>NC_140779.1:14267290-14867290 GCF_044657685.1 Stegodyphus dumicola
TAATATTTGTAAGGTTTACTTTTAATAGTTAATTTTTAGTTAAAGCCCCTCTCCTCTCTCTCTTAATTTCAACTTACAATTTCCTGCCAGAACGTGTTTTCAGAATCGCGGTTAAATGCAAATGAAGAAGAGCAAGTATTTAAAGTTGAAGTTCTACTGACTTCGTTAGAGAGCCAGAGATTCTGACCAGCGAGCGTTGGCCTTTTAGGCGACACTCTATCTAAGCTACACTCATGTCCATAAATTAAGGATAATTCGGAGTCACGTGGAAATCGAACTCTAAAATAAATATATCACCTCTAAAATCACTACACACATCTTCAAGAATCATATGCAAATTTCAGGAAGTAACCAGATGACACCGATGGTACGTCACAATGACGAGAGTGATATATAAGGAATACAGACAAAGAAGTAAAATTGTTCGCAGGCGCTTTATAAGCATTTCAGTGCAATAACCGAATAGTTATGACACAAAGGACGCATTTGGATGAATTTGACGTGGTAGAATTATCGGCCGTCTGGAATGTGGGCGTACCCAACTGGAAGTATCAGACGAACTTGGAATTGCCCAGAGTGTCATCTCCACGCTTTGGCAACGATTCCAAGATAATGGTAATGTGAGTAGACGTTACAGCACAGGTCGCACCAGAGTTACAACGTCGAATGAGGACCGATATTTGGCAGTTACTGCCAAAAGAAACAGGCGGAGCACAGCCTCAAACCTGTCTCGTCAATTCTCTTCAGCCACTGGTACGACAATTTAAAGGCAGACCGTGTACAGACGCTTAGGGCAGATTGGTCTATATGCTCGTAGACCTGTCAGATGCGTTCCACTTACTGCAACTCACTGTCGCCTGCGGTTAGCCTGTAGTAGAGGGCATGCATTGTGGACACCGCAACAGTGGGCTTGTGTGATGTTTTCCGACGACTCCAGGTTTAGCTTGCAGTCTGATTCTCGCCGGACTTTCATATGGAGAGCTCCAGGTACCCGTTAACACCAAGAAAACATCACTGAACGACACCGTTACGGTGGTGCAGGGGTGCTCGTTTGGGGTGGAATTATTCTGAGTTCCACAACTGACCTACATGTTCAAATTGGAACCATGACAAGCCAAATCTATCGGGACGTCATTCTGGAACAACATGTACGTTTGTTTCGGGGCGCCATGGGCTCACAATTTGTGTTTAAGGATGACAACTCCCGTCCTCACCGTGGAAACATCGTAAGCAAATGCCTTCGATCGGAGGATATCACCCGTATGGACTGGCCAGCATTCTCACCGGACTTGAATCCAGTAGAGCACGTGTGGGACATACTTGGCCAACAAGTTGCAGCCCGTGAACCTCCTCCTACATGTCTACCGGAACTTCGGAGAGCATTGCTTTTTGACTGGTGTAATATCCCCCAAGATCAGATTGATAATTTGATACTCAGCATGCCTAGGCGTTGTACGGGCTGTATTGCATCGTCTGGGAGATATTCAATTTATTAACAATCATATCAACCATGTAATATTGATTTTTTGTAAATAGGTTTTTTTTTTTTTTTTTTTTTTTTTTTTTTTTTTGTAATTTGCTCCAGGGAGAAAAAATCGCTAATTCTTTTTTTGCTCTTTACCTTTTGTTTAATAAATAAGCTTTACAAATAAGTCAAATTTGTTTTGCTTCTAACTCTTCCTTTGCCTGATTTTGCATTATCCTTAATTTATGGACATGAGTGTATTTGTACGCTCAACCGTATTTCAGGTCCTTGATAGCTTCGCCGTTTAGTTAGAGTTAAGGAACTAACTCCTGTACAATTTTGATAGTTTAAACTATATCTTTTTAGTTAAATTTAATTAAGTTTTATTTCTTAGTATTCTTGAGTTCAAGCCCAAGTAGAGGCTTTTCTGTACGTCCTGAGAGAGGACCATCTGTTAAGTTTATTTTGAGCAATAACGGGTAATTAACCCTTCTTGAGTACCTGTTCTCTGTCTACTGAACTAAAGCGATTATTCACTTACCAGTTCTCAAAGTTCCACACATTTAGCTGTAAATTCTAGGTTGGAACATTACATACTTAAGCAATGAAAACTTACTTTGATTATAATAAGAGTTCATAGGGATCTTAAGTCCAACTAAAGATGTTTAATAATTTTGAATTCGTATTCTCTCAATTTGATTGTTACTATAAATAAGTATTCAATTTAATATAAAGTCAATTTATATGCACAATAATTTTACGCTTTTCTTTTTAATTTCACCATATTGTATTTATTATTTCAGCATCTCTACATTTGTTTTATCTTTCAACCCTCCTTAGAGTGATCCAACCTACCCGGAAAGAAGGTGTCGTTAATTTTGATATACTCAGAACCATATTTAGACTTGATAGCTATTTGAGATATCTGTTATAATCTGTAATAAGATATCCTTTATAAATCTGTTATAATATATTTTAATTCTATTTATACTATATTTTAATTTTTTTGGTGGTCCCCCAAGAAAGTGGGGGCCTTAAGCTATAGCTTGTGTATTCTATTTAACATATATGTCATGTATATTTTATTTAACGTAAATCCGGCCCTGGATATACTGATTATCAAAACAAAGTTATTTGCAAACTTGCAAAACAAAGTTATTCCTGGCAGCATATTATAAGACGAAAAAAATATAATGTAGCCATCTCAAAGTTGACTTACAATGCCATGCAACTGTTTGGTTTAATAGATATATGACTATGTCCAAAGCATAAAGACGGATTAAATACTTAGACTGAATGCTTTTAATGCAGCTAAAATATTAGTATTGCATTTTGCCGAGAGATGGCAGCACTAAAGATGTTTTCGTCGATTAAATTAGAAAATCCTGAATAGAAGATTATCGGGTAACCGTATTTCGCATGGATAATTCGCGTTTTCAATTCGCCTCTGTGAATAAAATTAATCACACATCATATTTTTTTTTGGGGGGGGGGGGGTTGGGTAATGAGTACAAACTGCGTCAGTTGCAATGAAAAAAGATTTTCGAATAGGATATCAGAAACTGCAGATTTTGAAATTAAATATCCCGCTCAATTTTTCTCGCACAGGAATTAAGCTCCTTAAAATTTTATTTTTTCATAATGAGGTTCAAAATTTCTCAAATATAAGTAAAACTACTGGGAGATCATATTAAAAGCTGCATTTTACTATTTGTCGAAAATAAATTATTATTATTATTATTTTAAATTTCACATGGTCAAAATATTTTAGCCCTTCCAAACACTCCTATAACTATATAATTAATTAATTGAAATAGAAATTGAAAAGCTAATAAGTAATGTGTTAAAGACCTATTTGGTCCGAATTATATATATAATTAATTATTTGTTTTTTTTTTAAATATCAATTATTTTCTGTAATCATAAATTCAGTTACCATAATCATAAATTTTCTGAAACATCAAAAATTATATTTTTCATACTTTACAAAAAGAACTGCTTTAAGCCCGTAACGCAGTTCAAGGTCACTCGTAAAAAAAAAAAAAATATGATGTGTACAACGACATGACGTCCTTGTACGGAATATTAAAATATACGCATTTCTTCCTGCATTTCATTTAAACTTATTTCCTCGAATTTCATTAGAGATAAATTTCTCATTCAATTAATTCCGTTCTCAGTTCGCGGCAAGGCAAAAATACATAAAACCTCAAAACATCTTCATTAACAAGTGAAAAATACAGAAAAAATAAAACACCAAATACTGTTAAAAACGATTAAAAAAATTACAATTAATATTAGAGTTTCTATGCAAAAACAAGCACTTCGGCCAGCAGGCATCAAAGATGTTTCGGGTGCACAAAAGTGAAAGTTTAATTTTAGTCCCACTCGGCAAAAAGACACTGAAGATGCAGAAAATGAATTCACTATTCAGCTGTTCCAAATGTAAACAAATATGGCTGCTATGTTAAACAAAAATTAGCTTAGCCGCACTTAAACAACTTTCAAATTGTTGATAATTCCACAACTATTGCATGCAGATTAAGTAAAGGCATACAAACCTTAACGGGAAGATAAGAACATAATTCAATAATTTTTTAAGCAAAAAAATTGTGCAATTTACCAACATATACGAATAAAAAAATGAGCTCACTGAGCCGAGAAACAGAGTGGATGTATATATATATATATATGTAAAGAAAAATAAAGAATATGTAAAAGATTAAATTAGCAGCGTAAATTAATTTCCCTTCTCTATTCTAAAAATAGCAACATCTATTTGCACTGCGTCACTTCGAGAAAAATCTATGTCATATGATTCTTACGTAATTATGATGATATAAATGGAACTAAAACTCAACCAGCCAATAATAATTTTACAGCAATATTAACTATCCAATCAAAATGCTCTGAGAACCAAAACTAACTCAGTCTGACTTGAGATTTCATTCTGAAAATTACGCATTTGCTTTCCAAGCTTTGGCTTAGCTACACTACTGTCTGTCTGCTGCTGCTTCTTTCTACAAATTGATCAAAAATGTAAGCCTTTTGGAACAGGCACATTTAATGTGGCGACTTGTGTGTAACCGCAAAATGTTGCTGAAAATATAATGGAAGATTTAATCTGCCTTCCCTCCAATTTTTAGTTATTATTCTGCTCGTCATTACTTCTACGTTTGTCCTTGCTCCTGAATTTATCACATACATATAGTTTTGGTGCAGCCGATTGCGACCAAAAAGGGAGGTGCACAACTACATGTTAAAGTATTCCTATATACAAAATTTCAACGTTCTGAGGCTACTCGTTATGCGAGATACATAACGTACGTACGTACGTACGTACAGACGCCACGAAAAAAAAGTCTTTTCTGAATCCATTTTAAATCAGTTTTATAATTAGTTTGGGGAAAAAGAGTCCTTTACTCTGTCCTTGCGTTCAGATGTCACGCAAAGACATCGTTAAATTGCATTTGATAGCGGTCAAAACGGATATTTTCGTTGAAATATGGTACCCGGAATTTTTCGTGATTACAATACTTATTTTACTACAAGGAAGTAAAAACTTATGGTAAAAATGTGCAACCTTACAACAATTAATATCATATACATACTTACATCACCAAACAGGCTTCCTTTCTTTCAGGGCTTGAAGTAGGAATCCGACAGTGAAGTTCTGAAAAATGATGAAAGACGTATTAAAAGGCATTCTTGCTACCAAGTAATTTCAGGCACTATTTCAAATGCAAGCATCATTTAAATTAATCGATGATAATTGATATCAAAGAAGACGTATGTCTATTTTAACTTTTTTCTGTTCGCTTACCTGAATTTCAACTCATTTAACCCCTTAACTGCCGCGGGCGTATATATACGCCTTGCTCAGCCGATGCGTTAACTGCCCCAGGCGTATATATACGTCCTTCCAAACTGCTATCATTTGCTTTGCACTGCTACACCTAAAATTATTCGCAAAGTTAACGCATCGGCTGCGCATCTGGGCGCATCTGGGGCAGTTAACGTATCGGCTGAGCAAGGCGTATATATACGCCCGCGGCAGTTAAGGGGTTAATCACTGTCAAATATTTCCATTTGCCCATTGCTGATGAATAAACCATTCGAGGTAAATAGTTTCAAAGAAGAAAAAAAAAAAAAAAAAAAAAACTAGGCAGCCAACTGGAAATTAAAATAAATTTTGAACCAAAAACAAAACTCGTGCGGTAAATAGTGATTGCATATATTATGTAACACAGGGTTCAAGGTCAAAATCTTTACCAAAGTTGGAGATTAAATCAGCTGCGGGTGGTCCTTTCAGTTTATTTAATTTGTTCTGAATTTTGTTTTAACCAGGAGGAAAAAAGAAAAAAAGAAAGGTCACTTCCTATTAAATATAAATTAAATTCTAAGACATCTACAGACTTCTAAATGGATCTGCTTTGCGAAAATTACAAAAAAAACATTTCCACAATGATTGACGTAAATCTATGCAGTTCTTTCAGCTGTCGAAATCACAACGGATTATCGGTGTGATATACAGTGGATGGACAAAAATATGGAAACACCTCGTGAAATACATGTTTGAAAAGAAAGATTGATTTTAATGAAATATGTAGGTGGCGCTGGCGTTTTTGACTACTGACGCCACCTATACAACTTCGTAAATGTGCTAAACAGTTCAGTTGTTGTCGGAGTACTGTTATGTGAGGTTGTCATTGCATTATGTCAGAGTTAACAGACTTCGAACGTGGGCAAATTGTTGGAGCACGTATGGTAGGTGCTTCCGTAAGCAAGGTAGCCGAGGTGTTTAGTGTTTCAAGAGGTACTGTATCGAAGATTTATTCCGCATATTTGGAAAGCGGAAAAACATCATCTGCTAAATCACAGCGCGGACGAAAGTGCGTCCTGAGTGATCGTGACAGACGATCATTAAGGGCAATTGTGACGAAAAATAAGAAGGCCACAGCTGCAAAAGTTACTGCTGAAATGAATGTTGTGTTACCGAACCCTGCGAGTACCAAAACAATTAGAAGGGAGCTTCATAAACAGGGAATTGCTGGCCGTTCTGCAATTGAGAAGCCACTCATCAGTGATGCTAATGCCCGTAACAGGAAAAGGTGGTGTTTAAGTCATAAAGCCTGGACTATAGAGCAGTGGAAGCGAGTAATATGGTCTGACGAGTCTTCTTTCACATTGTTTCCCGCTTCTGGCCGAGTTTACGTCTGGAGAACGCCATCTCAAGCCTATAATACAGACTGCTTGTTCCCAAAAGTGAAACATGGCGGGGGTTCTGTTATGGTTTGGGCAGCCATATCGTCGTTCTCTGCTAGCCCCATGATAACTGTGTCAGGGCACATGACTACCAAGACTTATGTGAACATTTTGGCCGATCAAGTTCATCCCATGGTACAAACTTTGTTCCCCGATGGTGATGGTGTCTTCCAAGACGACAAAGCCCCTGTTCACACAGCTCACATGGTCCAGGACCGGTTTTCTGAGCACGAGGATGAGTTGTCTCATCTCCCCTGGCCACCACAGTCACCAGACCTGAATATTATCGAACATTTGTGGTCTACATTGGAACGGAAAGTGCGTTCTCGTTATCCCCGCCAACATCGTTATCTGAACTTGCCACCGTTTTGCAGGAAGAATGGTATAATATTCCGTTGGCAAACATACAGGAACTGTATTAATCCATTCCGAGAAGACTGCAAGTTGTTTTGGATGCCAACGGGTTTCCTACACCATATTAAGCAAAGAAACATGTTTTTTTAAAGGTGTTTCCATATTTTTGTCCAACCCCTGTATAATTGCGTTGGTATGGGTTTGTACTATAATCAATGCAAACAGAATCGTCCACGGCTACTTGTTCTTGAGTTATGCGAGATACATACATACGTACGTACGTACACATGGTCAAGCAAAAACGTCTTCTGAATCCATTTTAAATCCAATTTACAATCTTTTTGACAAAAGGAGTCGTTTATTCTGTCCGTACGTACAGAAGTCATGCAAAAATAACCTTCAAATGGTTTCGAAAAAAGTTGAAATGGATATTTTCCCTGAAATACGATACCCTAAATTTTTCGCAGATGCAATACTTCTTTTACTTCGTACAAGGAGGTAAAAATGAGATGAGGAAGGATGACATGTTGAAACAGTATATTAGATACCAAAAATATAGCCACCATAATTGTAAGTGGATAAATTTACACACTCTTTTGCTTAATTTGATATTTCAAAAAATTACGTAGTAATATGAAATATACTACTGACTGTAAATAATTTTAGCAGCATTTCAGGTGCTAACAATTTCCTTTTGTTAGATCTACGTATAATAACAGTTTGAAATGCGTATGAGCTACAACAGCAGATATTCCCGTAGTTTTAAAAATTTATATAAGATACATAAAATATTACCGTAGTGACAGAGAAATTTTAGTGAAAGTGAAGCTATTTGAGCTGTTACATTTACATCGTAACCGGAAATAATGGAGTATTTAAACTTTGAACTTTACTACCTCATAAAGGTCAAATTTGTTATGAAGCCGAAAGTCATAAGAAAATGAAGACCTCACACTTAGAGCCAATTTGCTCTCGAGGAATCACGATTTGCCAGAAGAGCTAACATAATTTTTAGCTATTTGTATGCACACCATGTTACAGTTAATTGCAGAAGCAAATTTCATGCTCTGATCTTAAAGCTCAGTTTATTCTGCTTCATTCTGTGAGGCATTTTTTAACCGAAAGGGCGTTAGCCCAGAAGAATTACTAATTTCGTTTTGGCATTTTACGTTGGTTCACTGTAAAAGGCTGAACGTCTCTAATATAACCATGAATCCTTCCAGAATTGTATAACTGTAACTGCACAAGATCGAAATGCATAAATTCGTACAATGTACTAAATGTAGTGTATGCATCGTAATATACAGGGTGATCAAAAAGTCAGTATAAATTTGAAAACTTAATAAATCACGGAATATTGTAGATACAGAGGTAAAAATTGACACACATACTTAGAATGACATGGGGTTTTATTAGAAAAGCAATAATTAGCATAACAAATTAAGACAAAGCAAAGATGATGTTCTTTACAGGAAATGCTCAATATATTCACCACCATTCCTCAACAATAGCTGTAGTCGAGGAATAATGTTGTGAACAGCACTGTAAAGCATGTCCGGAGTTATGGTAAAGCATTGGCGTCGGATGTTGTCTTTCAGAATCCCTAGAGATGTCGGTCGATCACGATACACTTGCGACTTCAGGTAACCCCAAAGCCAATAATCGCACAGACTGAGGTCTGGGGACCTGGGAGGCCAAGCATGGCGAAAGTGGCGGCTGAGCACACGATCATCACCAAACGACGCGCGCAAGAGTTCATTCACGCGTCTAGCAATATGGGGTGGAGCGCCATCCTGCATAAAATCATACATTTTTTAAACTTTTTTTTTGGTTCTAATAAAACCCATTGTCATTCTAAGTATGTGTGTCAATTTTTACCTCTCTATCTACATTATTCCGTGATTTATTAAGTTTTCAAATTTATACTGACTTTTTGATCACCCGGTATGTAAATAATGTAATGCAAGTCTCTAATGAAGTAATGTATGTTCCTAATGTATTTATCCAATGTATTGTATGTCTCTAATGTAACCATGAATCCTTCCAGAATTGTATAACTGTAATTATCCCAAATCGAAATATATAATATCCGTACAATGCACCAATGTAGTGTATGCAACGAAATATGTAAATCATGCAACAGAAGCCCCTAATGAAAGTATGTACATTATGTATTATGGGTACTGAGCATATTTCCGCATAGCGCTTCTGCTTTACGCACACCTTACTATGTCTCATATGTTTCTTCTGTGTGCAATATTTACATTTATGTGCTCTACGTGTTTCCATATGTATTTTATGTGTCATGTTATGTATTCTCGTGTGTGTTTTTATGTCTTTATCTTACGTAATAACGAGTGTGTTTTTATTCTTTTACGTTTAATTTTGTATATCTATGTGTTTCAGCTTATATGTGTGTTTTAATGTTTTAATGCTATCCTTTATATTCTTTTTAAGTTACTTTGTGTTATTAACAACGTCCTATGTAAAATCTACTTGACATCTATCCCCTATATGGCCATGTACACTCCCGGTGCAGTCTCACGGGGCTCCACCGAGTTGCTTCTTCGAGATAGTGGAGGACGTGGGACATATGCCTGCTTACCTATGTTATACGCCAGGCGTCCCCGTCCTCCGTCACCTGTCACCTGTAAAAGTCTGAATCACTTTTCAAATTGTTTCCACCAAATATTAGAGCCTTGCATTATATTTGAAGAAATTAATATCTCGAATTAATATCCCCCACCCGAATATGGGGATCTTGGAGCCCAAATTCGAAATCTGGAATTTTTTTTATTAGCTATTTCATATTTTGTAAAACTTTAACGAATTTTTGATTAACAAACTCAACGATTTCAAAGCATTCCATCGCGGGCAGCTTCAAGCACAGATATTTTATGCACGAAGTTTCTTTACATTCCTTACTAGCATTATGTTGGTAGAGTAGCAACGAGAAGACATTACAGTGTCCAACGGTATTTTGCTTTGAATTACTTTGAATGTCTGTATCAATCACTTTTCAAATCGCGTTTTGAATAACCCGTGAAAAAATCGCCTCTTTGGGTATAGTATAAAATCTGAAAGCTTTCAGATTTCGTATTAGATTAAATTTATACCTGATTTTTCACAGATTTATTAGTTTTATCCTGTTAAGATTCACCTTTTTTAAAAGCGATTTTTGAGTATCTTTTTATATTTCTCAATTTCACCCATCTTCTTTAAAAAATCTTAAAATTTTGACAGTTCTTTCTAGAAATTTCTCTTTTATAATTTAAAACCTTATATTTGAGAGGACTGAGCTATTTTGCGTTGAATCACTATAAATGTTTCGTTTCACTTTTCAAACTGTTGCCACCCAATGTTAAGAGTCCTGTACTATGTTTGAAGAAATTAAATAATGAAAAATCTGCATAAATGTAGGTATATTTTTCGCATTGGGATAAAACAACGGTACCTAGAGCATCGAATTTTGAATGACGTAATCGTCCTACGAATATGGGCACGTGGAAAACCAAATTTGAAATTTGGAATTTGTTTTATTATCGACTTCATATTTTCTAAAACTTTAACGAATTTTTGAGTAAAAAAGTCAACGATTTAAAAGCGAGCAATGGCAACACTCTACGGGGGAAAAAAACCTTTTTATCTCCAGCGCGCAGAATTGTGTATCGGAAATTCTAAAGATACGCTCATTTTAAAATTATTTTGCGACATTGCTATTGAACTGAATTTTATGGTTTAAGTGCGAAGAACATGATATTTAATAAATAAAGGTAACACACAAAACGTTAAAAAACGCCCCTTTGGACATAATTTAAAATCTGAAACCTTTGAGATTTTTTTTTTTTTTTTTTTTTTTTTTTTTTTTTAAATATTATTGAAACCGGAAATGTCAGCAGCAAAGTGATTAAACAAAGCGACAAAATTTAGTTATGAATGAGGTGACAAAATTTGAATTTTACTGATAAGCCATCTCATTGTTTATCACTCTCTATTTCAATGTTTGCTTTATTGGTATGCATAGAAAGTGCGTTTCCATATGACTGATAGAGTACTTAACAATAACTACACTCATGTCCATAAATTAAGGATAATGCAAAATCAGGCAAAGGAAGAGTTAGAAGCAAAGCAAATTTGACTTATTTGTAAAGCTTATTTATTAAACAAAAGGTAAAGAGCAAAAAAAGATGCTATATGTTTGATATTATTAAAAAAATTAGCAATTTTGTCTCCCTGGAGCAAATTACAAAAAAAGAAAAAAAAAAAAAAAAAAAAAAAACCTATTTACAAAAAACCAATATTACATGGTAGGTATGATTGTTAATACATTGTATGTCTCCCAGACGATGCAATACAGTCCGTACAACGCCTAGGCATGCTGAGTATCAAATTATCGATCTGATCTTGGGGGATATTACACCACTCAAAAAGCAATGCTCTCCGAAGTTCCGGTAGACATGTAGGAGGAGGTTGACGGGCTGCAACTCGTCGGCCAAGCATGTCCCACACGTGCTTTACTGGATTCAAATCCGGTGAGAATGCTGGCCAATCCATAAGGGTGATATCCTCCGACTGAAGGCATTCGCTTACGATGTTTGCAAGGTGAGGTCGGGCGTTGCTATCCATAAACACAAATTGTGCGCCCATGGCGCCCCGAAACAAACGTACATGTTGTTCCAGAATGACGTCCCGATAGATTTAGCTTGTCATGGTTCCAATTTGAACATGCAGGTCACTTCTGGAACCCAGAATAATTCCACCCCAAACGAGCTCTCCTACACCACCATAACGGTGTCGTTCAATGATGTTTTCTTGGTGTTAACGGGTACCTGGAGCTCTCCATATGAAAGTCCGGCGAGAATCAGACTGCAAGCTAAACCTGGACTCGTCGGAAAACATCACATAAGCCCACTGTTGCGGTATCCACAATGCATGCTCTCTACTCCAGGCTAACCGCAGGCGACAGTGAGTTGCAGTAAGTGGAACGCATGTGACAGGTCTACGAGCATATAGACCAATCTGCCCTAAGCGTCTGTACACGGTCTGCCTTGAAATTGTCGTACCAGTGGCTGAAGAGAGCTGACGAGACGGGTCTGAGGCTGTGCTCCGCCTGTTTCCTTTGGCAGTAACTGCCAAATACCTGTCCTCATTCGGCGTTGTAACTCTATGGCGACCTGTGCTCTAACGTCTACTCACATTACCATCATGTTGTAATCGTTACCAAAGCCTGGATGACACTCTGGGCAATTCCAAGTTCGTCTGATACTTCCAGGTGGGTACGCCCACATTCCAGACGGCCGATAATTCTACCACGTAAAAAATCATCCAATTGCATCCTTTGTGTCATAACTATTCGGATATTGCACTGAAATGCTTATAAAGCACACGCGAACAATTTTACTTCTTTGCCTGTATTCCTTATATATCACTCTCTTACACTCTCGTCATTGTGACGTACCATCGGTGTCATCTGGTTACTTCCTGAAATTTGCATATGATTCTTGAAGATGTGTGCAGTGATTTTACAGGTGATATATTTATTTTAGAGATCGATTTCCGCGTGACTCCGAATTATCCTTAATTTATGGACATGAGTGTAAATAGAGTACTTAACAAAGGCAAATTGCCATTGTTAAATAATTTAGATCTGGCTTTATTAACTGAAATATTGCGTATGGAAATGAAATCTTTAAATCTTAAAAATACATTACACATTTTAGCACTAATGAACTAATAAATATCTGCAAATGGTTCTTAAATACACATTATGAAGAAAATATATAAAATTTGACCTGTTTTGGTAGCATAAACAACTATCCAACTCAAGCGAATTACAGCTAAGTCTGGACAGAGAACTACAGAATCTCGAGAAAGTTTAACAGTACTTTTTACTGATCGGAACTGGGAACAGAAATATACGTCTCGTGCTTAACAGGATCAGCCGACTACTTGTGACAATGTAATTTAAAGTAACAGTAACTTAAATTTTCAAATTAAAACGAAAAGGCAAAATGTCTACACAATTGCGTTAACGCCAAGTTGGCTCAAACTTCACACTGGAGTAACAATTTAAATGTCTGCAACTATAATGTAAAGCCGAATAATACAATCTTAATCTTATAACACTTGAGGGGCAGAAGTAAGCTTTGTCTTGCAATCCGAACCAACCCCCCGGCTTAAATACTCTTGAACTTGATTTGCACTAGGATAAGGAAGTGGGAGATAGAGGTAATAGTAAAGGAACCTTATAAATTTAAGAAAGAATTATAAGAAATCGCAATATTAATTTTATTAGAAAAAGAGACTTCTACCTCCAGGAGAAGCTATATCTTTTAACTTTAAGATATTTCATTGCTTGATTATATGAAAATATATATTGTTACGGTTTTTTTCTTTCTTCTGACACCAGTTGTTACGTTATTTTCTTCCTTCACGTTGGTACGGGGTTTTTAGATTTGGAATGAATAACGACGACACTTGATGAAGTATCGAAACACACTTTATTAGCCAGTATTGTCAGGACAGCTCCAAAACACGCTTTACAGTCGTCGATGAACTACTATAAACACGCTGACACGATTAGCGACACAGCCTTCAGGTTATCACGGTGGAGACAGCTTCCTGCAAAGCACTCGACTCTGCTCGGTCGTTCTCGGAACTTCATGTACTCTCGAGACTCTCCACGTTACAAGTCGCGATGCACTCGACGACACACGAGAACAGCTCCCGACTCTTCGGTTCAGTCGTTCCCGGAGCTCAACACGCTCTCTCGACGATGCACTAACCGCGATACACTAACAGACTCCTTCGGTGCACTCGACGACCCACTCGGCACTCGCTGCCCGACTGTCAACTCGATCGACTCCGCAGGGATTGACTCGCTAGATGAGACACCAACTCGATACTGACTCACTCGCACTCTATGCGAGGCACACACACTCGCCCTCTCGACGAGGTAAACTAAACTGACTGCAGACCAGCAGGGTTTATATAGCTTTCGGCTTGTGTTCGGGAACATTCTGGGCTAAACCGGTAAGAAACCGTTCCAGAAGGTTCTCCATCCGTCCGTGGCATATCGCCTATTTTGTCGCCAAATGGACGATTTCTCGCCAAATGTGGCGACACTGCCTTCCTTTGCCATTTTATGGCAACCCCAAAACTGCTTTGCGGGGAAGCTATCTCACCGCGCCTGGACATTTCGTAACAGTATTTTGCGTTATCGAGTAACTTAATGTATAAATACTAATACAATCAGACTCTACCTTTATTAAAATTATATTAATTTGGTGAAAATGAAATTTTACTGCCAGAAACTTTTCATACAATATTTAAATATTAAAGAGTGCTAATATGAAATGAAGCTGACTGTTAAGAATTAAAAGCAATAGATTACATGTTTTAAATAACACTAGTTAGTTACTCATCTTTTACTGAAAGTCTTAATTAAATCGCACCTTCATTTCATTGAATTTCTTACAGTAGCATTCCCCGAGTTCTAGAAATTCAAGGTCAACGCGTAATATTTAAACTGCTATTAAGATTCAAAGTTAGGAAACATCAGATTTATGCTGACGATGGTTTTACTGAAAATCTTAATGAATTTCAAAGGAAAAGGCACGGATTACATTGTTGGAAAAGATAATTTAAAATACAATAGCTAAAAATAAATATGTAAGAAAAGAAAAGCAATAATTGTACTGTCTATGGACGAAAAATAAATATACTGGGAAAAAAATGTGAAATTATCAGTCTTTGAACAGAAATGTCATTAGTCCTTATGTACCCAAGATTAAAGACAAAAATTACGAAGTACTTGAATGCAAAGTTTTGCAAAGCTGCATCACAATTCCCATCTTTATTTTTTGTTATTTATTTCTTTACTAGCGCCACACCTTTCTTCAATACAAAAGTTTATTCATTTATTTATTTATATCTTACACTCTGCTTATAACAAGCTTTAATCCCCTTCTTACCATTTGCAGAAAACAAATGTAACACTATTATTCGTAGTTCCGCTTAACGTTTTGTTTAAGACAAGCTGATTTGGTTGCATGACAGCAAAAGAGTTCTCTAAACTAATTTATACAAATATAAATGAATGATAAATTCCTTTTTTTATTAGAACACTATCGTGACAACATGCCTTCTGCCCAACAATTTAGATTTAAGTACACTGGAGGACGGTATCTGAGATCCTCGTAAACCTCTTTCGATGCAATTATCTTTTCAAGTAACTTAAGATAAACGAAATTTAAGGACTGTATCCAAAATTAGAAATTCGTCATGTAGCTGCCGAAAATTCTTCAATTAAACCTGAGTGAAAAACTAGAAACAAGAAATGAGAAATAGAGTAGTATAAAGGATAATCTTGTAATTGAAATTCAAGGTTACTTCTTCTATTCTTATATTCTTAATTATAATATTCTTAATTATGTATATTTATTTCCTTGTACGAAGTAAAAAGGAAGTATTGTAATCGCGAAAAGTTTCAGGCAACATATTTCAACGAAAATATCCATTTTGACCTCTATCGAATGCAATTTAACGATGTTTTTGCGTGATATCTGTACGTAAGGACAGAATAAAAGACTCTTTTCCTCCAAAAAAATTATAAAACTGCTTTAAAATTAATTCTGAAGAGAATTTTTCGTGGCGTCTGTACGAACGTATGCACGTACGTACGTATCTCGCATAACTCAAAAACGAGTAGTCTCAGAACGTTGAAATTTTGTATATAAGACTGCTATAACATGTAGATGTACACCTCGTATTTTGGTTGCATTCGGCCGCACCAAACGTATATAAATATATTTATATATATATATCCACTATATATAAATATAAACCCGGTTCAGCGATCTCAGTTTCTTTACTCTTATATGTTTGTAAATTGTACATTTTTTGCTTTAAAAATGATTGAATTATGTTGTTTTTATCTTCCGGTTAAGATTTTTATGCCTTTCGTGATTCTGGAAGCAATATTTGTACAATTATCAACAATTTAAAAGCTGTTTAAGTGCTGGTTAAGTTTTAAATAACATGGCGGACATATTTGTTTACATTTGAAACAGCAGAATTGTAGATTTGTTGCCAATCTAGAGAGACTAAGCTTCACAACACAAAAATAACGCCTTCATTTATTATTGCGAATTAAATCATGCTTAATCCTTTCTGGAATTTTTTCGAGGAAATAAGTGTTTAAAATTTACTTCGTAATTTTCAATGCAGGTATTTTGAGTTTTTATGTATTTTTGCCTTGTCGCGAAGTGAGAACTGAATGAGAAATACTCAATCGTCTGTGAAAAACTGTTACTTTTCTGTTTTGTTTGCTTAATTTCTTTCATATATCGTTTTAGCTTCATTATAGTATTTGAATAGAACATGTGGCAATGATAATTCTTCAAATCATATAAATTTTGTGCATTCAGAGTGTCGTTATAATAAACAAGTACAGTGAATTTTAAAGAGTGCATTTATTCTATTGTGGTTTATGCGCTGTCGACGAAGTAGATTTAATTCAATCCGATCAATTTAAATGAAATTCAAGAAAAAAATGCGTATAATTTAATATTCCGTACAAGGAAGTCATGTGGTGTACACATCAGATTTTTTTATTTTCTTAAACTAATTCTCTGTAATTCTACATATAGTCCGAAAATTTCATTCAAGGCCCGATCTCTGCTTAGGCATAATAAGTCAAGGCTTAAGGTCGTAAAATGATGTAATCGTTCTGAATAATGGTATTTTTGAAGACATTATTGTTGTAAAATCATGATAAAACTCATTCACCGTTATGTAAAAAGGAGGAAAGTAGGCGCCTAAGGCGCAAAACTAGCTTTATCTGGTTATATTATTCAAGATCTGTTTTTGATATTTCAAACATTCTTTAAAACTTCGTTTTTAGAGAATTTAGAAACAGGATATCCCAACAGCAAAACTGTACGCTACTGTATTAATACAGAGTTACTAACAGATCAATTAATTGAAATAAGTATTTGAAGTTAAATTCAAATTTCATTCCCTACAGAAATGGCACAAGAGAATTATTTAATTTTAATTTTACTATCACTCTCTTATGAAAGAAATGAAATAAGTAGGTATTCTCAAACATAAATAAATAAATAAACAAATCGGATCATAGCATCAGTCAAGATCTGTTTTTGCTATTTCGAATATTAATTAAAACTTCGATCTTAGAGAAATTTAGAAACAGGGGCATCGCAACTGAAAATCATATACGTTACTGAATTAATATTGAGTTACTAACAGATAAATTAATTGAAATAAGTATGTATTCTTAAATATAAATAAATAAATCGGTTCATAGAACCATTCTAAATAGATTTTGATATTTCATTCATTTTTTAAACTCAAGTCTTAGTGAATTTAGAAACAGAGGCATGGCAACTTCAAACCATACGTTACTGAATTATTATTGAGTTACTGACAAACCAATTAATTGAAATAAATATGTATTCTCAAATAAAAAAATAAATAAATGAATGAATTTCGAATGATATATCGAAACTGATCAATGTAAGTGAGCGATTTATCGAACTACCGATCGGATTGTTTGAATTTCCTTCGCTATACGAATTGTAAAAGAAATATGAAGACATATTGCACTCTGGGGTGGTCCCCAAAGAGGAAGGTGTGGTTTTCACCTCGGATTAAGGATTCCTGTCACACCAATCCTGCGCCCTCAATGCAGCCAGCTTTCAGAAAGGAGAAAGACAAATTGGATCGGTCGCCACATCGGCCTCCTGGAGGGAGAAAAATGCGGAACTCTTCCCGACTCGCGACGACGACCCTTTCAGAGCTCTTTCTGCTGATCGAAGTCACGCACGGCACACATTTCTGCAGGAACGATCGTTTGTTGCTTGTCCCCTATTCGAATGGAGATTTGAAAAAAGGTATTTTCAATCGCGACCTTTTGTTGTATGTGTGTGTTGGTTGTAATTAAAGTCAGAGAAGCCACAAAAGGTATCGCATTCGAGTTTCAGTTTTGTTTTTATGGCAAAGAAAGCCAAATAAAATTTGCGTATTTAATTACTGTCTTGTTCACTTTGCATGTCAAGTAATGCGAAGTGTTGCCATTTTGTTTTAATTTTGAACATTGTTTTTATTATTGTTCCTCCGATTATGTCTAAAAGCTGAAAATTTAATAAGGCTGAGTTTTACTTATAAGGTATTTCTCCCGCCTTGCTAGCACGCCTTCGTGGTGTAGTGGTCAGCACGCTCGTCGCGTATTCGAGAGGTCCGTGGTTCGAGTTCCAGCGAAAACATTGCTTAATTTTCATGACTCTTGCTTTATGACTTATGACTTATGACTTACTTTTTTCTGGTCATTAACTACTAAAGAGTTTTTGCCAGTAGATCGCATTAAAGTGCACTAGGCAAAGATATTTTCAAATAAATGGTACTAGGGAAGTACCAACACCCGTGGGCGAAGAAAATTCAGCTGCGTGAGCAGGCATATCTTAATACTTACGAAAGTAGGCGTTTATCATAAAAATTGTGCAGTGGTAAGCAATGGCATTAAATTGAAGCATGTAGGCAGGTTCAGTGAGTTGTATGGCAAATGCAGGTGATGAGCTCTATATAGCTAGTAAGAGTGCAGGATAAGCAATAGTGAGACATAATGAAAATGGCGCGAAGACAGTTTGAAGCTGTGAATGGCAAAAGAGTTCAAAGTCCTTCAGAAGTATGCAGTATTTAGATAGGCCGTAAAAAGTTCAAAAGTTCGTAGAATCATACGATAAAGTAAAAATTCATACAAAATAATTTTAAAAAATGAAATAGTAACATAAAAATCTTGAATAAAAATTTTTCTTGATTAACATTAGTATAAGATGCAACACAAATAAAAGGATAGAGTCCAATTAGAGTTCAAGTAAATTTTAAAATTAAATTTTACAAGTTACCACCATAACGAATTGTGATGAATTGTCCTTGGGCGTTTGACAGTATATTCAATTGTTGGATCATAATCCAACATTTGTTTAATTGCGTTATACTGACTATGCTTCATCTTCTCGAAGAAGTTGTGAGCTGTCATGAGTATAAAGTTATGCACAGATGGAATATCCAGGTCGTTATGAATTATAGAGTTTCTCACGTACCAAGGTGCATTCACAATGCTACGTAGAATTTTATTTTGAAGTATATCCAATTTTTTGCGCTCAGTTTTATTGGCGATTGCCCATGCCGGCACTGCATATAGCATGATCGGTCGAATTAGAGATATGTAAAGCATTTTCTTTATTTTTAGACTGAGCTTCGATTTTTTGCCGATAATAGGATAAATTGCCATGTAGGCTGCATTTGCTTTGTTTAAGATATAAGAAATATGATCTTTGAAGTTGAGAGATTTATCTATGTAAACACCTAAATATTTATAGGAATTAGCTACAGGGATTAGAGTTCTATCTAAGTAGATATCAGTATTAACTCTTAATCTTGTTTTGTATCTCCGATAGAGCACAATACAACATTTAGAGGCGTTGAGCTTAATTTTCCAAGTCTTGCACCAGTGATTGATCATATTGAGATGCATTTGTAAATTACTTAGAGCGAGCTGGGGACTTCTGGATTCAGTCAGTACTACAGTGTCGTCAGCATATTTGAGTATTTTCGTGTTGAATGGGTGCGGGAAATCATTGATATAAACATTATAGAGCCGGGGGGAAAGAACGGATCCTTGCGGCACCCCGCTATGAATTCTTTTTCTGACAGATAAGGCGTCACCGCAGCGAACTTGAAAAGTCCTGTTTTTCAGATAGGAACTAATGAGTTTTACGAAACTGTTTGGAAGCATAAAATTATTCAATTTATGCAGGAGGCCTGCATGCCACACTCTATCAAAGGCCTTTTCGAAATCGAGATAGCATGCAGCCACCCCGTTTTTCTTAGTAAAGGCTTGCGAAACAAATTCCACCAAATTGAGAATTTGATGAGTCGTGCAGTGTCCACTGCGGAAGCCGAATTGCAGATCATCTATTAAATTGAGTCTTTCGAGATGGTTAGTGAGCCTTGAGCAGAGGATTTTCTCAAATACTTTTCCTAATGAAGGTAAAAGACTGATAGGTCTGTAGGAAGTGACGAGTTTAGGATCTTTCTTTGGTTTTAAGATATTGACTATTATGGAGTATTTCCATTGCTGAGGGAAATAATTATTTCGGATGCAGGCATTAAAAATATTGACTATGTTAGTAATACAACGTCTAGGAAGAGCTTTAAGTGCTTCATTGCTAATCTGATCATAGCCTTTGGCTTTCCTTGGCTTGAGTTTGTGAATAATTTCTCTTACTTCTTTTGGTGAAGTAAAGGGAATGAAATTTGTTATAGGATAATTGTTAATACTGTCAATAGTAAAATTAACTTCCTCTTCTTGGGAGTTATTCTCAGGCGGGTGAGGTTGAAATATTTTCTCTAATTCATTAGCCATTATATTAGCAATCTCGTCCTCAGATTGATAGGAGATTCCCATGTGATGAATTGCATGAGTTTGATTTGGTCTGCTATTTCTTAGAGATTTAGCAATTTTCCATACTGCTTGATCTTGAGGATCCAGGTTTGATAGGAGAAAGTCCCATTTTTTGTTTCTGAATTCCATAATTTCCTGCTTGATTTTCCTGTTTAAAAAGTTGATGTGCCTTTTGGCACGAGGGTCTGCGGACCGCTGCCATTCCTTATGTTTTCTATTCTTCTCTGTAATAATATCTTTTATATATTTAGGAAGGGAGAGAAAATTAGTGCTTTTGCAGGGATAAGTCGCATTATTGATTGAATCTTTCATTTTAGTGGTGAATTTATAAATTTCATCTTCGATATCACCGCAATGATTATAATTATTTCTGCAATTATAGTCTTTCATAGTATCAGAGAATTGGGTCCAATTTATCTTAGTTCTGTGTTTCTTTAACGGGGGATAAAAGCCATAAAAGTCGAAGTTCACTGGAAGATGATCAGAATTTAAGTCCGTTATTACTTCTAAGAGAGGGGTATGAGGAATATTTTTAAGAAGTACAATGTCCAAAACTTCGCCGTTTCCGTTAGCACCAAATCTTGTTGGAGAAGTGGGAGCAGCAAAATTGAGGTCGTTGCTAATTAAATAGTTATGTAAAATGTTTCCATTGCTATTAGATCCTCTAGAATTCCAAGCATTATGCTTTGCATTCAAGTCCCCTGCGATGATAGTCGGGAAGTTGGTGGAGGTTAAGATATCCAGGTCATTATTAGTCATCAGATTATTAGGAGGATTGTAAATAGAAATAAATAGGTAGGCTTCATTTAAAGCAGTATAAATGATAGCTGAAGTAAATTCGAGCAGACTATTGTGAGGAAGATCATATTCAGTATGCTTCAAGTGATTTTTAATGATAATTGCAGTACCACCCCATCTACTTCGGGTTCTGTCTTTCCTTATAATATTGTAGCCGTTTATTTTAAATTTATCGCAAGCTTTAAGGTGAGTTTCACCTATCATCATGACATCAATGTTGTACTTATCCAAGTAATCTTTAATTTCTTGATATTGTTTTATGACACCGTTCGCATTGAAATAGGAAATTTTTAAGAAGCTATTGGTAGCTGAAATCATCGCGTTTATATTGCTATGAGGTCTAAAAGTCATAGTCTAAAGAAGTGAAATATTCAATTGCGGCCATTCCGACCTCGAGTTTACCCATGATGTTTTTTGCTTTTTTAAATTCTGTAAAGAATTCTTTCGCTTTTAGGAGTTGTGTTTTTATCCACTCAAAAAATGAAACTTCTTTAGCTTCGCTTTCTTGTTTATTTTTGTTTTCCTTTTGAGTTGTCCAGCTTGGTTGATTTTTAGTATTTTCGTTTTCCGTAGCTCCAGGGAGAGAAGGAAAATCTTCTTTATTTAATTGAAATTGTTTCTGTTCATGCTTTCTCTCGTTTTGATTGCTCTTATTGAAGACTCTTTTGGGTAGGTTATCCGGATGGTATTTACATTCCTTCGAGTTGCTCGGGTGGCAATCGCCGCACAGAACGCAGAGCGCTGATAGTTTGTCCTTGTTCTTCTTACAGGTGTAAGTTTCGTGCGGTTCGGCGCATTTAAGACACCTAGGTTTGTAATGACATAGATCTCGAGTGTGTCCGTATCTCTGGCACCTGTGGCATTGCACAGGGCCAGGTCTGGATTTGTAAGCACGGACTATGACGTCTAATCCACGAAGTTGCTTTATTTGGTAGATTTGTTTACCCTTTTCGTTTCTTTTGACCTCGACTAAGAATATAGGTAGTTTAACAATTTTTCCTTCTCGGAATCTTTCGAGCTGACGTATCTTTTCTACAGGAATTCCGTGTTCAGTGAGTTCTTTGTGAATTATATCCACGTTTGAGTTTCTAGGCAGTTTCTTAATTACTACTTTGATTGGTTTTTCGGAATTAATTTTGTATGTGTGGAATTGCACACCTCGTTTGGCCAGAAACTCCGTGATTGCGCGATAGTCATCTTTATCCCAGACTTTCATGTTGAGTGTATCTCCTGTGAGATTGCCTTTGACTTTTTTTACTCCTAAATTTTCGATTTCCTCTTTTAACGTATCCCAGTTGGCTGTAAAATCTGAGAGAACAATTGGGGGAATATGTCCAGTGCTTTTTTTGGCGAGAGTAAATCCTGCGGACTCTGAGTTCGATTCCTGCTCCATGCGGTCATCGTCCTGTAGGTCATTGAACTTATTTTTCTGTACGGGTAGTTCAGCTTCCGATGAATTTAAATGCGTTCGTTTATGCGTGATGCGGGGGGTTTTAAACCCGTCGCTGTCAGTAGTAATTTTCTTTTTCTTATTCTTAGATATAGTCGAACGCTCTATATTTTTTGCATCGCTTTTTTGTGTTTTATTAGATGCTTTTGCCTTTAACATAGCATCGCTTTCGTTGTTATTTTCCATAATGGAATTGTTTGTTTGATTTTTATGCATGATGGCCAGATTTAAGAATGCGTCGTAATCTTGAATGATGCGTTCAAGTTCCGCTATACGTTTGAGATCATCGCTAGTTTTGTTTTCAACTGAGTTGAATTTAAGGAGGTCAGCAATAGCTTGCTTTTTTAGGGTTGTGTAAGAGCTAACATTGGGTGGGAGATTAGCTCTCTCTAAGTGTATATTAATTCTACCGAAGGCTTGTTCGGCGGCTGAGATTTCATTATCTAAATTTGCGGATGGCTGACACTCACTCATATTTCACCGAGGTAAAGCATAGCGAGGGAATCAAAAAGCAAAAATATCTTACCTAAATCCAGAGCAGCAGGTTCGGTGAAATACCGGAAGGCTTACTCCAAAGAAAAGCAAAAATATCCAAATGGATGCGCAGACGATGCGTTGAAAAACCCGATCTGGACGCGATTAAAAAGGCAACCAGCTCAAAGCAAATTCCAACTCAGAAAAAAGACTCTTGCTTCAAAAGAATCTAATGTCTCTACAGTGGCGCCCGAACTAAAAAAGTGGTGAATGGTGATTCTTCACCACCAGGATTTGGCGATTGGGTCTCCTAAAACCCAGTCATTCTTTAAAAAAATCTGATGTGTACACCACATGACTTCCTTGTACGAAATATTAAATTATACGCATTTTTTCTTGCATTTCATTTATACTTATTGTATTGAATTAAATCTATTTCGCCGACAGCACATAAACCACAATAGAATAAATGCATTCTTTAAAATTCACTCTATTTGATTACCATAGCGACACTCTGGCGCTAGGTTCACGTAACAGTATTATATTTCGTTCATAACTCAGAATGCACAAAATTTATATCATTTAAAGAATTATCTAATCTTTGCCACATGTTCTATTCAAATAATTATAATAAAGCTAGAACGATGTATAAAACAAATTAAGCAAACAAAACAAAAAAGAAATTTTCACAGACGATTGAGAATTTCTCATCCAATTGATTCAGTTCTCACTTCGCGACGAGGCAAAAATTCAAAATATCTGTATTAAAAATTACGAAGTAAATCTTAAACACTTATTTCCTCGAAAAAAGTCCAGAAAGGATTAAGCATAATTTAAATCGCAATAATAAATGAAGGCGTTATCGTTGTTGTTGCGAAGCTAAGTTTCTCTAGATTGGCAACAAATCCACTACTCTGCTGTTTCAAATGTAAACAAGGAATGGCCGTCATAAAAAAAAAAAAAAATATTAGGCTTAGCGGCACTTAAACAACTTTAAAATTGTTGATAACTCTAAAAATATTGCATACAGATTTACTAAAGGCATAAAAACCCTAACCGAAAGATATGAAAAACATAATTCAATCATTTTTAAAGCAAAAAATGTACAATTTACAAACGTATTAGAGTAAAGAAACTGAGATCACTGAGCCGGGTAACAGAGTGGATATATATGTAAATATATTTATATAAGTTTGGTGAGGCCGATTGTAGCCAAAATACGAGGTGCACATCTACATGTTATAGCAGTCGTATACACAAAATTTCAACGTTCTGAGGCTACTCGTTTTTGAGTTATGCGAGACGCCACGGAAAATTCTCTTAAGAATTCATTTTAAAGCAGTTTTATAATTTTTTTGGAGGAAAAGAGTGTTTTATTATGTCTTTACGTACAAATATCACGCAAAATCATCGTTAAATTGCATTCGATAGCGGTGAAAATGAATATTTTCGTTGAAATATGCTGCCTGAATCTTTTCGCGATTACAATACTTCCTTTTTACTTCGTACAAAGAAGTAAAAAGGGGGAGTATATAAGGTATTTCTCCCGACTTCTTAGCAAGCCTTCGTGGTGTAGTGGTCAGCAGGCTAGACGCGTATTCGAGAGGTCCGTGGTTCGAGTCCCGGCGAGGTCACTACTTAATTTTCACCTCTCTTGCTTCGAAATAACCTAATATCTCTACATACTTATTAAACACCTGAGATACAATATAAAATTTTAAGGGAAAGATAAGTTTAGCAGATTAAACAGTTCAGTGTAGATTCAGATATATCAGTAAATAGCATTTGCATTAATACTTTCTCATAATAGAATGTGTTCCATTTAAATATACGTCATACAAATATACCGTGGTTTTATTCAAAGTGCATAGTTTCGACGAAATATTCTATCAACACTGTGTTACTGTTTTTAAGTTTAAATTTTTAAAATCTAGACTTGATGCTGTATAGTCTCCTTGATCTTTTTGGGATCATCCAGTGTTAGACCCTACTGAAAAGATTGGGTAGCTATATCTTGGAAGAACGGATACTGTAGAAGAAGGTTTTATTTGAACTAAATAAATTCAACAGAAAGCACTCTCATCTGGAAGTTCATCTACAGTGTTCTTTTGCTGCTATGTTACTGTCAGATTTACAGCTGGGGTTAAACTATGGTTTTTAATTTTTTTGAGTAAATTCTTAAAATTAATAATGGAATGAATTTTTCTCTACTCTCGCTCGAAGACTTTTCTCAAATGCATTTAACTTCTATAACTATAAAAAGATGCATTTTATATCCTCGATACAATACACTGCATGCCGCAAACAGTTCCTCTTACAATATACTAGCTTAAAGGAGATTTTACTTCTGTCTTGCTTCCCATCAGCGTTTCATTCTCATGCAACATACAGTGGATGGACAAAAATATGTAAACACCTTGTGAAATGCATGTTTGAAAAGAAAGATTGATTTTAATGAAATATGTAGGTGGCGCTGGCGTTTTTGATTACTGACGCTATCTATACAACTTCGTAAATGTGCTAAACAGTTCAGTTGTTGTCGGAGTACTGTTACGTGAGGTTGTCATTGCATTATGGCAGAGTTAACAGACTTCGAACGTGGGCAAATTGTTGGAGCACGTATGATAGGTGCTTCCGTAAGCAAGGTAGCCGAGGTGTTTAGTGTTTCAAGAGGTACTGTATCGAAGATTTATTCCGCATATTTGAAAAGCGGAAAAACATCATCTGCTAAATCACAGCGCGGACGAAAGTGTGTCCTGAGTGATCGTGACAGACGATCATTAAGGGCAATTGTGACGAAAAATAAGAAGACCACAGCTGCAAAAGTTACTGCTGAAATGAATGTTGTGTTACCGAACCCTGTGAGTACCAAAAATATTAGAAGGGGGATTCATAAACAGGGAATTGCTGGCCGTGCTGCAATTGAGAAGCCACTCATCAGTGATGCTAATGCCCGTAACAGGGAAAGGTGGTGTTTAAGTCATAAAGCCTGGACTATGGAGCAATCGAAGCGAGTAATATGGTCTGACGAGTCTTCTTTCACATTGTTTCCCACTTCTGGCCGAGTTTACGTCTGGAGAACGCCATCTCAAGCCTATAATACAGACTGCTTGTTGCCAAGAGTGAAACATGGCGGGGGTTCTGTTATGGTTTGGGCAGCCATATCGTGGTTCTCTGCTAGCCCCATGATAACTGTGTCAGGGCACATGACTGCCAAGACTTATGTGAAAATTTTGGCCGATCAAGTTCATCCCATGGTACAAACTTTGTTCCCCGATGGTGATGGTGTCTTCCAAGACGACAAACACAGCTCACATTGTCAAGGACTGGTTTTCTGAGCACGAGGATGAGTTGTCCCATCTCCCCTGGCCACCACAGTCACCAGACCTGAATATTATCGAACCTTTGTGGTCTACATTGGAACGGAAAGTGCGTTCTCGTTATCCACCGCCAACATCGTTATCTGAACTTGCCACCGTTTTGCAGGAAGAATTGTATAATATTCCCTTGGCAAACATACAGGAACTGTATTTATCCATTCCGAGAAGACAGCAAGCTGTTTTGGATGCCAACGGGTTTCCTACACCATATTAAGCAAAGAAACATGTTTTTTTAAAGGTGTTCCCATATTTTTGTCCAACCCCTGTATAACCTTTGTGATTCAATTTATCTGAAATTTTAAATGGGTATTTACTACTATATGATGCACTTCTACATTTACGAGCTAAACCCTGCTCCCAAATTACTACTGGTGAGTGTTAAAACAAACCTGACCTATAACTATGGAATAAATCTATGCAATGCTCAGGGACGTTATAGCAAGAAGATGAGAAGATCGTAGAGAAGACAATAATTCCTTACATGGTAATATCAGTGTTGTGAACCTAGCAATGAAAAAAAAAAAAAAAAAAAAAAAGTCATAAATCTCGTTTTGAACTCGTTGTTTTTTAAAATCCATACTTAAAATCAACAAGCGTATTATTATAGTTTAATACTGTTGAGGAATTTTACCTATTTACCTACTAAATCTTCGTTGAAAAAAAGAACTCAAATGATTTGTTTAAAGTAGGTTTTCATCACATGTTTAGTTTCTGGTTGAAACGTGAGTTCTCGGTGAAGTACAATTATTATTATGCATTCTTTCAAATGCCAAATTGGTTTCTTTAGCTTCGGAATGAAGCAATAATTATAGTTTTTATCCGCATGGCTAGTATAAGTATTCAAAATTCTACGTGTGTTTCTGCAAGAGTTTTTTTTTTTTCTGTGCGTTTTTGAAATTGGTTAAATGTTTTCATGATAAAATTATTTTTATTCCGATTTTCCCCATTCGAATTTCCATTTAGGATTAAATAAATTATGCTAATCGAATTTATGACAGTTAAATAAAAGAATTCTTTTTTTACTTCCTTGTACGCGGTTAAGGAAGTATTGTAATCGCAAAAAGTTTCTGGTGTCATATTTCCCCGAAAACGTCCATTTCGACGGCTCTCGAAATCATTTGAAAAATGTTTTTGCGTTACATATGTATGTATTGACAGAATAACGGGCTGTTTTTGCCAAAACGGATTGTAAAATGGATATAAATGGAATTCAGAAGAGACATTTTATGTATGTATCTCACATAACTCAAGAATGAATAGCCGGATATATTTCTTTAGTAAATATATATATACAGTAAGACCCCGCTTAACGCGGGGGATACGTTCCATCAAAGTAGAGCGTAATGCGAAACAGCGCTAAACGAGGTTATCTTTACATGTAAGTATTGGGGTTAGGGGAAGATGGCTAGGAAATTGTTTAGGTATTAAATTTAAAAAGTATGTTTTTTTAATAAAAATAAAATCAAACATTTATTTCTTAAAGCCCAAATTAATACCACATTATTATTTCTTGCAAAAATAAAAGCAAAATATAAATAACAAAACGAATATTCTTAAAAAAAAAACAAATAAAATTTTAAGTCAGTCATATTTAGTTAGCCTTCCGCGTTTTCAGTGTTGTGCCTTTTTGTGACAAAAGCATCTAATGTTGTTTGCCTTTTTCTTTTGCGTTGTTCTCTTAAAAGTTCTTCATAAACGGATAGAGCATCTCTAACACCATGCCTTACTTTTGAGCTCCTGTCAAAATTCGGATCATTTTCAATGAATTGATCCATTATTTCAGTTATGGTAGACAAACTCCTTTTCACAAACGCCATCGAAAGTTCTTTTTGCTCTTCTTCTGAATCACTGCTGTCAACATTTTTGTTTTCTTCTTGTTCAGTTAATTCCTTGAGCTCATCATTAGAAAGACTAGCCGCTGCTTCTTGAATTATTTCTTCGACATCTTCCACATTTACCCCTTCAACATATGTCTGTACAATACCGCACCAAACAAGAAATACAAGTACACTCTTTCGGATATGTATTTGAAACCTATCGCTATATAATATTTCGTGGAATCCCCGTATGCTGCGAGGGATTTCGTGGAATCTCCGGGTTGAAATAAAAGAGCGCTAAACCGAAACAGCGCTAAACGAAACAGCGTTAAGCGGGGTCTTACTGTATATGTGTGTAATAATAAAATTCCATACTCAAGAATACACTTAAATTTCTAACTGTATGTTCTTTTCATTTTTAATGGCGACGGTCTCTTATTTGAAAGTACGTGGAAGTAAATCCACAGCCCCGTAGTCAAGTTGTTTTTCCCGCTTTTTCTACACGTGCAGTTATAGAATGTTCTGTAGACATTTAAAGCGAACTGGAATGGCTGACGGGGCTGACGTCATTTCTTGGAAGCTCCGCCTTTCCAGAAGCTATAAAAGGACTCGCAAAGGAATATCGGGGTCTTTTTTTTAACGTAACGATGCAGTAAACTTTTTCATACGAAAAAGTTATTAGTAGTTCTTTTTTATTTACTCCGGAGATTTGATTTTTGTAACTGCTATTTTCTCCTGAATAATAATAAATGGATCCTGTTTTTTAAACTTATCGTCTGATAATTTAAGCTACGGTTACATCTATGATTCTTCACCAATTTATTTATTCCGGATAAAAGCTGGTTCATCATATATATATATATATATATATATATATTCCTACTGGCTTGGTGAGCTAAATTTTTTTTAATTCTTATACGTTGGTAAATTGTGCATATTTGTTTTAAAAGCGATCGAATTATGTGCTTTTTATATTCCGATTAAGGTTTTTATGACTTTAGTTTATCTGCATGCAATAGTTGTAGAATTACCAACAATTTAAAAGTTTAAGCGGCGAGTCAAGCCTAACCAACCGCTATTTGTTTACATTTGAAACTCAGTAGAATAGTGAATTAAGTCAGTTTCCGAACCTTCAGCGTTTTTTTTTTGGAGCCAAAAGTAAACTTTCAGATTTGTGCACCGAAAAATCTGCCTTCTTGCCCGCTGGCTAAATTACTTGTTTTTGCGTTGAAGTAGATGGAAGATGGAGGTGCGACTATCACGCGAGTAAATACGGTATGCATGTAGGAACGTATGTGTGTATACACATGTACATACACGAATATAGAAACATACATGCATAAATACATACATTTCTGAATCTGATAACAGAACAGTACTACTTTTTCTATTATCAATTGCTCAATGGCCTTTCCTAGCGGGGTACGGCCGTTCCTAGCGGGGGTGCAGCACATAAAAGTACTCCGGCGGCTCAAAACAAGGGAGGCCGGACTCTCGGCGGAACCACTCTTAAATATTTTAAATTCATTAAATTCATTGTAATTAATAGGGGGACCTGAAAGTAATGTCGCTTTCTTACATTAAATTCAAACGAATACATTTGTAACAAGTTTTTATTTTTAATCAGTAATATAATCACCCTCATTATCAGCAACCTTTTGCCATCTAGTATGCCGATTTCAATCCCAGACCGATGAAAATCAATTGGTTTTTGAGTAAAATATCTCGAGATGGCATTTTGGACATCATCCAAATTTTTTGCCACTAAGAAAATGTTGTAGGGATCGGAATAAATGGAAATCCGAGGGTGCGATATCGGGCGAATATGGTGGGTGAGGCAGTACCTCCCACCCCAATTCATTATACTTTTCCAGTGTTCGTCTTGCACAATGCGGTCTTGCATGGTCGTGTTGCAGAATGACGCCTTTTCTGTTGACAATTGATATGTTTCGATTAAAGATTGATTCACTAGATCCAATTGTTCACAATAAAGGTCTACATTAACAGTTTGTCCAGGTTTCAGCAATTCAAAATGAACAATTCCGCGAATACTCCACCAAACACCCAGAAGCGCCTTTTCGGGATGTAAACCCTTTGTAACCCTTATTAAAACTGCCTTTTGCGTTTCGGATTATCATATAGGACTTATTTTTTTGTCTCCACTCATCAAACGATCAAAAAACGGTTCTGTAGGGTGCCGTTGACGCAATACGTTGCATGTGATGGATAGGTTGGCTTTGTTCTTTTTGGACAGATTACGGAGGACTCAAACACCTGCTTTGCTTATTTTTCCATTCTGCTTTAAATGTTCTTGGAGGGTCGACCAAGGTTGGTTAAGAGTTTTTGACATGAATTTGCTTCCACTTCTGCCCTTAGATGGTTGTTGTCGACATGCGCAGAAACGACATTACTTTACGGCCCCCCTATTACTTGTCATATGCAAGTACTTTTTATACAATTTGTCATATGTAAGTACTTAGTGAGTATGAAATAAAAATTTTGTTAATCATTGAGCTTTTTAAAAAAAAAAAAATTGAGGGCGGCAATGTTAGGAAATTACGCGGGCCTAAGAAATGACCCTGCTCAACGGATCACTTGTAAGGATTATGTTAATTTTATTAATAGTTAAATTTTAAGTTCCTTTCCTATCAAACTCTTAACTTCAACTTACTACTTCCGGCCAGAACATAGTTTTGGAATCATTCTGAACACTTAATGGAGAGGAGCGGTATTTAAACCGCGAAGTCTACTTACAGAGTTAAAGAAAATCAGAGTTTCTGATTTGCGCGCGTCAGCCTTTTGGCTACTCTCTCTCAAAGCTTGATAGCCGTCGAGTGCTTTGCCGTAATCTAATAAACCAAACCAACTAAACCAACCAACTCTCAAAGCTGTTATTACGCTCGGCCGTACTCAGGCCCTTGATAAGCTTCGTAGTCAAATAGCGTTAAGGGGCCAACTCGATTAGAATCTTGATAGCTTCGGTTATATCTCTTTAGTTAATCTCAGTTTTAGTTTAATTTTCTGTCTCTTAAGTTCAAGCCCAAGTGTCGGCTGTGATTGTACACTCCAAAACGGAGTTTTGTTAAATCTTATTGGAATAATAAAGGGTTAGTTACCCTTCCATCTTGTTGTTTCACGAACTATTGCATCATGTACTATTACCATTATATTGCATGATGTATATCATTGTATCATATATCTTAGTACATTGCATCTTGTATATCTGCGCGTTTTCATGTGCGTACTATTATTATCATTGCTTCATGAACTATTGTCATCACATTGCTTCACGTATATATGCGTGCCCTATTGAATGTCCTCTCACATTGAATGCCCTACTGAATGTCCAGTATCACGCGCGCTGTTTAAATAATTACGTCCTATTATGCGTCTCATAACATCATCAAGTGTTTCGTTTTTATGTGTCCGCATTATATAATTGCCTGCATCGTGTTTATCTATGTGTGTTCTGAGTTTATTGTGTTTAGTTCCGTGTATTTTAGCGTATCTTAGTGTACCTTTTTTTGTTTTTAGTGCTTTATGTGTTTCTTTATGTTTCTTTTTATATGTTTCCATTTATGTTTTATGTTTATATCTTATTTTGTTCTATCTCTGTAACCATAACCTTCAGTTTGTCAAGACTTGTGTTTCTCTTTATTTGCTTTGGAAACATGAATGATCTTGAATAGGAACAGGGAGCTTACTCAAGCTATGTTCAACAAGGTGTGAAGTAGACAACACAAGCAAGAAGGGTATACGAAACCCCTTTATTTTCAATATTTTACAGGTATTTCCGAACTTCGGAATAGAGACCAACCACTTGTGGTCTGAACGTAAGAATATAAACACTACTAACTAAAAGCTAACGTTGAATGAGTATACAAATGCCTAGCACTAAGACTGGCCTTTATTTAAAAAATAGGTACGTATGTAGTACGCCGAGCTGCTAAAACTACGATACGTCTGCAAATATCAAGAGGGCTAAACCTCTGGCCTTAAAGGCAACCAGCAACCGAGTGAAAAACTCGTAAAACTACAGTGGCAAGCGGCTTGCTTCCTAAAACTCCTTCTCTCGCTTGGCAAAAAGCCACAACTTAAGTACTTGGGCGTTAGCAAGACAATTTGCATAAACAAGTTAAAGCATTTAATTCTGGCCGGAAGTAGAAAATAAGAAGTAATAGTACAGTTTTAAAATAAAATAAACGTTAGTAAAACTTAGGATCCTTACAAGTTGTCTCACGTTCTTACAATGTACTACATGCAGTCTAGCCCTTGTGTGGCCACGTTAACTTTTTTTTTTTTTTTTTTGAGATCCTGAGCTCCCGGGGCGGCCTCATGGGGTTCCAGGGAGTTGTTGCCTCTAGATAGTGGAAGACGCGTGGCATACCTATGTTAGACACTAGGCGCCCCCGTCCTCCGTCACCTGGCACCTGTTGTACGAACTTAAGCGATTATTCGCTTACTAGTTCTTAAGATTCGTCACTTTCTACAGTAACTGAGAAATACACCAGTGAGAATCTTACACACTATTTCACTGCAGATGACTTCATGTATTATTTATGGTAAACTGATTCTTCAGTTAACCCTCTCTTTGATCATCTGAATTTAATTTTTCATTGCACTGTCAGGTACTCAGCTGGAGTATTTTTGATAAATGCATAAAAAGCATTGGAGTGTTGTAATACAACTACACCTCACGAGCCGAGTATAGCACTCACAGCAGCGGAAATGACCGAGTAGTAGAAACAACGGACGTGAGTAAATCACTCCAAAGAAAGAATGGAGAAGTGGAGGTTAAGTAAGCAATAAAATCACAAAAACAAAACTATGAATCAGAACACAGGAGAAAAACTTCGCGAACCGAAAACACAGACGGAAAACCAGTTTGACCCTCTCTATTATTTAGATAGCCATCGACATGAGCAAATCAGTTTCGAGAGGCGTTTATGAAGTAGGCTGCCGTTGCTGTAGGCATCCAACGGGTGCCAGTTGAGCGTGCTATTTTCCAAAGAAAATATCCTATGCTACTTTTTTATATTAACAATTCTTTTTATCTTAAAAGGAACATAGAGTTGCGTTTTTCTCGCATATCTCCCGGATGATCTGAAAATCAGCAGTCCTTCATGTACTCATCGGAATAAAATTACAGGTGGCAATTTGCGATGCTATGAATTACAGTGGAAGGTGTTCTTAATAACCTTCAGAAACCAGGAAGGGCATCAACTGTATCCACTGGTACTTTTAGCAGATGAAATGAGAGCCGAAATACAAAGGACAGAAAAATATTCCTGTATCATGTGAATGGTATCAAGTACTGTGAAAATAAATAGATTGACGTTTTTGTTCCGGGAAACGAATGGGATTGTACTTTCTAAAAACAAATTTGTTAAAGATTTTCTGCGAAGTTCTTGAACTTGTCACCTGTTGTTACGCCACAGCATTACGGGAAAACTGGTTTTTATTGCTAAATTCTAAATCTGGAAATTATTTATTCAAACTTTTCCAGTACATTTCAAAATCTTCAAATATTTTTTTTTTTTAATTTAATTAAAAGTTTTGCTTTGCTTTTGTTTTTGCAGCCCATTTTCATTTACGGCCAGTTTGGGTTGGGCTCATGGATGCGCAGTTTGTTTTTACTTTCTGGGATCTGGCTCTGTTTGCTATCATAAAAAGATCTCACTAAGACATCTCCCATCATTTTAAATAATACCAGCACAACCGTTTATTATTCGTCAAAACCGTTTATTATTAAAATAACTGTTTATTATTCGTCAACTCTTAACACAAATGCACATACTTCGTGCTTACAATAACACCGATGACTTGCGGTGGAACTTAAGATTAATTTCGCAATCATTTCAGAGATAAAGAAATGTGCTGGACTAACATTTCAATTTAAGGCAAACTAGAATGGCTCAACAACCTACCCGGCTATACAGGGTGTATCAGTACAGGTGACAGAAGGTCCGGACGCATATTTCACAAGTGCACATCTGTGTAGCCACCGAAGGAGTGGCTTCTAGGATGGACCAATGAGCATCCAGTAATATTTCTGTCATGTCACATGACCTTTCGCGTGCTTTAAGATTTAAGCAAGATGGTTGAAAATATTCTGCCACGCAATTTTCTGTACAAAACAATTAAAGCATCGTCGACTGCTTCTGAAACTTTTCATTGCGAAGTTAGATCAAATATAGGCAATTATGAAGATTTCACTACCTAGTTGAAATAAATACAAAAACGTGTTGGATACTTCGCAAAAATATCGATGTGAAATATTACTTAATAAGATGAAGAAAGAAATATGTGATAAACATCTGAGCCTAAATGCTATCTTTACATAAAACTATGCGTATGAGAAAAATATTGACACCAGTTACATATGTAACTAGAAGTAAGCACTATTTAATGCAGTCTATATGAAAAAGATGTTCTATAATGATAACCAATGAAGAATTTTATTCAAAGAGAACTTTACTAATTTGCATTCGTATACATTTAGTGTGTTACATTTCACATTTAATAACCTCTCACTCTTAAGTGTACTGTCTACAGAAGAAATATTCATCAAACAGAGTGAATTTATCTTATTCACAACGAATATATTCAATTTATTTACATATAATTTTTAACGGCAGCAATGGATATAATCACATCATATGTATTCTGAATCTTACACTTTAAAAATCAAAAGAATGCAAGCACTGAAATAAAAAAAAAAAAAAAAAACTAGATTCATTGTAACTCTTTCAGTCATTCTCAGCTCAATTAAAAAAATACACACTTTAATTCTCTTAATCCACATATTATACCGTGAACATCAATCCAAATATTAATGCGTGATAAAAATCGCGAAAGTGAAATGTCAGCGGTTAATTAAATTCATAAAATGAAAGCACTACAGGATTTTCTACTATTACGCTATATATTTATAACTGCGAAACAAATGCAAATTAAAACGTAAACAACATACGCTCGCATGCACGAAGATTTAGAGTCACAAGAGCAATAGCAGCTGACTGGTCCATTTTCGAAACCCCTGCCTCAGTGGCTACACTGATGTGCACTTGTGAAATATGCCACCCGGACGGCTTGCATAGACTACTCGAGTATCGTCTGGATCCCGCAAATATCTGAAGCTACACTCCGAAATCAGTACAAGGGCCGTACAAGGGCAAAGTATAGATTTTTCTGCCATGCAGAATTAAACAGTTTCCTGGCTACATCGCATGTTAACACATTACTACACATACTCGCTACACTACACATTTTATAATATGCATTGCATTGATCATTGCACTGTACTTAAGGCATATTTAGAACTCAATGTTATATTTAATACACTACATATTCTTTGCAACATATTACGCTGAGGTGTATCAGTACAGCGGTAACAAACTTTCAGGAGAGCTAGAGTACACATAAACGATGGGAAATCACGTAGCAATACACTGTCGGAAACGCTTTCCTGGTGCGGTAGCGACGACACAAAAGTCAAGAAAAAAAGGACACGAACGGGGTGAGAAAACATGTTTATTATTCGAAGTACAATAAAAACAAAGAAGAAACAACATAAAGAGACAGCGATCATCGTCAAAGGTGTTCGAAATTACAACACTGACCGTGATGCGGGAACTGTGCGTCCTGCATCCTCCATGCGATCTCCCATTCGTGATGTAGATCTTCCATGCGCCGGAGAAGCGAGGTCTGCATTACATTCCGGGGGCGTAATTTCGAACATCTTCTGTAATAACGATCTTTCTTTGTTTTTGTTCTTAGATGTAGGTTTCTGCTGCACTAAACATAATAAAACGTGTTTTGTATCATTGATTCTGTCCTTCCTTTTTTGAGCTTTGTGTCCTGACTAATGCGCCAGGAAAGCGTTTCCGATCACGCATTGAGCCCACCTGCGGCCGAGCGGTAAAGTCGCTGAACACTGGTAGTTCGGTCCGAGGTTCGAATCCCGCGAAAGGGCTGGCTAATTCGTGGATTTCCGCATGTTTAACGTGTACACGAGCCAGTTTCCCTTAGAAAGCTCTCCACGAAGGCATCCCTTCCCTTAGCCAGATAGCCCTCGAAGCTTTGTCATAATCACACACACACATACATCCGACCATGCAGTGATTTTCCGTCGTCTAGGTGTACTCTATCTCTCCTGAAAGTTGGTTACCGCTGTCCTGATACACCCTGTATATTTTGCAGTGAATCCTGAGAGAAAGTTTACTAACGGTGGCTAATTACAAGTGTACAGTTAACATTTTTGCTCCCTTGTACGAAGTAAAAAGGAAGTAATGTAATCTCGAAAAGTTTCAGGCAGCATATTTCAACGAAAACATCCCATTTTGACCTCTTTCAAATGCAATTTAACGATGTATTTCCGTGATATCTGTATGTAAGGACAGAATAAAAGACTCTTTTCCTTCCAATATATATATATATATAAAACTGCTTTAAAATGTATTCTGAAGAGAATTTTTCGTGGCGTCTGTACGAAAGTATGTACGTATCTCGCATAAATCAAAAACGAGTAGCCTCAGAACGTTGAAATTATGTATATAGGACTGCTATAATATGTACATGTGCACCTAGTATTTTGGTTGCAATCGGCCGCACCAAACGTATATAAATATATTTATATATATATCCACTCTGTTACCCGGCTCAGTGATCTCAGTTTATTTACTCTTATATGTTTGTAAATTGTACATTTTTTGCTTTAAAAATGATTGAATTATGTTGTTCTTATCTTCCGGTTAAGTTTTTTATGCCTTTAGTAAATCTGTATGCAATATTTTTAGAATTATCAACAATTTTAAAATTGCTTAGTGCCGCTAAGCCTAATAATGTTTTTGATGGCGGCCATTGCTTGTTTACATTTGAAACAGCAGGATAGCGGATTTGTTGCCAGTCTAGAGAAACTTAGCTTCGCAAAAACAAAGATAACGCCTTCATTTATTATTTAAATCATGCTTAATCCTTTCTGGAATTTTTTCGAGGAAATAAGTGTTTAAGATTTACTTCGTAATTTTTAATGCAGATATTTTGAGTTTTTATGTATTTTTGCCTTGTCGCGGAAGGAGAACTGAATTAATTAAATGAGAAATACTAAATCGTATGTGAAAAACTGTTTCTTTTCTGTTTTGTTTGCTTAATTTTTTTCATACATCGTTTTAGCTTTAATATAGTATTTGAATAGAACATGTGGCAACGATAATTCTTCAAATGATGTAAATTTTGTGCATTCAGAGTGTCGTTATTGCATGTCACTTTTACTTATTAAATATCACTTTCCTCGCACTTAAATCACAATATTCAATGCCAAAACGACTCAAAATTCAATTTGATGCGACTCAAAATTCGATGCGACTCAAATTCAATGCCACTCAAAATGCCAAAACGAAATTATCGCCGTTTGGGCGAAAAAGAATACTAAATAAAATTAAAAAACTATCAATAATAAAATATAAAAATCTGAAAGTTTTCAGATTTTACATTACGCCCAAAGGGTATTTTTTTTAACGATTTGTGTATTACTTTTATTTATTAAATAATAATGTTCTTCACACTTCAACCATAAAATAGAGTTCAACAGCAATATCGCAAAATATTTTTAAAATGAGCACATATTTAGAATTTCCGATACTCAGTTCCGTGCGCTGGAAATAATTTTTTTTTCCTGTAGAGTGTTGCTATTGTTCGCTTTAAAATCCTTGGATGAGTTAATCCAAAATTCGTTAAAATTTTAGAAAATATGAAATCGATAATAAACCAAATTCCAAGTCCCAAATTTAAGCTTCCGCATTCGGTTGGAAACGTACGTTATTCAAAACTGGATGGCTCTAGGTACCGTTGTTTAGCACAGTACGAGAAACATACGTACATTTATGCAAATTCTTCATTATTTTATTTCTTTAAATATAATACAGGGCTATAATATTTGGTGGCAACACTTTGAAAAGTGAATCAGACATTCATCGTGAACCAACGCAAAATGCCAAAACGAAAATAACAGTCCTTCAGGGCAAATTGTCCCTTTGGACTAAAAAGTTCCTTTGAGGGTAATATAAGGTCTGAAAGCTTTAATTTATATATTTATCTATTTATTTAGTGCTATTGAAACATTTTCTTCCCTAGCATTTATTTATTTTTGTTGCATGAATTCGACAATTGTGATTAAGTTGTCATCCGTTTTTAAATTAACAATATCAGGTCACAAGGCAGGCTTACAGCCAACGGCGCCTTCGGAAATTTTCTGAATTCCTAATAGCCCCATTCACTCAGTGCTTGCAGTTTATATTTCTAGAAAACGCCTAGAATTGAAGAAAAGTAAATTCTTCTGATATTCAAGATGGTTGTTGACTTCTACAATGTTCTTACAATATACGTTCAAAAAAGCAAAAACTGCTCAAGCTGATACCGTGCCTCAATTTTTAGACATAAGCCTAGAAGGTCTTATTAGTCTCGATACGACATATTACGTTGAATCACTATAGACGGCTGTAAACTTTTCAAATTGTTGCCACCAAATATTATTGCCCTGTATTTATATTTAAAGAAATTAAATAATGAATAATTTGCATGAATGTATGTATGTTTCTCGCACTGTGAAAAACGACGGCCATCAAATTTTGAATAACCTAGTCCTCCACCCGAAAGCTCGAATTTTGAATTTGACATTTATTTTATTATCTATTTATATTTTGCAAAGTTTTTAACGAATTTTTAATTAACAAACTCAAGGATTTCAAAGCGAGCAATGGCAACTTTGTACAGAAAAACATTTTTATCTCCAGCGTGCGAGACTGTGTATCAGAAATTCTAAAGATATACTCATTTTAAAATTATTTTGCGATATTGCTCTTAAGCTGAATTTTTTGGTTTAATTGCGGAAAACATGATATTTAATAAATAACGGTAACACACAAAATGCTAAAAGAAAAAAGGTCCCCTTGGTAATTTAAAATCTGAAACTTTTCAGATTTACTTATGTTGCCAATTGTTTATTTTCAAGTTCACGCTGCGATTTGCTAAAATCGCAGCGCGAACTTGAAAATAAGCCAGGATGACCTGGTCCCATCCTGGCTGATATCTACATGCATTATTATGAATCAAAATTGTTTGAAACTTTAAACTTCCTGGCATGGTTCCGCTATACGTAGACGATACTTTTACCCTGTTTCAAGGTAATAAAGATTATTTAAATAAAGTTTTTTCAACAATGAATTCTACTGATCCCGCTATTCAGTTCACTTTTGAACTTGAGACTTGCAATTCTCTTCCGTTTCTCAACATTCTGGTCACACGTAACACATCCAACTTCAGTACTACGGTTTACCGTAAACCTTCATCGGTTTGCCTTCCACCACACTTTAAATCATGTCATCCGACTAAACAAAATTTAGCTTCATTTTATTCCTATGTTTTTCGTGCTCTTCAAGTTTGCTCCTCCAAACTAGCCCTTGATGAAGAACTAAATTATTTAAAAGCAATAGCTATTGCCAGGGGCTTTTCACCCAACATTATTAATCAAGCAGTTAAAAAATTCTCATCTCAACACACTAAAAGGCACACTCTTGTTTTAGGATATTATAAAAATTGTGTTGTCATTCCCTTCTTTCCATCAATTAGCTATAAAGTTACACATATTTTGAAGAAATTTAACTTTCGGGTTGTGTATTCTCCCATCAATAAAATTCCGAGTTCCATACTCAAGGACCCCATTTCGGATATGAATTCCTGGGGTATTTATAGGATTCCTTGCCAGTGTGGTTTACTTTACATTGGCCAAACTAAGAGAGCCTTAAAATTTCGCGTCAAGGAACATGAGACGTATCTTAGAAAAAAGGAAACACAGAAGTCTTCTGTTGCCCAACATTGTTGGTCCGAAAATCACACTTTCAATTTTTCTGCTTCCAAAATTATTCAAAAAACATCTTCCATTGGAGAATTGGATTTTCTAGAGGCATTTCACATTAAAAAATGTTTTCTGGTTTCGTCAACAGATGGCGCCACTTGCTTATTCCTGTCCAGGCTTTCTTATCTTATATAGTCATTATTTCCTATCTTATTCATTTGCGGTTTTGCAGCTGAGGATGGTGGTTCGGTAAAAACCATCGAAACTAGTCCTGCGAAAATTTTGAAAATATAACGCTGATTTTTGTTGTTTGACTTCTGAATTAGTAAGCTGGTACAGCTGTTTATAGGTTACGACAATATGCATACCCGTTACACGTTCTTTACCGAAATTTTCTATTAACTAAAAAGAGAATAATTCACACCATAATGCAATAACTTCATAATGTAATAATCTAATAGGCTTTTGCGTGTAAATAAAATCAGAAATTTTATCAGCAAGATTTCTGTTGCTTCTGTTTCAAGTTAAACAAGTTAATTCTGTTTAGAAGTTAAGCACATGACATACAAATAACTTGAAAATCTCAATCGTTTTCACAAAATCCGAACAATCCGTAAGGATTCTGAAAAATCCACCTTCCGGATATCTGTACTACTATCCTATTGACTTTATTTCCGAAGTTAATTATCAAGAAATATCCAGACGTGATACCACCCACTTCACTTCATTTCTCTTCCCCTCCCTTCCATTTTGTGACACGCGTAAACTGCCTTGCAAAAAGAGAGTGATTTGGAAGGCAGATTAAGGCCAAGCACACAGCACGCGACGAATAGCAGCTCCTAATCACAGGGCCTAAAGCTGATCGGACGTGTTTCACTGAAGTTCGGAAAAGAAGACTAATTTGACAACCCGTAATCATGCAGATTTATAACAAGGCTATAGAAATGTCACGATCTGGCAGGAGAGTAAAGGCATTGTTTAAATTTCGCTTCGATTTGTTGGTTAAAAACAGCATGGCATGATAAAGGGTGATATCTTTTTCTTTCTTTCTGTGCAAGGCGTGACCAGAACTGCTTTGCCGCGTCAATATAGCTGTTCCTTCTTCGAGGTTTAACAAGAATTTTAAAACAAAAATTCTTATTTAAATGTGCATTACGAGCTCTTACAGTTCTCATTTGATAATCTGGATTTTTAGTCCAAAGGGATTTGAATCCCGAAGGACTATTAGTTTCGTTTTGGCATTTTGCGTCGGACTCATAAATGTCGGTTCACTTTTCAAACTGTTGCCACAAAATGTTAGAGTCCTGCATTATATTTGAAGAAATTAAATAATGAAAAATCTGCATAAATGTATGTATATTTCTCGTATTGTGATAAAACAACGGTACATAGAGTCATCGAATTTTGAATAACGTAATCCTCCAACGAATATGAGCATTTGGAAGACCCAATTTGAAATTTGAAATTTGTTTTAGGATCGATTTCCTATTTTTTAAAACTTTGACGAATTTTTGATTAACAAACTCAAGGATTTCAAAGCGAGCAATGGCAACGTTGTGCAGAAAAAACATTTTTATCTCCAGCGCGTAAGTCTCTGTATCGGAAATTCTAAAGATATGCTCGTTTTAAAACTATTTTGCGATATTGCTGTTGCACTGGATCTTATGGTTTAAGTGCGAGGAACATGATATTTAATAAAGAAAGGTAACACACAAAATGTTAAAAAACGCCCCCTTGGACGTAATTTAAAATCTGAAACATTTCAGATTTTTTTTTTTTTTTTTAAAGAAAAAGAAATCCTCGTGCACCACAAAGTATCACACGAAACTTACAAATCGTAAGTAAAAAAGGCAAAATAGTAATAATATCATCAGTTTTCAACAATACAATGAAATCATAACAAGGATAAAAAAAAAACACAAGTAAACACAAAAGTATAAAAATGTATAAAGAAATCATTAACAGTGTTTAAATAAAAGTCAACAAAATCATTGAAAGCTCGGCAGGCCGAAGTCGAAGATACAAAATCATAACATTTCGGCGGCCAATGAATTCCAATGGATTTCAATCTACATTTCAAAAATAGTTGGGAAGAATGTTTTTTGTAACAGATTCCTTATCAGAAGAGATATAATCACAGTTCCACCGCTCAATCATTTTAGCTTTGAATGTTTTTTTTAAATAAGATTTTGGAATATTTACATCAACATTAATATCATTTTTAGTTGCATTCTTAGCAAGCCAATCAGCTCTCTCGTCTCCATAATTACCCGAATGACCACGGATAAATGTAAAAAACACTTAAATATCCTTCTTCACCAGATCTCCGAGAGACTGCTGTATATTAACAATAATACTTTCTGAGGGAAACTACCTCGTACTTGCGCTGCACATGGCAAAAATCCTGAGGAATGAAAAATTGCAGAGATATTAAGTGGGCTGATACACCTTAAACCCCTCATGATCTTCGAATATGTGACTGTTGCAAGAATTCGGATATTTTATTTAATTTCAAAGCCATTACTTCCAACCTCTTACAGCTGACTACATAATATAGCTGCTTTGGAAACTAGTAACCAGAAAGTTTGTGTTGCCACAAATATTTTTGTAATTTAATCCGATTTGTGACAAAATGTTTCGTCATGTTTCCACCTCGCGCGCATGATATTTTAAAAATGGCTAATGGTACACACTTGAAATTCGATGGAATTCTTTATATGGACACTATTTTTTAACTGAACCAAAAATCTGATAAATATTTTAATAATGAAAAATTTTATGGACGAAAACATTACAAATTTTTTTAATAAAATACATTTTATAAACTCAATTCCAAATAAAATAAAAATTGAACATGAAATTTTTAGAATTTTAGGTTCACAGTAGTTTCCAAATGTTATAAGAGCTACGTATTAAATAGGGAATTAAATTATGCAACAGAATATTTTAAACTGTGCGCGCAAGGTGGAAACATGACGAAAGATGTTCTCACAAAGCGGATTAAATTATAAAAATATTTGTGGCAACACAAACTTTCTGATGACTATTTCAGAAAGCAGCTATATTATGTAGTCATCTGTAAAAAGTTAGAAGTAATGGCTTTTAAAATAAATAAGTTATCCCAATTCTTGCAACAGTCAAATATTCGAAGATCTTATGGGTTTTAAGGTGTATATGTCCCCTTAAGTATTTTTGATAAGGGAAACACGAAAAATGAGCAATACCCTCCCCGGGCCTTAGTTAATTATAAATTTTAAGTGTTCAATTCATACACAAAAATTGGATGATGAAAAATAAACTAATGTATTTGCATACAGTTATGAATTTCAAAAGAACCAAATCATGAACCTAAACCTGCATAGAAATGCGCGTATCACTAAATCTAATTTTGAATGTGGAAAGATTATACGGGGTAGTTAATACAATTTCTGTCTTCATAAAAAATGATTCTGCGTAATTTTTTATCAATTTTTTTTATCATGCTGTTTGATAATTTGTTGGTTTGTTTAAAGAATTTGTTTAGTTTTTTAATTTGACTGTGATCAGTTTTCTTACTTATTCAGCCCAGTTTTACTACCGAAATTTCATATTTTGCCATTTCTTATAGTACCTGCAAAAGCTTATGTGGTATTTTTTTACGTTTTTTTTTTTTTTTTTTCTTAATCTGTAACATTATTTTATTCTCTTTGTACCAACATAAAACCAAAGCATACAAGTTTTTGAAGCACACAGAAACTATACATAAATTTCAGTTGTATAGAAAAAAAATGATATTTACAAATAAATGATATAACAAATATTTTAGGAATTTACTCCTTTTTTACTTCCTTAGTAAAAAGGAAGTATTGTAATCGCGAAAAGTTTCAGGCAGCATATTTCAACGAAAATATTCATTTTGACTGCAATCGAATGCAATTTAACGATGTTTTTGCGTGATATCTGTACGTAAAGACAGAATAAAATACTCTTTTCCTTCAAAAAAATTATAAAACTGCTTCAAAATGAATTCTGAAGAGAATTTTTCGTGGCGTACGTATCTCGCATAGCTCAAAAACGAGTAGCATCAGAACGTTGAAATTTTGGTTGCAATCGGCCGCACCAAACGTATATAAATATATTTATATAAATATCCACTCTGTTACCCGGCTCAGTAATCTCAGTTTCTTTACACTTATACGTTTGTAAATTGTACATTTTTTGCTTTAAAAATGATTGAATTATGTTGTTCTTATCTTCCGGTTAAGGTTTTTATGCCTTTAGTAAATCTCTCTGCAATATTTTTAGAATTATCAACAATTTTAAAGTTGTTTAAGTGCCGCTAAGCCTAATACTTCTCTTGATGGCGGCCATTGTTTGTTTACATTTGAAACAGCAGGATAGTGGATTTGTTACCAATCAAGAGAAACTTAGCTTCGCAACAACAAAGATAACCCCTTCATTTATTATTGCCAATTAAATCATGCTTAATCCTTTCTGGAATTTTTTCGAGAAATAAGTGTTTAAAATTTACTTCGTAATTTTTAATATAGGTATTTTGAATTTTTATGTATTTTTGCCTTCTCGCGAAGTGAGAACTGAATTAATTGAATGAGAAATAGTCAATCGTTTGTGAAAAACTGTTTCTTTTTTGTTTTGTTTGCTTAATTTCTTTTATACATCGTTCTAGCCTTATTATAGCATTTGAATAGAACATGTGGGAACGATTAGATAATTCTATTATTTAAATAATATAAAGTTTGTGAATTCTGAGTTATAATATGAACGAAATATAATACTGTTAAGTGAACCTAGCGCCAGAGTGTCGCTATGGTAAACAAATAGAGTGAATTTTAAAGAATGTATTTATTCTATTGTGGTTTATGCGCTGTCGGGGCGAAGTAGATTTAATTCAATACAATAATTTTAAATGAAATGCAAGAAAAAATGCGTATAATTTAATATTCCGTACAAGGAAGTCATGTGGTGTACACATCAGATTTTTTTATTAAATGATACAAAAATATTGTCCTCATTACATGTTTAATCCTACGTAAAACGCAGGTTTAATTTCAAGTTACCATTTTGAAACTTAGCGCTGAGATATATGAATAAATACACAATTTTAAAACTGGATAACCATATCTAAATAAATTACATAACATTTCCCTATAATAAAAGCCGATGTCTCGGTAAAATCTGTTGCGAAACTATATTAAATTAAATTTTTTCAACGTTGTGTTCATAACATTTATTATCTTATTATGTCTATGTTTATTATAATCAAATAAATCTAAATTTATAAATGTTTGATGATTATACTTCTTTACGAAAAAGTACCCTCTGTACGGAAATGGTACTAGGAACAAAAATAATAAGTACAGAAAGTGTAACTAAAATTTAGAAATAGTTTCCTTACTTTTAATTAAAATTAGTATTAAAATAATTAATTCTTATAAACATATTAAATTCGCATTATAAAACAGTGAACCGTGTGTTATTTTCCCACATTCTTTCCAAGTAAAAAAATAAGATGTATTTGAATCTAATTTGAAAACAGTATCAAGATAATGATTATATTGAGAACACACGCAATAAAAACTGCGCGATTAAGATTTCTCCGCTCTCCATTGCAACGAAGTTATCGCATTCCTTTCAGGATGCAGTTTAATATACTCAAGCTCTGAGTGAGATGCATCAGATTATGCTGGTATGTGTGAAACGCAACGGGGAAGAAAATTTATTACTCTAACCGAAGTCGCTGTTTATGACATCAAATAATTAAAAATTTTAATTGATTCGAGCTATTTAGTAGAAGTTTTACAAAAATAACTCTGGAATTTATGGAAGCCACCACCAGGAAATTAATTACAGAGAAGCGCGGAATTCAAGATAATTTTTTTTTTTTTTTTTTTTTTTTGTTGCAGTGGAAGCTATTCAAGGTAATTCAAGATATTAAAACTTTAAAAAATAATTTTGTTTGTTACAGTGGAAACTACTCAAGATAATTTCAGGATAATTCAAGATATTCAAGCTATTCAAAATAATTCAAGATAATTTTGCTTGTTACAGAGGATACTATTCAAGATAATTCAAGGTATTGTAACTTTTAAAAATAATTTTGTTTGTTACAGTGGAAGCTATTCAAGATAATTTCAGGATAATTCAAGATATTCAAGCTATTCAAAATAATTCAAGATAATTTTGCTTGTTACAGAGGAAGCTATTCAAGATAATTCAAGGCATTGTAACTTTTAAAAATAATTTTGTTTGTTACAGGGGAAGCTATTCAAGATTATTTCAGGATAATTCAAGATATTCAAGCTATTCAAAATAATTCAAGATAATTTTGCTTGTTACAGAGGAAGCTATTCAAGGTAATTCAAGGCATTGTAACTTTTAAAAATAATTTTGTTTGTTACAGTGGAAGCTATTCAAGATAATTTCAGGATAATTCAAGATATTCAAGCTATTCAAAATAATTCAAGATAATTTTGTTTGTTACAGTTGGAAGCTAAATAATGAAAGTTTTCCAGATCACGTGCTGAATCTAGTAAGTTACTTTAATGTCTTCGTTTTGCAGAGAAGGAAAATTTGATGTAAACCTACTTATTGAACTAAACTACGTTATATTTCTTTCGCTTACTGTTGAAAATATTTCTTTTTTCAGGTATTACTTAGAGAAATTAATTATGTTACATAGCCACTTCGTAAAGCACATGATAAAAATGACGAAGAAGAGAATACAAAAATGCGTTAACAACTACACTCATGTCCATAAATTAAGGATAAATCGGAGTCACGCGGAAATCGAACTCTAAAATAAATGTATCAGCTGTAAAATCACTACACACATCTTCAAGAATCATATGCAAATTTCCGGAACTAACCAGATGACACCGATGGTACGTCACAATGACGAGAGTGTAGGAGAGTGATATATAAGGAATACAGGCAAAGAAGTAAAATTGTTCGCGGGCGCTTTATAAGCATTTCAGTGCAATAAACCGAATAGTTATGATACAAGGACGCATTTGGATGATTTTTTACGTAGTAGAATTATCGGCCGTCTGGAATGTGGGCGTACCCAACTGGAAGTATCAGTAACTTGGAATTGCCCGAAGTGTCATCTCCACGCTTTGGCAACGATTCCAAGATAATGGTAATGTGAGTAGACGTTACAGCACAGGTCGCACCAGAGTTACAACGTCGAATGAGGACCGATATTTGGCAGTTACTGCCAAAAGAAACAGGCGGAGCACAGCCTCAAACCTGTCTCGTCAATTCTCTTCAGCCACTGGTACGACAATTTAAAGGCAGACCGTGTACAGACGCTTAGGGCAGATTGGTTTATATGCTCGTAGACCTCTCAGATGCGTTCCACTTACTGCAACTCACTGTCGCCTGCGGTTAGCCTGGAGTACAGAACATGCATTGTGGACACCGCAACAGTGGGCTTGTGTGATGTTTTCCGACGAGTCCAGGTTTAGCTTGCAGTCTGATTCTCGCCGGACTTTCATATAAAGAGCTGCAGGTACCCGTTACTACCAAGAAAACATCATTGAACGACACCGTTACGGTGGTGCAGGAATGCTCGTTTGGGGTGGAATTATTCTGGGTTCCAGAACTGACCTACATGTTCAAATTGGAACCATGACAAGCCAAATCTATCGGGACGTCATTCTGGAACAACATGTACGTTTGTTTCGGGGCGCCATGGGCGCACAATTTGTGTTTATGGATAGCAACGCCCGACCTCACCGTGCAAACATCGTAAGCGAATGCCTTCAATCGGAGGATATCACACGTATGGACTGGCCAGCATTCTCACCGGACTTGAATCCAGTAGAGCACGTGTGGGACATGCTTGGCCGATGAGTTGCAGCCCGTCAACCTCCTCCTCCTACATGTCTACCGGAAATTCGGAGAGCATTGCTTTTTGAGTCGTGTAATATCTCCCAAGATCAGATCGATGATTTGATACTCAGCATGCCTAGGCGTTGTACGGACTGTATTGCATCGTCTGGGAGACATACAATGTATTAACAATCATACCAACCATGTAATATTGGTTCTTTTGTAAATAGGGGTTTTTTTTTTTTTTTTTTGTAATTTGCTCCAGGGTGAAAAAATCGCTGATTTTTTTAATAATATCAAACATATAGCATCTTTTTTTGCTCTTTACCTTTTGTTTAATAAATAAGCTTTACAAATAAGTCAAATTTGTTTTGCTTCTAACTCTTCCTTTGCCTGATTTTGCATTATCCTTAATTTATGGACATGAGTGTATTTAAGAAGACATGTTGTAAGGTATATCTTAATTTTATAACAGTTATTTTAAGTTTATACCACATTCCTATCTCTTCTAGCTTAAGCTTACAATTCCTTACCAGAATGAGTTTTTAGAATCGCATTAAATGCAAATGAGAAGTAGAAAGTATTTAAGTCAAAGTTCCACTGCTTTCGAGAGAGAGAGAGTGTGTTAGGATTCCTGAACAGCGTGCGTTTACCTTTTGGCTACGCCTTTCTAACTGTTATTACGCTCGGCCGTATTACGTGCCTTTTGATAGCTTCGCTGGCTAGTTTAATATTATAGGCCAACTAGGTTAGAATTTGTGTTAGCTTCGGCTAAATCTCTTTAGTTAGCCATTAGATAGTTCATATTTCTTATATTTTAAGTTAAGTCCAAGTGGAGGCTTTTTGTACGCCCTGAGAAAGGGGCCGTCAGTATCTTTATTTGGAGTAAATAAAGGGTAATTAACCCTTTTTGAGTTTACGTTTCTGTTCTTGGACTTAGACGTTCACTAAGTTCCTCCATACTTAGTTTAGTATTATAGAAGAAAAGGAAGGATCACTACGATGTCATGGAGATTTTATTAGAGAGTAGAAAACTGCTATTTTTTGCACGCCCTTCTCTCTTCGAAAAAAGCACGTAGCCAATAAAACAACTGTCTGGTCAAAATTCGAGAATTTCTTAACTGGAAAGAAAAATTCTAACTCTCTCCATCATTATTTTATGTTTATTCTAATTTGTTAGCATTTAGTAGTGTTTTAATGATAAAATTTTATTATTAAAATCAATGAAATCTCTTTGAAACTCCAACTAACCCTTCACATTTTACTTCAAATAAGAACTTCTAAAATTGCACTCAATACTATTAAATCTGTAACATCAAGCGCAAATATCTGGATCTTAGAAGACGGTCGTAGTGTTATCCAGGTCAAATGTAACTGGAATAAGGCTGGCGACAAAACAACTATTTCAATACTTAATACTCTTAAATAGCTTTTTCAACAGCGCGAAATCTATAAGGGAAATACAAATGAAAAGGTACGAAACGTCGTAACAAATAAACCGGTTGAAATTTGAATATGTTGCTTTGGCATAACGTAGTGAGGGTTACAGCCGAAAACATCGCGGACGATAACGTCGCGGAGAAAACAACGCAAGGAGGAAACGTCGTGCTACAAAACATCGTGGGAGAAAACATCGCAAAGAGAAAACATCGCAGTTCTAAAACATCGTGGTACAAAACATAGTCGTCGAAAATAAAGCGGTTCAAAAACTTCGCAATTCAAAAACATCGTCGTCGAAAACATCGTGGTAAAAAATAAAGTATCTACAAATCATCGCTTGACGATAACATCGCAGACAAGCTTTTTTCATGCATGCTTTTCGCAAGCATGCGTTAATAACCGTAAATGGATATTCCCATAATGATTTGTGAGCGCAAGATGGAAAGAAGGATAATTTTTACTTTCACATTTTTTTTATTAACTAATAAATTTTTTCTGAAAAAGTAAGAAGGAAACTTAAGCATAGCAAATTAATGCAACTTATAGCAATTAATAGAATTTTAAACCGACATAGTTAACTAACAAAGACCATTAATAAATAATATTTTATAAAGTTTTTACTGGTAATTTTTCGTGAAAAGTATAATCTATAAGTTGCATTTAATTTTCTATGCTTCTTAGTTTTTCAGAAAAAATTTATTAGTTAATAAAAAATGTGAAAGTAAAAATTATCCTTCTTTACATTTTGCGCTCACAAATCTTTATGGGAATATTCATTTACAGTTATTAAAGCATGTATGGAAAAAGCATGTCTGCGATGTTATCGTCATGCGATGATTTGTAGATACTTTATTTTTTACCGCGATATTTTCGACGACGATGTTTTTAAACTGCGAAGTTTTTGAACCGCTTTATTTTCGACGACGATGTTTTGTACCCACGATGTTTTAGGACTGCGATGTTTTCTCTTTGCGATGTTTTCTCCCACGATGTTTTGTAGCACGATGTTTTCGCCTTGCGTTGTTTTCTCCGCGACGTTTTCGTCCGCGATGTTTTTGCCGCGATGTTATCGGCGGACACCCGTAGTGAGACATCTAATGACGCGAATATGGTGTCTGGCGTGGTTGTGTGCAGGCGCGGACGCTCATACATAACACAGGAGAGAAGCAGGCAGTTGTGTATTCCGTCCAATTGATGCGCCAGTGCGTGTGACTATATCATGGCGTTCACATTGCAGGGAATTCCAAGATTGAAGAGAAGCAAGGAGTTATCAGATTTCTGACTGTGGAAGGGGTTAAACCTGCCGATATTGATCGCCGCATGTTGGCCGTGTAGTGAGGGAAACTGTGTGTCCGACAAGTCAGTGAGTAAGTGAAGTACTAGTTTTCGGGAAGGCCTGGAGTGTTTGAGTGATGATCAGTCCAGGCAAACACGGTAATAAACACCTATTCTTTTTACTTAAATTATGAGTAAGTATTATAAGGTATTTCTCCCACTTCCCAAGCGTGCCTTCGTGGTGTAATGGTAGCACGCTGGGCCGGTATTCCCGAGGTCCGTGGTTCGATTCCCGGCGAAGGCGGTGGCATATTTTTCATCTTTTCTGCTTCCAATTAACCTAATGACTCTAAAGTATAACTAAAATTATATTTTATTTTATTATGTTTGAGTGATGATCAGTCCAGGCAAACACGGTAATAAACACCTATTCTTTTTACTTCAATTATGAGTAAGTATTATAAGGTATTTCTCCCACTTCCCAAGCGTGCCTTCGTGGTGTAAAGGTAGCACGCTGGGCCGGTATTCCCGAGGTCCGTGGTTCGATTCCCGGCGAAGGCGGTGGCATATTTTTCATCTTTTCTGCTTCCAATTAACCTAATGACTCTAAAGTATAACTAAAATTATATTTTATTTTATTATGCGTTGTTTCTATAATAACACTTTTCAGTACTCCATGCACATAAACAAATAAGAGAGACGATGAAGCAAAAGTCGCCAAGCACAAAATTCTGCAACCCTATGTTTCCTGTTTTAACCAATCGAAACAACCGTAGAAGAAACGGCCTGTAGGCTTTGTGAATATGTAGGTGAGAGTGCGATTTTGCTCAGTACCGCCCCAACTTTTGATGGAGTTCACTCGGGGGTGTAGAGCCTCGATTGTCTCCTACCCCTCTCCCCTTCCACCAAACCACACGAGAGGACTTTCAGCTCGCGGCAAATTTAGAGTGCCACCATGCCGCACCGACACTATACGCGTACGAAAATCCATGCCTTTCTCCGGAATTCGAGCCCGGGCCCTTCGGCACAGCAATTAGCGACGCCAACCACTATACAGAGTTGGTCGCAGAAAACGTTTAAAGGAATTCGGGACGGTTATGACGAATCTTTCAACTAATTTACTTCACAGGCTGATTTTGTTTAGTGTATGGGAAGTTTATTATTCTAGTAACTGGATTTTAGGAAAGGATATAGTTTCCACAACAGACGCATAATTTTGTATGCATTTTTATAAATCATTTCCACTAATGCAACATGTGTATGCGTGTGGTCATTGATTCAAAATGAATATGTATGACTCGAAGACTTCAGCTGGCATGGTGATTGAGTTTATTGTCTGGATTCTTTTATTTCATGTTGCACAGTGCTTCGTCCAAACGAAGGAGTGGTAATACAAATAAAATATAAGTAAATAAATAAATAAATGCAAAGCTATCATTCAGATTTTTTGCTACCAAACTTAATGAAATGAATGTCGGTCGTATATAAAAAAGAAGAGATTAAAAAAAAAAAAAAAAAAATAGTTTCACCCAGACACACGAAAAGAGGTTGCCCTTTCAACAGAGGGCAAGTGGAGCATTCATTACAACACCTTTCCTTCACCCATTCTGAAACGAATGTACATAATAAACACATCGCTCGAAGGGTTGTAGACAAGATACTCAGATCAGTTATCAAAATATGTAAGAAAGACTTTCATTTTCATTCGCACATGATATATTAATATGGCTAAGCAATGTATTTTCGAAAAAAAAAAAAAAAAAAAAAAACTGAAATGTTTCAGATTTTAAATTACTTCCAAAGGGGCGTTTTTTTAACGTTTTGTGTGTTACCTTTATTTATTAAATGTCACGTTCTTTGCACTTAAACCATAAAACTTACTTCAATACCAATGTCGCAAAATAATTTTAAAATGAGCTTACCTTTAGAATTTCCGATACATATTTCCGCCCGCTGGAGACAAAGAGGTTTCTCTCCCCCCCCCCCGTAGATTGTTGCCATTACTAGCTTTTAAATCGTTGAGTTTGTTACTCAAAAATTCGTTAAAGTTTTACAAAATAGGAAATAGATAATAAAACAAATTCCAAATTTCAAATTTGGTCTTTCACCTGCCTATATTCGCAGTAGGATTACGTCATTCAAAATTGGATGACTCTAGATACCGTTTTTTTTATCACAATGCGAGAAATAGACATACATTTATGCAGATTTTTCATTATTTAAGTTCTTCAAATATAATGTAGGACTCTAACATTTTGTGGCAACAGTTTGAAAAGTGAAACGAGATTTATAGGAGTCCGACGCAAAATGCTAAAACGAAAGTAATAGTCCTTCGGGACTCAAATCCCTTTAAATTAAAAATTAAACCTTTTTGTCATGACACACTTGCATCTTGCATGCATCAAAATTTGCATTAGCAAGATTCTCGTTTCATGTACAATGTGGGGCAGGGGGGAAGGACAGTTTTATATCTCCCATTCTACTTGGCCGATTGACGAAATTCAACTTGTGTTTTTCATGCTTCAAAAGCGCGATTTAGGATATATGTTAGGTTTATGTATAGCATTATTCTAACATAGGTAATTTGACACAAAATTGGACTTTTCTGAAATAACATACCAATTTTTTTTCCATATTTCGATTCTACGACTCCAATCATGCCAAACTGCCAGGTTTTGCAAAAACCGCACAGGTAGTTTTTAAAAAATTGGCTTTCAAAATTTTAGCTTCTAAATGTTAATTGAATTTGATATCTATTTATTAATATCTTTTTTCTTATTAAACTTACTTGATTCCTTCTCCCAGAAATCGAAATTTAGGCTTAATCCAAACATAATTCATCCATTTTTTATGATTTAATTTTTAAATTTGTATTTTTAAATAATTTTTATAAATTTTTCGAAAAAAAGTTTGAATTATAATCTACATAATTTTTACCATCTTAAAGTAGATGTATTTCTAAGCATACCTGCAAAAATTTAGTATTTTTTATCCAAAAGTTTCTAAGACATACCTAAATTTACATATTGGTACGTTTTGAAATTTAGCATTTTTTTTTTTTTTTTTTTTTTTTTTTTTTGAGCAACAATTACGCCAAATGTGGTTTACGCAGTTCGCTAAAACTATTTGAAAGTATGAAAGATGACTTTTTTCCGCTCGTCTAAAATGAAAAAAATCTGATGTGTGCAGAACATGACTTCCTTGTACGGAATATTAAATTATACGCATTTTTTTTTTGCATTTCATTTAAACTTATTGGATTGAATTAAATTTATTTCGTCATTAGCGCATAAACCCCAATAGAATAAATGCACTCTTTAAAATTCACCATATTTGTTTGCTAAAGTTACACATTGGCCCTAGGCTCGCTTAACAGCGTTAAATTTAATTCATTTTTTAACTCAGAATGCACATGTCTATGTCTATGTCTAGGTCATAACACAATTAAGAGGCAATCGGCTTAGTGCGGCCTTTACCAATATATTGTAAGTAGGCTGTCTTTAGTAGGGTGTGTGATGAGTTGAATCCAGTAAGATGGAACGTACTTTTTGCACCTAGTGCAGAGTCTCTAGAAGAGAAGCAAACGTGGCTCCACGATGTGAGGATCTGCAACTTGAGAATTTCTGCCACTCGGCTATGCTTGTCTTGAGAGAAGCTGCGAATTAATCTTTATCTGCAAAGTTCAGAATCACCTCAATGGTTTGAAAAGCTAGGCAAAGTTTCTGCATATTTGATTTAGCTGATTTTATTCTCTGAACTATTGTGGTTATTGATTTCATGAGAAAAAGGGTTTTCTGATCTTTGAAAATGTTAATGATTTCTGCTAAATTTTCCTGCGGGTTTTTCTGCTTAACTTTGTCACTGTAAAGGTTTTAGGCATTTCTTGATTATTTTGGCCTGGAGCTTGAATAAATTTGGGGAAGTCATCTTTAGTGGGAATTTCTTGTGGTTTCTCTATCTTCTCTAAATGATTGAATCGTTTTCGTTTTTCATCTGGTTTTAATTTACAGGTATTGGACCTGTGATTTTGTCCGCACTTACAGCACCTGACCTTTTTAAAGCATTTATTTTGGGAGTGCCCGACCTCCTGGCAATTGAAACATTGAATTGGGCGTTTTCTGGGCTAATATTTTTCTATTGTGATATTTAATCCGAACATATTGTTTAATAGATGAATTTTCTGTCCTGCAGAATTTCTTTTTACTTCAAGGAAAAATATAGGTAAATGGATAATTTGGTCTTCTGCTTTCTTCGTGAATTGCTTGACTTTAATTATAGGGAAGCTTCCGCGTTCTAAGTCTGCGTAAATTGCTTGCTGTGTGTAGGATCTTGGGATATTCTTAAGTATAACTTTAATTGAAGATGCTGAGGAAATTTGGTACGTATGAAAGCTGATCTGTGTGTTCTTGAATTTATCAACTGTAGCTTTATAATCGGCTTCGGTGGTAGTGTAAATGAAAATCTGTCTGGCTTTGATTGTAACTTCAAATTCGTTTTTACATATCTCTCTGAGCATTTTGTCAATTTCAGACCAATCAACATCGTTTTCTGGAATGACTAATGGGAAATTTTTCCTTTTATTTTCTGCTTTATTCTGTGTTGTAGTCATCTGCGTTTCATCTGTAACTTCCATATCTTCGTTATTTTCGTTAAGAGTTTCAAATCTGTTATTTTGCGGAATAGCTGCTGGTGGGATAAACTCGTAATTTTTCGCGGTTTTCTTTGGAGTTTGCCAATCCTTCTGATTTATTGTTTTATCATCTGTTTTAGAATTTGCGAGCTTCGGGATGTAATGAATGCTTGCTGATTTTGTTGAATTTCTTCTTGTAACTTTGAAAGCATTTCTATCGCTGGTGGGGAGGTTAATGTCTTCATAGACTCAATACAGTTTAATTTATCGGCGATTTCGTTTTCTAATTTTAGTGAGGGATCTTTCGGGTTAGTCGCAAGCTGAGTATTAAAATATTCTTGCGAGATAGCTTCTGTTAAATTAGGAAATACTTATCTGTGTTTGTTAACTACTGCTTCAAAATTTGAAGGGAGGGTTTGAATTTCTTAGTATTATCGGCTATTTTCTTAGGACTTCCTGCGGTTTTCTTTTCTTTTCTCTATGATTTACTTTTCTTAGTAGAAATTAGTGTATTTTGAAGCGCCGGGTCATCTGAAGCAATTACAGGCATCTCTTTGGATGTAGTCGATTTTCTTGAATAATTCGAATAAGTAGAATCATTATCGCTATCATAATCGCTGAAAGTAGCATGCCAAGGAATTTTGCCTCTATCTGGTGGTTCGCTATTACTGGCCATATCGAGAAGAACAAGCAAAAATAATATTTACCAAAAATCAAGAACAGTCGTTTATTTATAACTCCGAATGCACAAAATTTATATCATCTGCCATATTATAACTCAGAATGCACAAAATTTGCATCTTATAACTCGGAAGGAACTTTTTGTATGAAGTTTACTGCATCGTGACATTAAAGAAAAAGCCTGAATGCACAAAATTTCCATCATCTTAAGAATTATCTAATCGTTGCCACATATTCTATTCAAATACTATAATAAATCTAGTATGTATAAAAAAATTAAGCAAACAACAACAACAACAACAAAAAAAATCTGTTGAGTACACGACATGATTTCCTTGTACGGAATATTAAATTATACGCATTTTTTTCTTGAATTTCATTTAAATTGATTGGATTGAATTAAATCTACTTCGTCGACAGCGCATAAACCACAATAGAATAAATGCACTTTTTAAAATTCACTACATTTGTTTAGTATAACGACACTCTGAATGCACAAAATTTATATCATTTTAAGAATTATCGTTGCCACATGTTCTATTCAAATACTATAATAAAGCTAAAACGATGTATGAAAGAAATTAAGCAAACAAAACAGAAAAGAAACAGTTTTTCACAGACGATTTAGTATTTCTCATTCAATTAATTCATTTCTCACTTCGCGACAAAGTAAAAATAAACAAAAACTCAAAATATATGCATTAAAAATTACGAAATAAATCTTAAACACTTATTACCTCAAAAAAATTCCAGAAAGGATTAAGCATGATTTAATTAATAATATATGAAGGCGTTATTTTTGTGTTGCGAACCTTAGTCTCTCTAGATTGGCAACAAATCTACAATTCTGCTGCATCAAATGTAAACAAATACGTCCGCCATGTTATTTAAAACTTAACCGCACTTAAACAGCTTTTAAATTGTTGATAATTGTACAAATATTCCTTCCAGAATAACGAAAGGCATAAAAACCTTAACCGGAAGATAAAAAGAACATAATTCAATCATTTTTAAAGGAAAAAATGTACAATTTACAAACATACAAGAGTAAAGAAACTGAGATCACTGAGCCGGGTAACAGAGTGGATATATATATAAATATATTTATATATTTTGGTGCGGCCGATTGCAACCAAAATACGAGGTGCACATCTACATGTTATAGCAGTCCTATATACAAAATTTCAACGTTCTGAGGCTACTCGTTTTTGAGTTATGCGAGATACGTACATATGCACAGACGCCACGAAAATTTCTCTTCAGAATTCATTTTAAATCAATTTTATAATTTTTTTTTTTTTTTTTTTGAAGAAAAGAGTTTTTTATTCTGTCCTTACGTAGGGATGTCACGCAAAAATATTGTTAAATTGCATTCGATAGCGGTTAAAATAGATATTTTCGTTGAAATATGTCTGAAGTTTTTCTCGATTACAATGCTTCCTTTTTACTTCGTACAAGGAAGTAAAAAGGAAATGAAAGTAGGTTGCTATAAATTAAGAAGTTTACCAAGTAAATTACTCTTGGCGCAAACGGAAAAATATGCGCCAAGATAAATTTTTGAACTTCTCTGCAAATTTCGCACCAAAATCAACAAAATTTAATATTTATATATACAAAATTTGCAAAAAAAATGGTGATGTCATTTCAGAAAAAGTCCGAGATTGTGTCAAAATACCTATGTTAGAATAATGCTATATATAAACCTAATATATATCCTAAGTCGCACTTTCGGAACATGAAAAACGTAATTTGAATTGCGTTAATCGGACCAGTAGAACGGAAGGTATAAAACTTTTTTTTTTTTTTTTTTTTCCGCAGGGTACAGTGTACATAAATTCTAGAAAGCAGGTATCTGATTTGGACAATGAGATCAAAATGACTGAACGCAACTTCACTTCTAATGGCACTTAAATACGTCCGGAAACTACGTTGCGTAACAACATACACTTTAGTTGGCGAAATTTTATTTGATATTTATGGATTAAATACTTCTTTATAATTAGTTCAAATCATGATTTACTTGACTGACGAATTAGTGTAACAACAATAATACGTAGTTTGATAACATGCTAGCTGTTAGGCTGTTTTCCTAAAAAAGAGAACTTTGTTAAATATTCTCAGAGGAAAGTAAGTGTTATTCTCGTTGTATGTAGGAAAACTAAGAGCAAAATCAACTCTTTTAGCTATGGCGAAAGGAACTGATGGAAACTTACACCCAACCAATCAGTGATTTTATTCATGGTGGACATAAACAATAATAGAATATTTATTGCAAAAATGAATAATAAAGCAAAATTTTATATCTCGAAGAAATTTTATTCGATGAAAATTTGGGAATTGATGCATTTTATATTTACGCCTGGTAACAGAAATAAAAAATTTTGAAAGATGATGAATGAATTCTGAACGCTTATTCAAAATGATGAAAGTGTTCTAGTAATGATTGCATTAACTAAACACACATTACACAGCTATATATATATGGAAGTTTCAGATTTTATATTACGATATTATTTATATCTCTTTGAAATTATTTGTTATCTACTCTTATAAATTGCCTGAAATGTAACTAATTATTCTATCAAAATGGAAAATGGGACTAAGTGAAGTCTGGTATTTAAAACAGTCAAAAAAATACAGGGTGTTTATAAAGTCCCGGACCCATTTTGATGTTTAATAACTCATAAAATAGTAAAGATAGATTAAAATTAATAACATAAATGGTTAGATAGACTCAAAAAGTTTCATGACCCTTGTCAATGAACTTCCACGTACGTTCCCTTCGTCGCACGAAGAACGTCAAGTCGATATTCAATTTCACGCCAGGTACCGGCAAGCATGTCGGCATCCACAGAGGCTATTGCGGTTGTAATTCTGGCTTTTAGGTCATCCATGTTCAACACTCTCCTCCTGTAAACGTTGTGCTTTACAAATCCCCAAAGGAAAAAGTTCAGCGGCGTTATATCAGGTGATCTGGGTGGCTAAGGAATTGCACCTCCTCGCCCAATCCATCTTCCCGTAAAATGGTCGTTCAAAGAACTACGAACGATGGTACCCCAATGAAGGCGGTGCACCATCTTGTTGCAAAAAGACATGTGGCTGAAGCTCTTCTAGTTGTGGAAATACGAAGTTTTCCAACATGTCTATGTATACGACTGATGAGACCGTCTTTTCAGTAAAAAAGAAAGGCCCAGTGACTCGGCCGTGCAATTAGTCCACACCACACATTAACCCTTGGGGAATCCTTTTGTGCCTCACGGTATTCATAAGGATTTTCAGATCCCCATATGTGCACGTTATGGCGATTAACAATGCCCAAAACAAAAGAGAGAAAAATGCAATTAATAAGCAGACGATATTTAGAAAAGTACAGATATTTAGACTGGAAAATGAAATTATCTGAAATTAACCACATGCTCAGACGATATTTACAAAAGTAAAGATATTCAAACCTGAAAAGGAAAATATATAAATTATGCCATCAATAAATGCCATAAATTTATTTATATCTTCATTATTATGTGAGTTATTTAACATCAAAATGGGTCCGAAACTTTATAAACACCCTGTATTATTTTCTTTTTTAAATCCCTACCAAGTTTCACCTTCTAGGATCCTGCTTATTTGCTTCTTGGAGAACACTCTTCGAGAATATTTCTTAAAAGTTCATGTAAACGCAATAATTTATTGTACATACGTCAGTGTGGTTACTTTCGACAGATCTGTTTAAAAGATGTCATTTTACTTCCTTGTACGAAGTAAAAAGGAAGTATCGTAATCGCGAAAAGTTTCAGGCAGCATATTTCAACAAAAATATCCATTTTGACCGCTATCGAATGCAATTTAACGATGTTTTTGCGTGACATCTGTACGTAAGGACAGAATAAAATACTCTTTTCCTTCAAAAAAATTATTAAACTGCTTTAAAATGAATTCTGAAGAGAATTTTTCGTGTCGTCTGTACGAACGTATATACGTACGTATCTCGCATAACTCAAAAACGAGTAGCCTCAGAACGTTAAAATTTTGTATATAGGACTGCTATAACATGTAGATGTGAACCTCGTATTTTGGTTGCAATCGGCCGCACCGAACTATATTTATATATATATTCACTCTGTTACTCGGCACAGTGATCTCAGTTTCTTTACTCTTATATGTTTGTAAATTGTACATTTTTTGCTTTAAAAATGATTGAATTATGTTGTTTTTATCTTCCGGTTAAGGATTTTATGCCTTTAGTAAATCTGTGTGCAATATTTTTAGAATTATCAGCAATTTTAAACTTGTTTAATTGCCACTAAGCCTTTTTTAACGGCGGCCATTGATGTTTACATTTGAAACAGGAGACTAGTGGATTTGTTGCCGATCTAGAGAAACTTAGCTTCGCAACACTAACGCCTTCCTTTATTATTGCCAATTAAATCATGCTTAATTCTTTCTGGAATTTTTTCGAGGAAATAAGTGTTTGAGATTTACTTCGTAATTTTTAATATAGATATTTTGAGTTTTTATGTATTTTTGCCTTCTCGCGAAGTGAGAACTGAATTAATTAAATGAGAAATGCTCAATAGTCTGTGAAAAACTGTTTCTTTTTTGTTTTGTTCGCTTAATTTCTTTCATACATCATTCTAGCTTTATTATAGTATTTGAATACAACATGTGGCAACGAGTAGATAATTCTATTCTTTAAATGATATAAATTTTGTGCATTATGAGTTATAATATGAACGAAATATATACGTTAACTGTTATATAATTATTGGATTATATAACAGTTAACTTAGTTTCCGTTATATAATTATTATATAAGTTAACTGTTATATAATTATTAATACTGTTAAGTGAATCTAGCACCAGAGTGTCGCTATGGTAAACAAATACTAGAGTGAATTTTAAAGAATGCATTTATTCTATTGTGGCTTATGCGCTGTCGGCGAAGTAGATTTAATTTAATCCAATAAGTTTAAATGAAATGCAAGAAAAAATGCGTATAATTTAATATTCCAATACAAGGAAGTCATGTGGTGTACACATCAGATTTTTTTATTAAGTAAATAGTTACAAAAAGTAAAACTGAACTTAAAGAATTATTCTATCACGCAATAAAAAGATATTTTGAAAAATGGCTTTGATAGAAACGTTGGAATCGCAGCTGGATATAAATAAACATAATGTGCCTTTGAAAATAAAATTCACATTCATCATTGGAAGAATAGCAGAAATAAACTCGTCAGAAATTTAACGTCAAATCGTCATTGTTTTTGCTTGGAAAACACATTTTTTTGCTTAGTTTCTTTACTTGATTGAAAATAAATCCTATCAGATAATAATCGTCCTCAGTACAACTTCATCCATCATTTCAAGAGATAACCAGATTGCTATCTGTGATCTTTGACTTTTATGATTCAGTTGTCAACCCCAGTCAGTGGACCGTTCCTTCTCCAGCGTTCGAAATTTTGAGGAAGATGCTGAAGCGGAATGAACCGAGGTGTGCACAATATTATCTGTACTGGGCACCAGGGCCGAAATTTTTTGTGTTCCGATTCCTTTATGGAATTTAGTGCAGTTCGTTGACCTACAAGAAAAAAATAACATGTTGTGTATGAATAGTTTTTGACATTTGAAGTTACATTATTTTTTGTCCATTCGCATACGGGTCTTGCAATTTCCAACAGCTGACAGATACGCTTTCTACCAGGCTTTACACTGAATTATCACTCCATACGTCATTGGTGTACTCCAACGTCTCAGTCCATAGTCACTAATTTATATAATTTTAAATGGCAGGACCCTTTATTTAATAGCCATTAGCCTTGCACTACTGCAAGGGCCGGAACTAGTGGCCATTTCATTATGGAAGTACCTAATAGCTAGCCACAGTTACTTCCTATGCAGGAACGGACAATTACAACAATGACTTTTCCGAGATTCGAGCCCGAGTCCATCACTACGGCAGTTAGGGTAACTAACCACTATACCGACTGGTATACTTATTTTTTTAATATAAATACCATTATACCGGTTGATATACTTATGTTCTAATATAAATGAAGGAAATTCATTTCATTTTCTGTTGGTATTAAGTGCAGTATGACTCCAATTATCCGAACTCCGACTATCCGAATCGCTGATTATCCGAATCCCTTTCAGAATCAGCTGAAGAAGAAAAGGAAAGAGAAGCTCAAGAAAAGAAAAGGGGAGAGATAGGAGAAGATGAGGATATGCCGGTATAGTGATGATGGTATAGTGGTAAGTATACCAGCCGGTATACCAGGTAAGTATACCAGCCGGTATAGTGGTAAGTATACAACTATACCGGCTGGTGTACTTATGTTTTAATATAAATGAAGGAAATTCATGTAATTTTCTATTGGTATTAAGTACAGTATAAATCCAGTTATCCGAACTCCGACTATCCGAATCCCTTTCAGAATCAACTGAAGAAGAGAAGGAAACAGAAGCTTAAGGGGACTCATACACCTTAAACCCCTCATGATCTTCGAATATTGCAAGAATTGGGTATTGCAAGAATTGGGATATTTTATTTATTTTAAAAGCTATTACTTCCAACTTTTTACAGCTGACTATATAATATAGCTGCTTTGGAAACTAGTAAACAGAAAGTTTATGTTGCCACAAATATTTTTGTAATTTAATCCTCTTTGTGACAAAATATTTCGCCATGTTTCCACCTTGCGCGCACGATATTTTAAAAATGGCTAATGGTAAATACTTGAAATTGGATGGAATTCTTTATATGGGCACTATTTTCTAACTGAACCAACAATCATTTAAACAACAATCATTCTTTATATGGTATTTTATTTATTTATATTCTTTTTATCATTTATTTATCATCAACAATCATTCTTTATATGGGCATTATTTTCCAACTGAACCAACAATCTGATGAATATTTTAATATTGAAAAATTTTATTAAAGAAAATATTACAAATTTTGTTAATAAAATACATTTTATATACTCAACTCAAAATAAAATAAAAATTTAGCATGACATTTTTAGAATTTTAGGTTCACAGTAGTTTCCAAATGTTATAAAAGCTATATATTAAATATGGAATTAAATTATGAAACAGAATGTTTTAAACTGTGCGCGCAAGTTGTAAACATGACGAAAAATGTTGTCACAACGCGGATTAAATTATAAAAATATTTGTGGCAACACAAACCTTCTGATGACTATTTCAGAAAGCAAACTATATTATGTAGTCAGCTGTAAAAAGTTGGTAGTAATTGCTTTTAAAATAAATAAGCGATCCCAATCCTTGCAACAGTCACCTATTCGAACATCTTATGGGTTTTAAGGTGTATGAGTCCCCTTAAGAAAAGGAAAGGGGAGAAACAGGAGACAAAGAGGATATGCCGGTATAGTGATGATGGTATACTTATTTTTTTAATATAAATGAAGGGAATTCAATTAATTTTCTATTGGTATTAAGTACAGTAGAACTCCAGTTATCCGAACTCCGACTATCCGAATCGCTGATTATCCGAATCCCTTTCAGAATTAACTGAAGAGAAGGAAAAAGAAGCTCAAGAAAAGGAAAGGGGAGAGACAGGAGAAGATGAGGATGACGCGTCACTTGAGGAATTAAGGAACATTCTTTTGAAAATTCCTGGATGTTCAGAAATTAGCTTTGAGGATACAGCAGAATAGATGGTGTGTGATTCGTCAGACCCTGGATTGCCGAGGAAGAAGATGCCCTTAATGTCGAAGTTGAAGCAGACACGGGACCATCAGCTAGTGAAGCGCTGAAATGGATGAAGCGTCAGCTCGAGTACGACCACATGCAACATCTCATAGTCAAGCGGACGCGCGACTTGGCTGCCCGGAAATGGATGAAGACAATCCAACAGCCTAATCTGACCGAGATGTTCAGCAACTAAAGTTATCCGAACTCCGATTACTTTACGAGAATATCCGAATGAAAATCCGAGAGTATCCGAATGACTTTCAACACTTGTAAGTACTGTACAATAAGCTTTATAACATGCACGTAAAAATGTTGCCTCTTCATTTTAATTAATTAAAAACTCTTTTTTTTAAATAGTTTTCTTCTTCCATTTTGTACATACAATAATTAATTAAAGTGTACGTAAACCCTTTCTTCAGAAAAAATAAAATTATCCGAATGGGGTCCGGTCCCAGTTGATTCGGATAATGAGTTCTACTGTAATTAATAGAAGAAAATATATGTATGTTTTTAATAGTTATAGACTATTAAAGTTTGCATAATTATTATTATTATTTTAATCCAATAGCGGGCACTTGCTTATGCAACACTGGCCGCTCCTAAAGCCAAAAATAGTAGCCATTTTACAATGGAGGCAACTAAAGGGCGGCCACTTTGCTTCCTAGGAAGGGACGGGCAATTAAAACCATGCCTTCTCCGGGATTCGAGCCCGGGCCCTTCACTAGGCTTCCATAACCACTATGCCGTCTAGGCGACATGCGACGGAGGACGTGGGCACCATCCCTCTGCCAATTGGTTAATTGGTATAGCGCCACGTCCACCTTTATCTAGAGTTTGGGCAGAATAATTAGTTGCAATACAGGGCCAAACAAGGGCATAATTATACATTTGGATGCACATTTTACAGAGTTTGTGAACACAGGTTACATTGAAAATTTAAGTACATTTGGTTACATTTTACATACATTATATACAAATTTAAGATATTTATATCATATACACTGCTTTCGTATGCATTTACTTATTAAGTTCATTAAATGGTGCTATTTACATTTATATTGCATTTGCCTTATGATACATTTACATTGCATTACCTTCCCGTCTTTTTTTTAAAAAAAAAAAAAAATCACTTATAGAGGGCACATGCTATGCACATTGTTTACTGATTGTCTATGTGCACATGTGCACCCCCTTTACAGAATCATTACATGGTGTTGTTTATGGCCGAATGATTAAGACCGTTGAATACTGGTAGTTCAAACCAGGTTTGAGTGCAGGCGAATGGGCTGGCTGTGTTGTCTGTTTTCCGTAAATAAAGGTCATTTTCCCTTAAAAAGTCCTCCACAAAACATCCCTGCTCTTAGCCAGATAGCCCTGGGCTCTGTCGTATTCAAATAACCGAACCAGTCAAATTCATTCAACATGCAGTTTTTATTAAATTTCGCATAAAGTCTGAAATTTCAAAATTTCTTGGAATTAAAGTTTAACTTCTGGTTTGAAAATTAATGTTTGTAGATGGAGAAAATGCGATCAAAAAAATTCTGAATAAACACTCAAAGCGATTTCAGTTAGAATTGATGATATACTGTCGCTAAGCTATTTTATGAACTTCAGCTGATCGTTCGACCGATTCCAGGCGAACTGCCGCTTTCGTGGTTTTCGCCATGTGTAAGTAGAACAAGTCAGTTTTCGTCGGAAAGTCCTCCATAAAAGCATCCCTCTCCTTGGTCACACTGCTCTGTGTACTTTGGTGTACTAAACTTTTAAACTTAAGAGATGAAAAGTTAGGAGTGCGTCCTCAATTGTTTGTAAGGAAGGCAAATATAGACAACATTCCACGGTTTAAGATCGAACATCATCTAGGTGTAACTAACTGTGAATGGCAGATAAGTTGTAGAGGCATTAGTTTAATTGGAGAAGCCGGAGAGATGAAAAATTAGCAACGCCTTCGCCGGGAATCGAACCACGGACCTCTGGAATACCGGCCTAGCGTGCAGAACCACTACACCACAAAGGTCACGCTAGTAAAGTGGGAGAAATACCTTATAAAGTAATGTAACGTATTTATTTGTACATATGCAAAGGTGTACTAAAAATGAAGACATATATTAAGTGAATGCTATGCCCTATGAAGCTAGATAAAAGTGTAGTTTATGATGGCTTTGATTTATTTGATTATGGCAAAGCAAGGGAGGGCTGTCTGCTTAAGGTATCCGACCTCGTTCGGGGACCATTTTTTTTAAATGGTTTTTATTTTAACTATAAACACATTAATTTGAAGATAAGCATATTAATGAATGAAAACAGCTTAAAACGTAATGCTAAGTAATTTTAATTTTGAAACATAATGAAAACAAGGATAATTTTTGCTTAAATTTTGCCTTTACGGCAACAACCATGGTGAACAATGTATATATTAAATATGCAGTTTTTTTAATATGTATTTATGATTACATTAATGAAGCAAAATAATTAAGAAATATTCATATATTCTTGAGATATGTCAAAATGTATAGTATTTACTGTATATTTTCCTATTACTGCATCCAAAATCTAAAAATAAAAGTAACAATTCAACTTCTAATTAATATTTTTGAAATCTTCCTCTTCAGAGCATGCATCAGATTATATGAAACATGTATAGAAAGTATCATTTAATTTTATCGATAAAATTTTGAGTTATAGCTGTTACCATTGGCAATATTTACAGAAAACACATTTTTCAGAAAACAAGTTTAAAGTTTTCATAAAACAATTTCTTGTTGAAAGAAGCATCCCTTATAATTAAAATTTCCCTGATTTGTAACTGAAACATTGTTTTTTCTTCACACACTTTGCACTTTTTCTTTCGAATGAAGTGTAATTTTTTCTTTGGGTTTTTGTAAAACTTGTGGATTGCCGCCAAGAGTCATGATTTTGCACTTTATCCAAGTTTTCGAATTCCCTGCTCAGTGTAAAATTCAGGATACATACCTAACCTTGAAATATTTCAAGCAAACCTATAAATCCATCATTAAATAACATTAAATAACACAGCACTTACATTTGCTGCAAACATATGTTCGAAAGTTTATGAATGTTTCTTTCAGAACAATTTGCAATAAAATGTCATTAAAACATTCCTTGATATTTTGAGTTTTGCCCTGTATGCACTTTTTAATAACTCTTGTTTATGTAGTCAATTCCATATATGTAGGTTTAATCAAAATATATGTTGATATACCAGAGGGTTTTGCCTGATTTTTCCTGATTTCTGCAATCGCACATTCATAGTTGCACCAACTCATTGATTGAGGAGGGCATTGGCTTCGAAGAAGAGCTACAATGGAACAAGCAGCTAGTACAACCTGCCGCATCTCAATTAAGTTTCCACATTACTTCTAATTGCAATTCCTAACTCTGCAGTTTATCAATAAAAGAATCAGTCAGTTTACCTTTTCCTTTCAATTCAGGAGCGGAGTTTTTTACTTTTCGTAGTCCCTTTCACCAACCCTTTTCTGTATATGTCCAATGCATTCCAGCTTCTTGACCGAATCTTTACCATTTATATCTTTCACATTAAAACCCCCTTATAATCCCCATCCTCATAATACTCCGTGTACTTCAGCTTTCGTAATGTAATAGATCATTCAAAAAGCGGATAAGCACCAACTGCATCCATACCCGAAGCTGCTTCTTTATAATTTGCAGAACAATTATGTTACGTTTTAAATATGTCGTGCTGAAGATTGCATTCCGTTCTGTTTATTTTGTTGCAAATGATGCAAAAATGTGACATAGCTTTCAAATCAAGCACTTTGTCAACGCTAATCGACAAAGCAGCAACACATCCATTCAACGTCGAATACCCTCTGCGCCGAACTAAATACGAAATTAAAGGAAAAAACTATCGCCAGATTCTTAAAATGTATAACAAAATATCTAAACTTAGTACGAAGGTTTATAATTTACAAAATCTCGATGATAGTTAAGGTTTCTAAATAGGTATATATATTTAAACTCTCACTTCCGGCCCAGAATATTGGAACTTCCGGTTTATTCCGTTACAAAAAAATGCTTATAACTGCAGTTCTAATTAACCTATCAACAAGCAAAAACTTGTATTTGATAGCTAACGATGTATTTTTTAAGATAATGTAATAAAGTAAAATTCGAAATTTTGACCGAAAATCGTCTTTTGTACGAAGTCGGATACCTTAAAGAGAGGTACATCTTTGTGGAGGACATTCTAAGAGAAACTAACTGGTATCCACTTACACTTTGTAGTGTTCCTTCCTTTTATTCTATTAAACTAAGTATTGAGGAAACTAGTGAGCTAATAAGCGAATAATCGCTAAAAATCCAAGGACAGAAACGCAAACCTAAGAAGGGTTAGTTACCAATCCTAACACCAATCCTAACCTAGTTGCCCCGTAATATTAAACTAGCCAGCGAAGCTATCAAAAGGCACGTAATACGGCGAAACGTAGTAACAAGTAGTAACAAAAGGCAAATGCGCGCTATTCAGAAATCCTAACTCTCTCTCCTGAAGTCAGTGGAACTTAAATACTTCTCATTTGAAAATACTCTAAATACATCTCATATTTCTACTTCTCATTTGCATTTAACGCGATTTTAAAAACTCATTCTGGTAAGGAATTGTAAGCTGAAGCTAGAAGAGAAAGGAAAATGCATAAACTTCAAATAACTGTTGTAAAATTAGGATATACCTTACAACTTAATGAAAAACCACGAAAACGCTTGTGCAGCCAGTCCGCACCATGCTGCCTGGAATTGAACGCAAGACGAATTACCAGTGTTCAGCTACTTTACCGCTCGGCCGCTAGTTTATGACATTGTTATAAAATGTACAGGTGCGTTGAGATAGCTTTCCCGCAAAGCAGTTTTAGGTTTGCTATTAATTGGAAAGGGAAGGCAGGGTTGCCACATTTGCCGGAAAATCGCAGCATTTGGCTACATTTGGCGTCAAAACTGGAAATATGCCATGGACGCATGGAGAACCTTCTGGAACGAATTCTTGCCGGTTTAGCCCAGAATGTTCTCGAACACAAGCCGAAAGTTATATAAACCCTTCTGGTCCGCAGTCAGTGTGTGTGTGCCTCGTCTAGCGAGCTGACAGTCAGTCATTGAGCGAGTGTCTCGAAGTCTAGCGCTGAGTTGGTCATCGAGTGCATCGAAGAGTCTCTCAGTGTATCGCGGTTAGTGCATCGTCGAGAGAGTGTGTTAAGCTCCGGGAACGACTGAACTGAAGAGTCGGGAGCTGTGCTCTGTGTGTCGAGTGCATCGCGAGTTGTAGCGTGAAGAATCTCGAGAGTACGTGGAGTTCCGAGAACGACCAAGCAGAGTCGGGAGCTGTACTGTGATGCTTTGCAGTGAAGCTGCCTCTTTGATAACCTGAAAGCTGTCGCTGAACGTGTCAGGGTGTTTATAACAGTTCGGCGACTGTAAACGATATTTTGGAGCTGTTCTGATTAATACTGGTCAATAAAGTGTGTTTCGATACTTCATCAAATGTCGTCGTTATTCAATCCAAATTCACACGAACCCCATACGAACGTGAAGGAAAAAAATAGCGTAACAACTGGTGTCAGAAAAAAAAAAAAAAAAAAAAAAAAAAACGTAACAATATCAATCATCAAACTAAAATAACTTTCGGATAAATTCGGACTCAAAGTCTTACATTAAAAGGCAAAATTAGTTTCTGTAGCTTGCCACTATGGAATTCTAGACAATAAATTAAAAATTGTTATGCTAAAATTATGCAAGTAATTTATAGTTCCTTTAAAGTTTCCGCATTTATCAAAGCCTATCAAATTGTCATTTATCAAAATCAATCAAATAAAACTCATGGTTTTATTTCCAACTTTTACCATCTATTTGTTTATAAGCACTAGTTTCAAAATTTTTCTATCTTCCTTCTTTCCTTCCCCTTAATAGGTAATGGCAACTTTAATTTGTACAATCTTAGAGCGTTAGTGACATTTGCTGAAATGATACTGTCTGGCCTTATAAGATGACGCAGATTATATCTGATACTGTCTATTAAAAAAGAAAAAGAAAATGGAAAAGAAGTATTTTGACTTAGCTGTCAACGTACGCTTGTCATTTATAACTGAAAACAGGCTTTACGAGCAAATGGACTGCAAAGCCTTTTCTATGCTCAAATCAACAAAAATTATGCATTAAATTTCATCATTTGTCAAAACATATACTAGCCGACTTCATTTGCATTCATTAAAAATATAAATATTAAATTCATTCACTATATTAGTATAATGTTTTGAAAGAGTTTTAAATTTTGTATCCCTTCATAATATTTAATGCATTAAAGTCAACTTCCTAAAAACACCTCAGTTAATACAAAATCACGATTTCTTTTATAGCGATAAAAAGTTACATAATCCGTCTCAAAATGTATTTAAATTTTTCTTTCTAATGTTAAGAAGTTTAATTTTGCTATGTATAGAGGCTGGCCGCATATTTTTTAGACTGCTTTGCTATAACAAAATCACCTGCTTGGAAATTTTTTTTAACTGCAGATATATGTTTGAAAGTGTCAATTATCATCTGCTATTTGATAATTACTTCCTTGTAAAGTATTGTAATCGCGAAAACTTTCAGGCAGTATATTTCAACGAAACTATCCATTTTGACGGCTATCGAATGCAATTTAACGATGTTTTTGCCTGACATCTGTCCAAGAACTAATAAGAGGACAGAATAAAAGACTCTTTTCCAAAAAAAAAAAAAAAAAAAAAAAAAAAAATTATAAAACTGATTTAAAATGAATTCTGAAGAGAATTTTTTTTCGTGGTTCTGTACGTATGTACGTATGCATCTCTCATAACTCAGAACGTTGAGTAGCCTCAGAACGTTGAAATTTTGTATATAGGACTGCTATAACATGCAGATGTGCACCTCGTATTTTGGTTGCAATCGGCCGCACCAAAAATATTTATATATATATATATCTACTCTTTTACCCGGAACAGTGATCTCAGTTTCATTACTCTTATATGTTTGTAAATTGCGCATTTTTTGCTATAAAAATGATTGAATTATGCTGTTATTATCTTTCGGTTAATGTCTTTAGTAAATCTGCAAGCAATATTTGTACAATTATCAACAATTTAAAAGCTGTTTAAGTGCGGTTAAGCCTAATTTTTAAATAACATGGCAGACATGCTTGTTTACATTTGAAAAAGCAGAATAGTATATTTGTTGCCAGTCTAGAGAGACTAAGCTTCGCAACAACAAAGATAACGCCTTCATTTATTACTGAATCAAATCATGCTTAATCTTTTCTGAATTTTTTCGAGGAAATAAGTGTTTAAGATTTACTTCGCAATTTTTAATATAGATATTTTGAGTTTTTATGTATTTTTGCCTTGTGGCGAAGTGAGAACCTAATTAATTGAATGAGAAATACTGAATCGTCTGTGAAACACTGTTTCTTTTTTGTTTCGTTTGCTTAATTTGTTTTATACATAGTTGTAGATTTATTATAGTATTTGAATAGAACACATGGCAAAGATTAGATAATTCTTCAAATGATATACATTTTGTGCATTCTGAGTTATAATATGAACGAAATATAACGCTGTTAAGTGAACCTAGAGCCAGAGTGTCGCTATGGTAAACAAATACAGTGAATTTTAAAAGTGCATTTATTTTATTGCATCTTATGCGCTATCGACGAAGTAGATTTAGTTCAATCCAACAAGTTTAAATGAAATACAAGAAAAAATGCGTATAATTTAATATTCCGTACAACGAAGTCATGTGGCGTACACATTTTTTTGTTTTAATACAAAATGGTGCTTTTAAACAAGCGATAGACGGAAGGCTTTGTTTGTGTTGCTTCCAAAGAACATTATTCGTATTTAGTTTTTAAAAAAGCCTGCGAAAGCCATGATTTTTCGGTATCTAAAGCAACGATAAATGGTATTGTCAATAAGAAAAAAAAAAAAAAAAAATTATGGTTTGACGTCAAGGAGAAAAATTGCTCAAAATACATATCCAAGGAAAAACGGAATTTTTCGAATATTGCAAAGATAAGAACTTTAATGTTAAAAGAAAATGTTCGAAGTCAAAGGATAGCGGCATAATCACTAAAATGCTCAGTGTTAAATGTAAACAAAGTGATTAATGCTGATTTGAATCTCGAAAAGGCGAAAAAACGTAATGTGCTTAGTCTATCTCCGCAAGCAGAACGCCCCGCAAAATTCTCTATGAGAAACAATTATTCGGACGAAAATGGAAAAACGTTGTCACAATAGACGAATTTTGGGTATATTTAAATGATCGCAATAAAAAGTGTCCTATTTATTACCATCGAAAAGAAGAAAAAAATCTTAGAACATGGTTCAAAGAATCTTAAGAAAGTTTTTCAAAGGGGTTTATGATAGTTGCTATATTTTGATATAACGACAAATAAAATTAAAGAGAATCCAGAAATCTGTTAAGATCAACTCTACATATAAAGAACATACTTTATACCCAGCTTTCAAGCATGAAATACCTTCTCTTTACTCACAGTGCCATCAATTAGTAGAAATGCATCAAGACAAAGCAAGCAGACATACGTCAAAATCCACTGTTAATTTTCTGGAAAAAATGGAACAAGAAACAGGTATCAAGGCCATACCTTTCATTCATATCCATACTAAATCTTCTGATATATCGCCTGGGGACTTTTTGCGCTTTTATGCTTTTAAAAAGCGGATTTTCCAAATGTTGACTTTACAACCCTCCTTGGATTTTGGAAAGTTGTTCAAGAGAAATTGTATAAGTACCCACTTCCGATACAATAAAAGGCTTTGTTGTCTTGAAAATTACAGTGTATAAAGGTAGTGAAGAATAAGGGTTATCAAACAGAACATTTAAAACACAAAAATTTTAGGTAAAATTGTAGAAACATTAGGATTTTTTGAAAGCAGGAGATGTGAAAAATGAGCAGCGCTTTCGCCGGGACTCGAACCACGGGCCTCTCGAATACGCGCCGAGCGTGCTGACCACTACACTACGAAGGCACGCTAAGAAGGCGAAAGAAATACCTTATATACTCCTCCTTTTAAAATGCGACTGGGGTTTTAGGGGACCCAATTGCCAAATCCTGGTGGTGAAAAATCATCATTCACCACCTTTTAGTTCGGGTGCCACTGTAGAGAGATTCGGTTATTTGGAAGCACCCGCACGTTAACATCCACTGCGGATTGTTCAGGCGTCGCCCTACAACCCTCCTTGGACTCAGTGTTGTCAGAAAACTTTCAACTACAGTAGCAAAAGCAGACTAAAAAGAGTCCCAAATGACGTCAGAGATCACGTGATTTTTTGTGACGTCATAGTTCCACATACTCGCATGACCTCTGACGTCAACAAAAAAATACCATGGGCCTTATAAGAGACAGACTAACCCAGTAGGCGGGGCGCGCGTCACCGACATGTCGGCAAGAAAGAGTAGGGACGATCTGATTTACTTTAACACTGAAACCTATGGCGTTTGTATCACATAACTCTTTTTAATTATTAAATGTGATACGTTGTATAGTGATGAGATTATGAAAGCCACAGTTTTTTCCAAATATAATTTAATATATCTCATTAAAGCACTTTTTACTGCATTTCGCGCATTTTTTCCACGCGTAATTCTTGTGCAAACATCTTTACTTTGGTAAAACAGTAAAACTCTAAGCATAAAATTTATGAACTCAACTTTGCATACAGATAACGTAAAATTAAATAAGATTGATAGTACGTGATGCTTTGAAATAAATAAGGTAAAATTAAACAAGATCTGATAAATTTTTTAAAAAATTTAATGACGATTTTCAGGCAATGATTTTCAAAACTATAAGAGCATTACAAAACAATCATTTATTTGATTATATCATCATTAAGTTAATAACATTAAAGTGGAATATTTATTTTAGTAATTTATCAAATTCGGAGTATAAAATTTTCTAATTGTAATGAAGGGGGAAAAAAAGTAAAATAAAATCTAGAAGCACTCAGATTTTATATTACGTCCCAAAGAAACCTTTTTTTAACGTTTTGTGTGTTACCTATATTTATTGAATACCATGTTCTTTGCACGTAAACCACATACATTTGAAAACAGCATATCTTTAGAATTTCCTCACTGGAGATAAAACTGTTATTTTCCGTACAATACTCGCTTTGAACTCGTTGAGTTTGTTAATCATATTGAATTTCGTTAAATATAATACAGGGCGATAATATTTGGTAACAACAATTTGGAAGGAGACACGGACATTTATAGTAAAACAGCGCAAAATGCCGCTTCGAAACAGACAGCCTATCTAGGCTACCGCTCCTTTGGGCTAATAAATTAAATTAACAGTAAATTTAAAAAAAATCTTATGCAGAACTAAAAATAAATTAAAAAAAATAATCACTATAAAATGCAAGCAAAATTAATTATTACGGTTAAATGCAATTTTAATATTAGAATTAAATGTATAAAAATTTTTAAGGAGTCAAAAGTGTTTATCACTATGATGTATTATGAAATGTAATTGAAATAAAATTCCTTTATAGAAATTATGCTTTAATACTCATCTATAATTTTTAAAAAAGCAACACAATTTAGAATTTTAAACAAAACTTTCAAAAATTCGTTTTTAAATATTTTAGTATTTTTTACTTATATACACCAATAAAAAGCATAAAAATTGCAAGAGAAAATTGCTTCTTTGAAATTTTCTATTAGTTCAGATTTAAAATATTGTTTTCTAAAAGAAGTAGCTAGAAATTTCCTTACAGCATAGGAAAAGCTAAAAAAATATCCAGCCGTGAAAGCATGCAATAGGTTTATAATTATTTGGAACGTTAATTATGCTCGATAAATATGCTAAATTTTTAAAAATCAATCTCAATTTCAAAAATAAAAATATGTAGAAATTCTAATTTGTGAAATGAGGCGCTACAACCAGCTTTTTCTTGACAATTATACACGCTGCAATAGGCAACCACTGTTAAATTTCTGCAAGTCGTCCCTACTCCTCCGAATGTGATCAAGGTGACAGCCGGGAACTCCTCAGACGAGGGAGAAAACCCATTTGGATTAGTCTATTTCTTATAAGGTCCATGAAAATTACCGTCTGTTGGTTCTGTAAGTTACAGGCTGTATTCGATTGTTAGTCTTTTTAATTAAGTAGGGCAAAAATTTTAAAACTGTATTGCTCATTTTGAAATGTTTAAATACCATTTCTTTTTTAATTAATTCTCATTTAATTTAGGTTTCTATTTTAAAATTAATTATCGGATATCCATTCTTAAGAGATTCCTCACGTTTAGACTGTTAATGCTTTTGTACTAAATTTTTTGAGTTGGCGGTTAATTCTTTTAATTCCTTTTTTTTTGGGGGGGGGGCTTAATTGTGAACTTTTTAATTGAGGAATGCTTTTCAGTGAGTTTTCCATTCTGTTTGGTGGATCTGTTTCAGATTCTGATTACTTAAGAAAGCCTTGTTCATTCACTGATAAACTTATTTGCGCTGTTATTTAGAAAATTTTCTTTGATTGTTTAGCCAGTTCTCAGCAATATTATAATCAGGAGTATGAATTTCATTTTTTTCTCTGTTTGGGTACCCAATATATGGCGTGCAAGCTGCAACTTCTTCGGTTCGATTCATTATCACGATAGAACTGGCGGGGGGGGGGTAACTGACTGAAAAACAAAATCACACGGGGGACGAGAGAGGGTGGTGAGAGGTTCCCAAAGCATTTTATTTTTTCTTTCTATCAACTTTTTTCTCTTCCCTTTCCTCGTTATAAAGGCGTGAGACTGTGCAGCCTTGTAAATCAGATTGCCAGATGCCAACTTCTACTTAAACCTAAATCAACTATTTTTTTTAAATATAACTTATTTTTAATTGATACATAATTTTAACATGAAAGCATTTTACGATATATTAAAAAAATCTTTGAGGTCGCAAAAGTAGCATAGGGGAATGATGGAGGTCTCAAAAATTTCGCAAAATCACACGTACAGTAAGACCCCGCTTAACGCGGGGGATACGTTCCATCGAAGTAGAGCGTAATGCGAAACAGCGCTAAGCGAGGCTATATTAACATGTAAATAATGGGGTTAGGGGTGGTGTGGTGTATTTAATTATGGCAAAGCACACTAGGGCTATCTGCCTAAGGGGAGGGATGCCTTTCGTGGAGGACTTTCTAAGGGAAACTGGCTCGTATACACGTTACACATGGGGAAAACCACGAAAACGCCCATGCAGCCAGCCCGTTCGCGGGATTCGAACCACGGACCGAACTACCAGTGTTCAGCGACTTTACCGCTCGGCCGCTGGTGGGCCCTTGGGGTTAGGGGAAGACGGATAAAAAATTGTTAGGCATTAAATTTAATAATGTTTGTTTTAATAAAAATAAAATCAAACATTTATTTCTTACAAAAATAAAAACAATATAAACGCATATACTTTTAAAAACAAAATAAAATTCTCAGTCAGATCATTCATTCTATTCTGGGTTTCCAATTTTCTGCCTTTTTGTCAAGAAGGCATTATGATAGATTGGCTTAATGGCATATTGCGTTCAATTTCGTCGTCAATCCATATAGACAGCGTTTTTCCATTTCCTCTATAATGGTATTTCTAGAACGGGTAATTCTAGTTGCAGAGCTTGTTAACGTAGTTGCAGTTGCCGATGACAGTATTTTTATTTTATATTCTTAAGAATTGTCCTTATTGTTGAAGTTGCCAAAATCAATGCAGCGCTAATTTGAGATTGACGTCCACCGGAATCTAAATCTTCTAATCGCTTGCATTTGAGTTTCCAGTGAAATGCTTTTTTCTGGTTGCTTTCTTTTCTTGTGTTTTACTCGTATTATCACCCACGATAAAAACTAAAGATCATACATACTATTTGTCACTGTATTATTAATCGTTATAGTATTATATATCAAATTTAAACTTACAATAATGTCAACAAATGTTGTTTCAAATGATAAAATGCAAGAAACACAACTACACTGTTTCGGATATGTTATTTGGAAACCTAGCGCTGCGCACAATTTCGAGGAATCCCCGGGTTGAAATAAAAGAGCGCTAAACCGAAACAGCGCTAAACGAAACAGCGTTAAGCGGGGTCTTACTGTACTAAAGTTTGTCAAACTTGCGAAAAATCGCACGATCTGGCAACACTACTTGGAATTAATATTTAATTCCTTTGTGAAGGCAAAAATATTTCTATACAGCATATTTAATTCCTTTGCGAGAATTGAAATTCTATACAGCATATTTAATTCCTTTGCGAGGATTGAAACATTCAGAAAAATAATTGCTTCGTAAAATGAAAATTCCCTCCTCCTCCACTTCCAGCCCTAAATGATGCAATCGTTTGCTTGATAATTGCTGTCGCCTTTGCGTGCAGGAGAAACGAGAACTCTGAAGATGGACTTCGAAGTAAATCTCGAAGTGCATATATTTGTATTCCTTTCGCCCTTTACCTTCATTCTTGTACTTCGAATCAAACGAGAGGTTTCGCAACATTTTGGTGACCTGCCAGCTTTCGCAATTTTAAAAACTTCTCTATTTGACTTTCCAGTCGATTCAAAATGATATTGTTTATTTTTTATTACTTTTCGGCCTTTGTAATTTTGTTTGTTATATTAACTGATTGCTTCCATTCTGTAATTTGTACGCTTACATGGACTGCAGTCTGATTAGGAAAACTGGTACAGAACGGAATAGATGTTTTAACAGGTAAACATAGCGTGTAATAGGATCTTTAGAAAGTTAAACCAAATTATCATGCATGCATTGCATTGTTTGAAATAAGCAAAACGCAAAATGAAATTCAATAATAAATTCTGAAACATAACAAAATCTTTCAATAAGGGGAACACACTTCATTAAAACAATACATGTTCTCTTGTTCTGACCTCAATTCTAATCTTACAGATGTTCTACACCTGTTTGAATGCCCAACTGTAGTATGCTTTAGAGCTTAACAAATGATACTGTTTTGTAATCCTCCTTATGAAATTGATCGAGATTCTGTATAATTCTTCTAGTAGCAGCGATGGTTTATCCGATATTGACTTAAAAATATTCTATCCACCATAGTTGTTGAGAAATAAGTTAAAAAATCTGATGTGTACACTACACGACTTCCTTGTAAGGAATATTAAATTATACTCAATTTTTCCTGCATTCATTTAAACTCATTTCCTCGAATTTCATTAGAGATATATTTCACGTTCAATTTTTTCAGGTCTCACTTCAAGGCAAAAATACATAAAATCTCAAAATATCTTTATGAAAAATTGAAGAATATAAAACACCAAATACAGTCAAAACAATTTAAAAAACAAATTTTTACCGTTCAAATTAGAGTTTCTACACACACACACACACACACACAAAAAAAAAAAAAAAAAAAAAAAAAAAAAAAAAAAAAAAAAACAAGCAATTCGACCAGCGGGCGAGAAGGCAGATTTTTCGGTGCACAAAACTGAAAGTTTAATTTTGGTCCCGCTCGACAAAAAGACACTGAAGGTGCAGAAAGACTCAATTCACTATTTTGTTCAAATGTAAACAAATATGGCTGCTATGCTAAAAAAATTAGGCTTAGCCACACTTAAACAACTTTTAAATTGTTGAAAATTCTACATTTCTTGCGTGCAGACTAACTAAAAGCGTAAAAACCTTACGCGGAAGATAAGAATAACACAATTCAATCATTTTTAAAGCAAAAAATACACAATTTACCAACATCTAAGAATAAAATATTGAGCTCACTGGGCCGAGTAACAGAGTGAGTATATATCTGTGATATTACATATATATATATATATGTGATATTTTAGCAGTCGTGGACATGAAATGACGAAGCTTGGCATCAAAGTCCGGGTATTGCTGGGGCTGAGTGTTAAGGCAGCAGAATGATGACGCAGAAGGATTTTGCTTTTAATGGCACATCTTTATTCAATTCCAATGGCAGATAAACTTTCTTTTAGATGAAATTCTCCTAATTACGTATCAAATAGTGTTCCAAACTAACTATGATGAAATCTAGGCTTTTGATATAATAACTATGACATCAAAAAAGGGAAAAAAGATTAGAAGGCAGCAGTATAAATCCTACTAGCAGAGGGAAAGAGGAGCCATTCCATTCCATTTACCGCTGTTATACTGGACTTAGCCTGCGTGGATTGCAGGCTTTTTGCCAGTTATCGTTTAATATGGATTCCTGGAAGTACAAAAAACAGAACAAAGGTGTCGCAGAGACAAGATGTGAAAATAAGGGAAAGTGTGGCACTTTGTCACTAAAGAGTGTAACATCGTGGGGTGGTGTAAAATACAAATCAGATACAAATATGCAAAAAAGTTGAAATGATGAAAGTCAAAAATAAAATATAGTTATTCAGCTAGAAGTTCCATAATTGAAGCTTGGTTAAATATGAGTATTTACAAATATACAATATTAGCGTAGAAAGTCAAAAGTCGAGCCATGTCATGTGATGGCTAGGGGTTCACGCCATTGGCTGGTGCGGAAAACTTTTTTTTTTTTTTTTAAATATTTGTCATTCAAATAATCAAAACATATTTTTCTCTAAAGGGCAAGAGTTCCAGTCAATGGATTTCACAAGGAAAGAGGAGCTGGCGCGCATTCGGTATTTATAGTAGCGGTTACGTAATAGGCGCGAATATTCTGACAAGTACTGGTCTAGGGGGAAGATCCTGAATTGCAGAAAGTTAATTAAAGGTTGCTGGTTCGCAAAGAGTAAAGCCGTCCTATTTTTTATATTTTACATATATATTTGTATACTTTTGGTGCGGCCGATCGCACCCAAAAAGAAAAGTGCACAACTACATGTTATAACAGCCCTATATACAAAATTTCAACGTTCTGAGGCTATTCGTTTTTGTCTTATGCGAGATGCATGCATACATACGAGTACATACGTTTGTGCGTACACACTTCACGAAAGAAGCTTTTCTGAATCCATGTTAAATCCTTTTTGCAACCCGTTTTGGGAAAAAAGGAGTCCTTTTTCCTGTCCTTACGCACAGATGTGACGCAAAAACATTGTGAAATTGCATTCGATAGCGGTCAAAATGGATATTTTCGTTGAAATATGACACCCGAAAAATGCTTCCAATTGAAATTGTCGCGTTTGCTTCCACGGACGCCCTCTGGCGAAAGAGACTAAAAGTAGTCAGTTGAACGGCTGACGCGTCTAACAGACCGTCTCCGTATAAATTATGCTTGTAATCATTATAACTTGTAAATATTTTGTAGATATCTTTCATATGAATTAAAATTTCTTAAAAAAGTTTATAGCTGTGTTTCGCAGTGAATCGAAGTTCATTATAGAGACGGATACCGACAAGAAGGAAAGTCAGGCAGTTCAGGGCAGCCCTATTTAGAAGGTAAGTGAACTTTCACTTATCTATTTAATGATCTAAAAATTTTAATAGTACAAAGTTGATAAAATTTTTAACACGAATACTTCCTTTACTTCGTACAAGAAAGTAAAAAACACCGAAAAAGCACTGTTATTAAAGCACATTTTTCTCACATGTTAATTACAAATTTATTTATTATATATAACTATACAAACATCATATAATACGGTATTCCTATCAATTAAAAACGAGGTCTTATAGGAAAATATTACGAACATAATAGCCAAAGATTGATGACTAGAACAAACATTTAAATAAACTAGTTGTTTTCCATAAATTGATTCTGAAAAAGTTTTAAAGATGTTTTACTAACTAACGTCATTGAATTTCTTTCTATTTTTATACCTTATGATGTAATCATGAGATATACATGAAAACGTAATTCAAGTATTACATCTACATATATATAAATACGACGACTTAATATCGGATCTTTGGTACTCATATATAAAACTATATTGATAGGATGTATGAAGGTTTTAACGAATATTTATTACCAAATTTGCTTTTTTATAGGGGACAGCCGAGTTAGGGCATCATAAAATACAACTTCTGCATAAAAAGAACCTGCATCTGATGATAAAAATGTTCAACTGCAAACCTTAATGGATGGAAAAAAGAATTATTTACCTCATCTTCATGTAAAAATTAGATCTCATTAAATTGTTTGGGTAAAAAAATAGATGGATTCGTTTATTGAAAGACAAATCTCTTGCACAAATGAATTCTATGCTGAAAAAAATCTGATGTGGACGACAGCACATGACTTCCTTGTACGGCCCATTAAACTATACACATTTTTTGCTGCATTTCATTTAAACTTATTTCCTCGAATTTCATTAGAGATATATTTCTCATTCAATCAATTTCAGTTCTCCCATCGTGGCAAGGCAAAAATACACAAAAACTGAAAACATCATTAAAAATTTTAAAACACAGAAAAACATATAACACCAAATACAGTTAGCGAAAAAATTTTACAATTATAATTAGAGTCCTACTCAAAAACAATTAATTCCGCCAGTGGGCAACAAGACAAATTTTTTCGGTGCACAAAACTGAAAGTATACTTTTGGTGCCACACGGCAAAAAAACACTGAAGTTGGTGCAGAAAGACTTAATTCCCTGTTCTGCTAAGTTTCAAATGTAAACAAATATGGCTGCTATGGTAAAAAAAAAAAAAAAAAAAAAAAAATTAGGCTTAGCAGCACTCGAACAACTTTTAAATTGTTGATAATTCTACAACTATTGTTTGCAGATTAACTAAAGGCATAAAAACCTTAACCGGAAGATAAGAACAACATAATTCATTCATTCTACTGAGAGCTTCAAATATAAACAAATGGCGGTTTCGTTAGGCTTAGCAGAGCCACTTAAACATTTAAATTGTTCATAATTCTACGAGTATTGCATGCAGATTAGTTAGAGGCATAAAAAAATTAACCGGAACATAAGACCAGGACAATTCAATCACTTTTAAAGCAAAAAATGCGCGAATTACTGACATATAAGAATAAGAAAACTAAGCTTACCGAGCCTTGTAACAGAATGGCTATATATATGTATACTCCTGGTGCAGCCGATTGCAGCCAAAAAGGGAGATGCACAACTACATGTTATAGCAGTCCCGTATACCAAATTTCAGCATTCTGAGGCTATTCGTGTATGAGTTATGCGAGATACATACATACCTATATACATAAAATATCTTCTGAATCCATTTTACAATCCGTGTGGGGTAAAAGAGACCTTTATTTTGTCCGTATGTAGAGATTTCATGCAAAGACATTATTAAAATGGATTCGCGTGCGGTCAAAATGAATATTTTTGTTGAAGTATGATACCCGAAATTTTTCGCCATTACAATACTTCTTTTACAAGGAAGTAAAAAGGAGTTTAAATCTGACCATAATTTCCTCAAACTTTAACAAGAGCGATATTTGAAATGAAACAGAAAAGCGTCTGGGATACATTTCGAAGAGTTGTAGCAATTTTGGGAAAAGCAAGACAGATGAAAAAGACAAGAATTTATATATAGCAATTTAACACTGCATTCTCTTCTCATCTATTTCAAATTTTAAAGATTTTCCCCGTCAAAAGTTGAAAACTGTTTTAAATGAGCACAGGGTAAACTTTCACCAGAAAATGTTTCACATAGAAAGAAAGTAAAATGGAAAATTTAACCGAAATATAATGGCTAATTACTGTTGGACTTTAAAAGACCTAAATTGGTGACTACAGAGAAGACACGGTAATGAAAAAAAGTCTATTTTTATTAATTAATTTATGCAAATTGATAATAGTTATGGAGAGTTAAATTTCTAAACATGAAACACTTTTAACGAGCAAAAATGAACCAGCACTAATATTTAAGTAGTGTTAAATTACACATAATTTTCTTGCTTCGTTAAAATTGGTGGAAATCAGAGGAAAATAAATGTGATGCTGAGATTCAAAAACATGAAATCTGACGGAAATACATAAAAAAGTTGTAAGGAAGGAAAATGTTCTTAAATGCAGAACAGTGTTTTTTGTCCTCTAGTTTGTAAATCAATTTACAAACGTTGTAAAAGATTATATTCTTTAACTGAAATTGAGATACAATAATCATTTTGAAAACAAATTGCCCGAAAACAACTTTAACAGAACACTTTAGTTTTTTTAATAATTTTGAAAGTTTTTTTTTAACCTTTAATTGAAATTGCCAAACAAAAAACATATTGAAAACAAACTGTACGAAAACGATTTGAACAGAACATTTTAATTCTTTTAATCATTTTCCCCTAACTGTAGAGGATTAATCTGCAAGTGTGAGTAAGTGTTACTTAAAGTGTTAGTAAAACTGCAAGCTCAACATTAAATGATTTGTTGAAGAGAGATTTGACTTGGAAAACGAAACTCTGTCATAGACTGACCATCAGCTTGTAAAACTGTTAAGTTATATTTTAAAGTATTTTTTATTAAACCAACCGAGTTCCGTTAAATTGTTTATACATAAGTCATATATTTTATTCTGTGTTTAAAAAAATCGTTTCAGGTGTTCATAATTTAATTACCGTAATCTCCGCAAGAAACGCCGCGGCGTTTACATGTTTAAAACTTAAATTTTCAGCGGGTGCGGCGTTTCTACCCATGCGGCGTTTAGGTGCACTAAAAATAAAATATTTCCTATGATGGTCATTGTACATAGTTTGGATGGCCTTGTCATTGTGCATAGACTGGTGCTGTTTCCACACAAAACACCACTCAGTTGCTTTTTGCGAACGTTATTTTGTTTACATTCTTTCCCTTGAACGGACCTACATGACTTATTCACCCTAATCGAGATCTCAGAACAATAACATTCTTCCCCCTTTCAAATCAACATTCTCATCAGTTTGAATAGTCTCTCTCCTCTGCCATTCGATGAATCTTCCAGGACCCATCCTCTCCCCACCCCTGCCTTTTCTGCAATTTTTTTCAAAGGCGGACACGACTCCACCTGCCTCGAAATAACGAACTCTACCGTATTTCCTCTTCAGCATGAATGGATTTTTCTTGGCATTCTGCCAAATGCAGATCCCATCAGTTTGGGTATAAGCACTTGTTGGATAGTTTTTAATTAGGGAGCGGAAAATTTTTGAAAATGTCTCTAAACGGCACAAAAGCTATACATTTCTTACCTTTAATTTATTTTTTAGTTTTGGTTTCATTTCATGCATTTTTCTTTACTGGTATGTCATATATCAGGACTTAGGTTGAGTTTTTGCATCTATACGGCCCACGACGATGTCACGCGCAATTTAATCTATTGCGGCGTTTACGCTGATGCGGCGTTTCTGCGTAATTTTAATTTTTTTCCCGCCATTTTTCTCGAGTGCGGCGTTTACGCTGATGCGGCCTTTCTTCCGGAAATTACGGTAGGTGGGTTTTCTTTTTTAAAACCTTACGAACTACTTCTCTAGTCGTAATATAATTATAGTAAAATGTAACCACTTTATGAACTGATTAGTTTTGTTCAGTTCATTGTGCTTGAAAAAAGTAATATACGTACTTTTCAATAATAAATAAACAAAATTAATTTGAAAGCTTTCATATTTTATATTACCCCCAAAGGGGATTTTATTTAACTTTTATTATTAAATATCATGTTCTTCGCACTTAAACTATAAAATTCGATTCAACAGCAATATCACAGAATATTTAAAAAGGGCACATCTTTAGAATTTTCGATGCACAATCTCGCTAGAATGGAGATTAAAATGTTTCTTTTTTTTTTTTTTTTTTTATTTCGTACAGCGTTGCCATTGCTCTCTTTCAAATAGTTGAGTTAGTTAACCAAATTTCATTAACGTTTTACAAAATATGAAATAGATAATAAATCAAATTCCAAATTAGAGCTTCCCGATGCCCATATTCGAGTGGAGGACTACGTTATTCAGAATCTGATGCCTCTAATTACCGTTTTTACACTGCAAGAAACATACATACATTTATGCAGATTTTTCATTATTTAATTTCTTTAAAAATAATGCAGAGCTCTAATATTTGGTGGCAACAATTTGAAAAGTGAAGCGCCGTTTCATAGTGGACGACGGAAAATGCCAAAAAGAAATTAATAGCCCTTCAGGGCAAATTGCTTCTTTGGTATAATAATATTCATACAAATATATTAGAAACAGTTCTGCTTTTCCATATACTGGAACTTCAAGTAATACTGAATTTGGAATTCTTTTGTATTGCAGTTTTTGTTTTTTCAATAAAAACATTGATTTAAATGCTAGGTTGCAATAAGATAAGAAGAATTTAAAAGAATACAGAGCAAGAAATTCCCATCTAAAATTCTTTTCTTCTTTAAAATTAAGCACTTTACTACACTAAGAGATAAATGATCGCAATAACGTGAAGCGATTTACTCAAAGAGCACTTATTTCTGTAAGCCTTGTAGGGTTTATATTTATTTTAACTAACATTTATTTTAAGCTATCTTTCCTGTCAAGCCTTTACTTTCCCCTGGAATTGCCAATGCCAGAGTATGTAAATTTTAGTAGAACGCGCAGAGTATTCAAATTTTTTAGCAGAAGTAATTTGAGTTAAATAGAAAGGAAACGAGATTAAAAGGTGTGCTTCTTGATTCACGAGCGTGAAGGTTGCTAGGTAGAAGTTTAAGAACCGCACGTTTCGGCCTGTGTGCCTACTTTGGAAGTCAGTTGAATTCTTTCAACGTCTTAATCAGAAAGTTTGCTGAATCTCAGCTGTATCTTAGAACGCGGTTAAGATAGTTACAATTATAGAGCCTCGTAGATAGTGACTTCGTTAGTTATGCATCCTGTTATTTATTTTTAGTTGTACTTTTCTATTTTTGGTTACACCGCCGGGTCGGCGTAGTTTGTGAGCGTCAAGTGAACGCAACTGTAAGTTCTAAAGTGAAATAAAAAGGGATTAAACCCTCCTTACAAGTTTGTATAACTTTCAGTTCATAGTAGTCACTACTACTGTTGGAAAAGTTGGGGCCACGCAACATCACAGCCTTAAGCATTAAAGTGAAAGCTGAAATAGATTTGAAGGTAGGAATGTACTGAGGTGGCAACCAATTTAGAATTCTAAAAGTATGTTCTGTAACCGTTTAATAACAGGTTGATAAAATCTTGTCTATAAATTAGAATATTACTGATTACTACTCCTGAATTACATGTACTTGTGAAAAGTTAGGTTCCTTATGTAAGAAAAGAAGAAAAAATATATGTCTAGAATATTATAAATATGATGTATTATAACTGCGCTCGGAGTGGTCAAAGAAAAATTGAAATTATTTATAAGTATATATTATGAAAAGTTCGACATTTCTTGTAGACATTTGATTTTCTAATTGCTCGGGAAAAAAAGCAGAAAATGTAAATAGGCGGTCCTTGTTTCAGGAAGAATAAATTGCAATCCAAGTACAGAATGGGGTTCCCATGAAAAAATGAAAATACTGAATTTACAAATTTTGCATTAACTTGTTCAAACTTCCTGCTTTAAATTTTCTTCAGCTTTTGTTCCTCATTTCCCGTAAGCTTGAAGTAAACTGTTATTAAAATAATCTTGATTTTCCTTTTAAATTTACACAAGTTGTCTAACCATCATGCTGAAGTCTACATGAAAGGTTTATTATAAATCTCCTTCTGTGTTGGTGTTATTTTATTTAGGTGTTAAAACGAGATGATAAGCCATTTGATTGTCTTAATGGTTTCAGGAGTTAACATTTAGAATAATTCGTATCCGTATAATGTGCTAATTCTTTCTTGAAAAAATAATGAAAAAAATTTCGATTATCTTTTACCCTAACCTAATCAAAATCTAATAAACTTCTGATTAGGCTTAGGTAGGTATATCTTCCACTGAGACAATTACACTGGCTTCCAAAAATTAAGCACGCAGTACAAATTAGCAATTTTCGAAAGAGTAGTTGAATATGGGCATTGAAAATTTCTGTGGATGCAGATAACAGTATTTAAATATCGAATATTATAGGCAATCACGGCTGACTGTCCAAACAGATGGTGACTCGATAGTCGTTGAAGACACCAGCATTCTGAAAGGTTTGAGGGAGTTCATTTAAATGCTGATACGAAGCGTTTATATCTTCCGTAGGAAACGTTTTAGAATATTCGCGTTTCTGTGACTGAAAGAACAGTTGTAAGGATCCTAAGTTTTACTAACGTTTATTTTATTTTAAATCTTTACTATCACTTCTTATTTTCTACTTCCGGCCAGAATTAAAAGCTTTAACTTATTTATGCAAATTTGTCTTGCTAACGCCAAGTGCTTAAGTTGTGGCTTTTTGCCAAGTAAGAGAGAGGAAGGAGTTATTAGAAGCAGGCCGCTTGCCATAGGAGTTTTTACTCGGTTGCTGGTTACCTTCGAGGCCAGAGGTTTAGTCCTCTTGATAAATTCAAACGTATCGTAGTTTTAGCAGCTCTCTGTACTACATACGGATTTTGTTAAATAACGGCCAATCTTAAAGTTAGGCACTTGTATATTAATTCAAAGTTAGTTTTTATTAGAGTTTTAGTTAGTAGTTTTATATTCTTACGTTCAGACCACAAGTGGTTGGTCTCTGTATTCCGAAGTTCCGGAAATCTCTGTAACGATAGAAAAATAAAGGGTTTCGTATACCCTTCCTGTGTGTATTGTCTACTTCACAATTTATTTAACATAGCTTTAGTAAGCTCCCTGTTCCGAGTCAGGACAGTTCATGTTTCCAAGGCAAGTAAAGAGGAACACAAGTCCTGATACAGTAATGGCAAATATCGAGCATTAACGTGTTGTTGGATGCATTAAAGCCGGAATGTCAATCAAAGATGTCTCTATTTTCTTTGGCCTTGATTATTCGGTAATTTTCCAAATGTGAAGATAGTTCCAAACAAGTCAAAAAGCTGTCCGAAAACCTTTGCCTGGTCGATCAAGGGTTACCACCCCTTTTAATGACTGGTATATTGCTACAGTACCTAAACGAAATCGATGAGCAATCTACGCAACTGTTACAAACATGACTGTATTAGGTACAATTAGTACTTGGTAATAAAACCACAATTACCACTAAGACAATATCTGCCAGGACTGTGCGGAGAAGACTTCACATGAATGGACTGCACACCCGAGTACTAAGTATTTGTATCGTACTAACCAGCGGATAACGTAAGGCAAGATTAGAAGTAGTATCGCCAATGTCTCAATTGGACTGTCTCAAATTGGTGCAAAGCCCTGTTAACAGTCAAGCCTGGATTTGTCCTGGAATCAGAAGACAAGCTCGCAAAGATTCGAAGAGAACGAAGCACACGGAATGAGGCCCAAAACATCATTGAACATCATGCATTCAGAGGTGGCAACTTCATAAAGTGGGCTGGAATTTCAATGAGGTATCGCATCCAGCTGCATATTTCTAAATACGATTCTTTGACGTCTGCATGATATCGGGATGACGCCTTACACCCTATTGTCAGATTCTATGCTTCAACAGTTGGTCCTGATATCTTTCCTGTAGATGGTTATGGAGAGTCCATCGAGTTAGCGTAATTAAGGAGTATCTGGAGAGTGAGGCCAATGTTAATACGGAGTGGCTGCCGTATTTTCCCGTATTGAAAATCTCTCGAATGCCCTCAGTGTGTTGTCTGTGCAAGTTTACCTCCTTCAGCTAGTCTCAGACAATTGAAAACTACTAATGGTGAAACGGCCATTGCTAAAGTTTGTGATGGTTTATCACCTAACTGACAGCATGACAGTGGCTGTAAAGTTTGTGTAAAGGTCCTAGGAGGTCATGTATTTTATTAATGTAAATGTTATTTGCTTGTTTTAAGGTTTAAAGATGAATCTGTTAATTATCTAAATCTGACCTAATCATATAAGTCGCGAAAATTAAGTATTGTTTCCATCTTTGTACATAATGCTTCTTTTCTTTCAGGCGTAAAAACAGTTGCTGCCTTCATGCGTTATTTGGTGTTCATAAAAATTTTACGTTTTCCTGTTTGTTGGTTTCATGATTGCGTGCTTAACTTTTGGGTGATAGAACATAATCATTCAGATAAGTAAAAAAGTTCTTTACTTCTGATATATTTTAAACTTCTTATTAAACTAATCTTAACCTGAAACCATTTTCTGAAATGAGAATTTATATATAGAGAGAACAAATTTTAGCACTTAGCCTTCCATCAAATTCATAGTATAGTACTTTAAAAACTAAAAATATTGAAGGAGAAGAACTAGCTATTTATACAAATGAATTAAATTGAATATTTAAATACATTTAAAACAAACACACAACTTAAATGAGTTGACGTGAAATAATATCAGCTCTAATTTGAATAAACTTGCCTGAGAAAATAAAAGATATTTCCTGCTTCATCTTCTCATGCGCTTTTAAAAGGTTCATTCGATCTTCGCATTCATTATCGAAAGAATAAAACAAGAAAGCTTCAAAAGGAGGAAACGTCAATTTCATAACGGAGAAAAATTAATATAATCATCTGAGAATACTGGTAGAAGTAATTCCATTGTTGTAGGCCATTCATCTGAATATCCGTTACAGAAAAATAACTTAAAATTGATATAATTAAGCAGCAAATTTAATAAAATTTGAGATAAAGGATGCGGTAAATTAGCTTATACATAACTCTGCAGCATTCGCTTTTTTTCTCATGAAAATAATTGGTCGTGATAATCTATGAAGCTTGGAAGATCACTGGGTCAAAGAAAGTTATTTCCCTTTGCAATTTGGATGAAAGCTCAGATTTAAGAAAAATATTTGAACATAAAAATGCACTTAAGCGAATCAGGATAAAAGTGAAATATAGAAAATTATGATAATGATTTTATGTTTCAGTTCTCTTCTTTTCTCTCAACTATTTAGTTATTAAGGCCTTTTGTTTAGCCTAACAGGAATGTGTAATATAGAAATATAATTTTACCACTAAACTCGCTTAAGATACCAAACGATTTCTTTATAATTCTTTCGTTTCAGCTTGCTTTACATTCCGAATTCCAGTTTTTCGCATACAATGCTTCAAAAATGCATAATGATAGATTTTAAATAATTCTCATTACTTTATATATCAAAATTTGCATTCTGATGACGACGAAGCTGATACAGAAAGCAAAGACGGAACAAAGGAAGCTAAAGAATGTGAGAAAAAAAGAAGCGGAAAAGCAGATTCAGAAGATCCAGGAAGAAAATCAAAAATCTTTGATAATGCAATACCAATTTTGATGATTCCCGATATAAACTTTTTCCGACTTGACAAATTTCTTCCGATTTTGCTAATGAACTATTGTTTTAAAGACATGAACTAATTTAAGAAGACTGAAGATGAAGGATGAAATGTATGAGGGAAAATGGCTGAAAGAAGACGATTTTGAGAAGACGCATTCGAATGACGGATCTTGAAGATATCTAAGACGCATTCAGACGGTATCTAAGAAGACTCATTCAGAAGACGTATTCAGACGACGTTTAAGAAGACGTATGTATGAAGATGAATCCAGACGGATTGTTGCAGACATCATCGAAGAAGACGTGTTTGTGAAATATATGTATTCAGATAGACTGTTAAAGATGAACGAAGACTGAAAGAGCATTGAATAAGAGATAAAGCTGTTATTTCTGAAGATGTTAAGATGATGAGGGAAGATGGCTGAAATAAACCATTTAAGACGACTTTTTCCTCAATGCAAACTAAAATTCTTTTCTATTTTTTAAATTTTTATTTTTCAGATCCCCAGATGTTGATGGTTTTACTACCAGTATGCGAGGCCGCATTCCATTAGGATGGACGAGCAGTTGTACGATGGAATCGTCGATTATAATCGGATGACGCGACAAGCTGTGAAAATAAATCTTCCGATGATAGAATTCAGACGATTCCGCCATATTAAGACGATGATACGACTGAAAGATGTTTGCATGTAAAAGACGGTTGATTCTCTTCATCTGTAAATAATCTCATCTGTATCCTTCTACACATGTAATCATTTTGTAGTTTGTAGCAACTATTAATGTTTCATTAAATATTCGAGTTATTCATAAATCGGATTAGTTATTTCAAGCCCCTAGACAGTCACATCGGAAATTAGTTCACAAACATCATATTCCCAGACAATAAAAACCGATCCTACAAATATGAGCTGAATTATTTTTCCTTTGAGCCATTATTATTGTTTGTGCATGTTTTGAAAATAAATTAACAAAATTTAGTTTAAAATTTTGTTTTGTTAAAAAACTCTTTTCATTTGGATTAAAAACAAAATTCAACCTGTTGTGGTGTAGTGGCCGAAACCGCTACGCAAACCCTGGGTTGTGACACAGGGTTGAAATGAACTTCTAACTCAAGTTTTGACAATAACATGAGTTTGAATAAGATGAAAACCTTAAGAGTTGCATATCTTGACAGTATGGGTCTTTGATATCTTTAGTCCCGTAATTTCAGAATTTTGTTACAGGAAAAATGCTCTAACGCATTTATACACGAGGAAAGATCGTTCTTAGCAGGCAAACATCCCATAGCTCTAGACAGGAAAAATTGTCCTCTCTTCTTAGGAAACCACCTTATATATCTCCTTGTGCTTACTTGCGCTGAACTCTCGGGGGGGGGGGACATTCTTCCACTCTTACTTAAAAAAGTGTCCAAAGTGTCCATCTCCTGACTCTGATGAAAAACTTCTTTTACTTCTTTGTCCACTTCGAGGCTGCAACCGGAATCGTTAACAAAGGCACAGGATTTCACCACGGATATGAATACTATTGCACTCTGAAAACTCATCCTAGGCAAAGAACTTTTGCCACCTTATCACGCTCTCATCTCCTTTAGATCGTGCATTATGAATCTGAAATATGGGATATGAGTTTGAAACCACTGGAAAGCCTATTCTCCCTTTATCGTATAAGTTTGGCAAATAGTATACGTTTGGAATTGGTTAGACATGGAGCTTGTTCAATATCAGAAGTGTTTAATTAATAAGCATTAGAATTTTATACTTTCAGCTTTTTTTTTAACTATTTCAATATCACGAATTTCTCTTCTTTTTTGAAAAACTTTTCATGAAATTTACAAATATATTTATTCATAACTATGTAAGTTTAATTTATTTTTAAACATATATTTGAACTTGGATTTAATCTCCAACTTATACTTGAACAAATATATATACTTAGAGACATAGAATACAGACAACTTGGAGACGTACATGAAATTGTATTCAAAAACTTTGCTCCCATTATTATACCGCTTATATAGCTATCATCACCTTCGATTTGCATGTGCATTGGTTAGTATTCTTAATAAGAATTTTCAATATCTAAATACTTGAAACTGTTATTTATGTTAAACAATTAATTCAAATATTTAAATAAGTAATTGTTATTTACATCAATTTTAATATATCTGTTTAATTTGTAATTAAAGGCCATTCGTTCATATTTAATCGTGTTCGTGTTTGATTTCGTACATAAATAACTTCACAAAATTTCACAGAACGAGCTTAATGCTTGTTTCTGACACTCAAAATAATTAATCATTAAATTAATCACATATTTATAGAGGCAAATATTCAAATTGCCTAAAGTGACGTACAAGATGAAGAAATGTATTAATTTCTTGTTACTTGCACCTACGCGTAACACCTACTTAAAGGTTCTCCCATCCTGTTTCTTCATCCAGTTGACAAAATATTTCAAGTGCATGACGTCACCGTCATAATAGCTGTCTACTTCAGCGTCTACTCGACAAAACAGTTCAATACAGCTAAACTAGCACCTGAATGTATTACGATAATCTATTCAAAATGGTATTATTTCTGGCTTCATTTAACTTTTTTTGCACTTTAATATTTATATATAATAAAATTCAGTCTTTGTTTGACATTGTTCAGATGGTTCGTCGATTGACTGACTATGCCAAAGAAAGAGTGGATTATTTACCTATGTTTTCTTGTGCGTAGGATTTTCTAACAGATTCGTATTCACGTTGAACACGAGTAGGGGTATAATATAGTGCCCAAAAGGAGTGGGACAAGCACATCTTTTTCAATTAAAATACAATGACCTCTCCATTTTTTTGAAAATGTTCGTGCAGTATAAATATACTGTTTCACTTTACCCATATTTATACTGTTTCACGTACGTTTTGAATAGATGATACTTAAAGAATACATTAAGTGCAAAATTGAAGATTTAATTCCTTGCACTGATTTCTTGCGAGAGGTGTTATCATGGATGACGCGAAACTATACGATCAATTTCGCAACCTGCTGTCGTTCCACGAGTACGAAGACCAGAGCTTAAATTGCTCCGGAGCCCATCGGAGCCTGGCTCTAATTCTGAATTTTTGAGATAAATCATCATTTTAGCCGGAGCCTGGCTCTGGTACTTCTGAATTTTTGAGATAAATCATCATTTTAGCCGGAGCCTGGCTCTGGTACTTCTGAATTTTTGAGATAAATCATCATTTTAGCCGGAGCCTTGCTCTGGTACTTCTGAATTTTTGAGATAAATCATCATTTTAGCCGGAGCCTGGCTCTGGTACTTCTGAATTTTTGAGATAAATCATCATTTTAACCGGAGCCTGGCTCTGGTACTTCTGAATTTTTTAGATAAATCATCATTTTAGCCGGAGCCTGGCTCTGGTACTTCTGAATTTTTGAGATAAATCATCATTTTAGCCGGAGCCTGGCTCTGGTACTTTTGAATTTTTGAAATAAATTAGAATTTTAGCCTAATTCAGTGACATTATCCTCAAAACCACTAATAAGCTGTGATTTCAACTGGAAGCATTCTGTATTTTTCAGCAGGCAAGTGGCAACACCTCTTTCTTTGGAAGTATATCATTCTACAATAATTCTGTTATTAACTAAGAAAATAGTTCTAGAAGTCATTAAATTGAAAATTTTACTTCTAAAGGTGTGATATCGTTTTCCTTATCCTTCGAAATACGCTAAGTAGATTACAATTAATGCCAAACCAACCCCCCTTTTTTGTATGCATGTGTGTGATCATTAATATGCATTTAGTTGAAATTATATTAATATACGTTAACACATTAGTTGAAATTAAATAAAGTTTACATAGCTGTTTTAATTTAATTTACATATTAGCCCCACAACATAAAAAAGAAATCTACGTTTCAGGAAACAGCAGAATTAACGATACGAGTTAAGAAACTCGTGAACTTGCTGTTCTCTCAGGCGTTTATAGCCGCGTAAATAAAATAGATGGTTTTTTTAAACTCGTATACCTTTGTTCCGACTCTTTAATTATAAGGAAAATCACAAAAAACCTTTATCAAAGGCATTTTTAAAAACATTCTTTATCATTTTAGCCCAAAGGGGCAATTTGCCCTGAAGAGCTATTAGTTTCTTTTTTGGCATTTTGCGTAGGTTCACTATAAATGTCAGTTCCCTTTTCAAATTGTTGCCACCAAATATTAGAGCCCTGGGTTACATTTAAAGAAATTAAACAATGAAGAATCTGCATGAATGTATGTATGTTTCTCGTATTGTGATCAAATAACGGTAGCCAGAGACATCAAATTTGCAATAACGTAGTACTCCATCCGAATATGGGCATCTGGAAGAGAAATTTGGAATTTGTTTTATTATCTATTTCATATTTTGTTAAATATTAAAGAATTTGTGATGAACAAACTCAACGATTTCCAAGCAAGCAATAGCAACACTATACGGGGAAAAAAAACATTTTTATCTCCAGCGTGCGAGACTGCGTATCGGAAATTCTAAAGATATGCTGTTTTTAAATTATTTTGCGATATTGCTGTTCAATTGAATTTTATGGTTTAAGTGCGAAGAACATGATATTTAATAAATACAGGTAACACACAAAACGTTGAAAAAAAAAGGCCCTTTGAGCAAATAATAAAATAAGAAAAATTTCCGGATTTTTTTTTATCTTATTAATTTTATTTTTATTAAATTAGACCCGTGCAAAGAAATGTGCATTTAAACTTCAAGTATTGATATAGAAATTTAAAGAAATTGCGAAAGAAAGTAAACAGTTTCAATAAACGAGAAAAACTTAATTAATTACTGTAAAATGGACATCTATCTTAAAGAAACAGTACATTTTCTAATGCTTTTTCTAAGTTGAATTAGGAATTTTAAGTTACAGATGGGGAAAAGTAAGAAACTTTTCACGCAAGGAACAGAGTCGGAATTAAAGTTTTCAGAATTAAAAAGGATTTAATGCACACTATGCTTTTTAGGAACATATGAAGACTGTATTTAGCTTCTCAATGGAATTTATGTGAAATTGAAATTCATCGGATAACTCAAAAATGTTGAAAATTCCAGTTTTATGCATGTATGTTAATTAATGGTCAAAACATTTGTAATCAACTTATTTGCGGGAAAATGTAATAGTAAGACTGCTGTTAGTTAAGATAGAAGAGTACGCTGAATTAAAATGAAGTCTTAGACTTCCTTGTAAAAACTTTACCAGATATAACTATAGGAACTGGAAAATCGCTTAAAAGATAGATTTCGTTATTTATTGAAAATTATTTTTTTTGTTTTTGTTTTTGTTTAATTCAACACTGCAATAATATGAGTATTTTCGTCATTCAAAACATTTCTATAATTGGAATACTACGGCCATACGGCTATGACCAATGATTGCAAAAATAGAAACTGGGTAAGAGCTTTTAAACCGGGTGAAAGGGTGTGTGTGTATGTGTGTGTATTTAATTACGGCAAAGAACACGAGGGCTATCTGCCTAAGGGGAGGAGTGCCTTCGTGGAGGACTTTATAAGGGAAACTGGCTCGTATACACGTTACACATGGGTAAAACCACGAAAACACCCATGCAGCCAGCCCGTTCGCGGGATTCGAACCTCGGACCGAAATACCAGTGTTCAGCGACTTAACCGCTCGGCCGCTGGTGGGCCCGAAGGGGTATATATATATATGTGATGTACCAGCTTTTGTCCGGAATAAATAGATTGCTGAAGAATCATAAATGTAGTCGTAGCTTAAATTATCAGACAATAAGTTTAAAAAACAGGATCCATTTATTATTATTGAGGAGAAATAGCAGTTACAAAATCAGATATCCGGAGTAAATAAAAAGAATTACTAATAACATTTTGTATGAAGTTTACTGCATTGTTACATTAAAGAAGCCCCCGATATTCTTTTGCGAGTCCTTTTATAGCCTCTGGAAAGGCGGAGCTTCCAAGAAATGACGTCAGCCAATCCAGTTCGCTTTAAATATTTCCAGAGCATTCTATAACTGTATGTGTAGAAAAGGCGGGAAAAACAACTTGACTACGGGGCTGTGGATTTCATTCCACGTACTTTCAAATAAGAGAACGTCGCCATTATAAATGAAAAGAACATACAGTTAGAATTTTAAGTGTATTCTTGACTATGGAATTTTATTATTACAAAATATATACGCTTGGTTCTACAGACTGTAGTAAGAAAAGGTGTAGAACTAGATCTTATAGCAGTCCCATATACAAAATTTCAGCATTCTACAGATAATCGTTTTTTGAGTTATGTGAGATACATATGTAACTACGTACGTAAGAACAGACGTCATAAAAAATTCCCTTTGAAACCTATTTCACAATCCGTTTAGGAAAAAAGGGTTTTTTATTCTGTCCGTGCATATACACATCTCGAAAAGAAATCGTCCAAATGGATTTGGGAACTTTCTATATAAATATCCATTCTGAGAAAATTCCGAAATTTTTAAAAAAAATTTTCCGAATTTTTTTGAAATTACAATACTTCCGTTACTGCATGCAAGGAATTAAAAAGAAAAACAGAAAATATCTATAATGATTTTATCCAGCTAATATAATTTCACGGGTCCAGCTAATAATTAAAAAACAGAAATAAATCTACATCTAATGGTTTCCAAATCGCTCAACTTGCTAATTAATAAAAGAACAAAAAAAATTATTTGTTGAATGATAATATACTGCCGCACAGAAGATAAAAATATTTGAATTCGGGCAGCGGCAATATATTTCTTTTAACTTGCTAAGATTGTTGTCTAAATTCGAGTATATACTTCATTTTGCTGAACGGCAACCTTTTATAGCGCTGAAAATACCTTATGCTTTGCCCAGTGACCACACAAAGCTTTTATATCACAGAGTTTTTAATCAAAAATTCATTAAATTCGCACAAAATGTGAAATAAATGAAAAACAAATTCTAAAATAAAAATTCAGGATTTCGAGAGCACATATTCTTGTGAAAGGCTTTATGTATTCAGAATTTAGTGCGCTTAGGTCCCGCCGTTTTTCCACAATGTGACTAAATTCGAAATACAGAAATATTGGCTTTTTGACGAGCGGCAACAAACTTTGTTTATACTCCTGAAATTTTTTATTAAAGTTGGAACATAAATAGCTTACTCCTTTGCAGATTATCAACCCAAAGCTTTTAAATTGCTGAGTTTTTAATTAAAAGTTCTTTAAATTCGTACAAAATAATAAATAAGTTAAAAAATAAATTCGGACTTCGAGGTGCCTATGTTGAGGAGAAGGTCTGTCTAATAAAAATTCGATAGCTGCAGATGCCGCCATTTTTACACAATGCGATGAAAATACATACACAGATATCTACACGCAAATTCTTCATTATTTTAATAATAGAGATCAATGATGAAAATTCTGACACATAAAAATATTCCGTTGAATAAAGAGTTAACACTTCAGTGGGTCGCTTTACAAATCTTCTCTAAGAAGTTAAGAAAAATATTTGAAATGAACTTTAATTTCAGCTTATCATTGATCACCACAAATCAGAAGCATATTTAACCCCTTACTACTAACGGGACAAATATGTCCCACTAAAAGTTTAAAAATTACTGCCGAGTTAAAAAGTATTTAGAATCTCCTAAATGTTAGGGATCATCGTCCAGTAGTTGGAAAATCAAGACGCCGCTGTACTCGTTGTACACAAATGAACACAGACGAAACAAAAAATATGAGTTGCCCAATGTGTAATGTTGCGTTATGCAAAGAATGCTTTACCCTGTATCATATGGTATAAAATCTATTTCATGTAATAATATTTTTCAGAATAATAGGTGTGTTTATACTAAATCGATCGCTACGTGTGGGACATACGTATCCCACCATTAATTACGGCTGGGACATATGTGTCCCAGCCCTTGCCTTGAAAACCGTTTGTCAAAAAATACTAAGTGCTAAATTTACCTTATTTATGATATATTATGTTCACTTGGATAGAAAACGGGGTAATTTTTTTTAATTCGTAATCAAAGGGTTAAACTGCTTTTCATTGAACGGGAGTTGGTTTGCTCCCCTTGAAAAGTCAACTAATTTCCGATCAATGGCAATGATTACTTGCTTTTAATTTCTTTTTACAATTGAAATTTTGTTATTCATGATTTAATTCAAGTCCCCGTTAAACATTTTTAACAATTTACATTCAAGTTACTTTAAAACAATTTTCGGAGTTAAACTTACTAACTATGGATTCACTCTTTTTAGATAATTCTACTAAAATTAATCTTAGGAGATAATATAATCAATATTTCTTTAGTAAATAAATTATATATATATATATATATATTTACAATTTATAATTAGAGCTAAGTGAATAAAAATTTTCTTCATTATTTATCTTTACAGTTACTTATACATATATATAAAATTTATAATTTTTTTCCCTCTCCCCTCGTCACGAACCGATTAAAATGAATCAATTATCCATGGACTAGAGGTCGGCAAACCTGAGATTAAAATCCCTAATTAAACGCTTTTAATCACTAAATCATTAAAGTCTTACTTATATTTATCTTTTCAAAAATATAACTTAATTTAAATACATATTTCATGTGGAAAATTTTTTAAATTATGGAACAGGTCTTTTAGATTTTTAACTTGATTATAGATGAAATTTTGCCCATAATTTAATATTATTGAGTATAATATATATATGATGTATAATGAGTGCAATGAGTAGGAATATATATATATACACGATTTTGAAATTACAAATTTGTACGTTTAATATAAAATAAAAAGTTCCTGAGCTTGAGCTGCAAAATATTGACTTTTAAAGGATGAAATTGTTCGGAATTATCTGTCTACTATCTTTGTGTTTCATTTATTACTTATGAATTTCAGTTTTGGTCTTTTTAAATTGATTATAGATGAAATTTAGCCTATAATTTCATATTATTGACTGTAATAATGTATATATGATGTACAATGAGTGGAATGAGTGGAATAAATATAACATATGTTACGGTGAAACACCGAAATCTAGAGAATGTCGGCTTTCACCGGTGAATGTCAACATTCACATAGTCGCTTGGTGTATGTCCGAAATATTTTCCAAATACCCTTATTTCTGACTTACACCGATGAATGTCGACATTCACCATGTACTAATGGTGAATGTTGAACATATAAGAATATTATATTTCTTTCTCCGTAATTCATTCGCGAAAAAATGCACTTGAGACTCAGAATAAGAAAAGAATATAAGAACTTAAAAGCCACAGTACATTCAAAATGAGAAAGGAAAATAATAAAAGTTATAAACTTACCAAATTATGTGATTCAAATCTTATTTTATTGCAACAACTTAAACTATTATGACACTTTGAATTGCACAAGAGGCCCTTGCTTTTACAACTGCATTTATTTGTGGAACACTTCCTTTTGGAATGGCAGCGTGTACATATACTCCTCTCTTTTCGACCTACACCAGAGCATGTCTGTGATTGTCGACATACACCGGTGAGGGTCCGAATGTACAAGAATGTAAAGAAATATTCGATCTTTCGCCGACGTATTTGGTGAATGTTGACATTCTCCAATTTCGATTTTTCACGGTAACATATATATACTGAAATTACAAATTTGTAAGTTTAATATAAAATAAAAATTTCACGAGCTTGAGTTGCAAAATATTGAATTTTATAGGATGAAATTGTTCATAATTATCTATCTATCTATATTTGTGTTTCATTTATTACTTATGAATTTAAATTTTAGTTTTTGTGAAAATTTAAGTTTTAAATTTCTTACTTTATATCTATATATACATATATACATACAGGCATACAAAAAATATGCACTCATTTCTTGATTTGCGTAGTTCCAGTTCACAGATTTCTTTGTTTCTAAGTTTTGTATCACCAGAAATCATGAGAGCAAAAGTCATTATTTAATTACTGCAACTAATTAATGAAATTTTGTCTCACAAATCTCAAGTTTTAGCATAATCGAAATATTCGTCAGAACACGTTTTTCTCTTATTTCCCTATTTAACAGTACTAACATTTATCGTGTAATAGCGAGAGCTAAAACTTACCGTGTTTGAAGTCGATTCAATTCAAAGAAACGTCCACAATACAGAGAAACACCTGACTTGGAAAATCAGAGGCAGGTTAGGAAAGCCAGGAAAGGGAAGAGGCCGTTCGCGTACGCGGTCGAAGTAACCTGGATTTTACGCGAATAAAAGCACTTCAAGGCGAGACTTCACTTTCGGTGCGTGGCCTCGGGCGAGTAGCACCCAGGTCTGTTCTCATTCGTTTTATTTCTCAGTTCGTTTTCTTAGCCTATATTTTACAGAGCTTCATACGTTAAAGCTTTATTGAATGTTCACACGTTAAATCTCTATCCTTACGAACAGAATGCTCGAATTTTCCTTTACGTATTATAATTCCAATTCCAACGAGCCTTCAACAAGTGAAATATAATTACAAAGATAGTAATGTAATGTAATATACGCGAGTGGTGCACCCCTCTTGGACGATAATAATCGGCCTCATGGTTAACGCAGCACACCCAAAACCGACAAACAAAAATACAGTTAAAAGATTAAAACAGAAATACAGTCAGAAACATCAAATCAAAATTCCCAAAATTCCCTGTTGAAATGTATAAAGTTCATCAAATCCTTTGCAAATCTAAACACTTTATTGGGACAGTAGAATTAATTTATGTTACCATGCTTTTCCCTAACATGTCTCAATAATGCGCAGTCTTCGACGAAATGTCGTGCTTTGCTTTCAACTCTACAAAAGCTACTAAGACTATTATTTTGTAAATTAAGGGGAATTAATTAAAATTAATTCATACACCTTAAACCCCTTATGATCTTCGAATATGTGACTGTTGCAAGAATTGGGATAACTTATTTATTTTAAAAGCAATTACTTCCAAATTTTTATGGCTGACTACATAATATAGCTGCTCTCTGAAATCGTAATCAGAAAGTTTGTGTTGCCACAAATATTTTTATAATTTAATCCGCTTTGTGACAAAAATTTGAGTCATGTTTTCACCTTGCGCACACAGTTTAAAATTACCTGTTGCATTATTTAATTCTATAGTTTATATATAGCTTTTAAAACATTTGGAAACTACTTTAAACCAAAAAAAAAAAAAAAAAGAATTTCAGGTTAAATGTTTATTTTATTTGGAGTTGAGTTTATAAAATGTATTTTATTAAAAAAATCTGTAATGTTTTCGTGCATACAATTTTTTAATATTAAAATATTCATCAGAATTTTAGTTCAGTTAGAAAATAGTGCCCATACAAAGAATTCTATCCAATTTCAAGTATGTACCATTAGCCATTCTTAAAATATCATGCGCGCAAGGTGGAAAAATAATGAAACATTTTGTCACAATGTTGATTAAATTACAGAAATATTTGTGGCAACACAAACTTTCTGGTTACTAGTTTCCAAAGCAGCTATATTATGTAGTCAGCTGTAAAAGGTTGGAGGTAATTACTTTTAAAATAAATAAAGTATCTCAATTCTTGCAACAGTCACATAATTCGAAGCTCATAAGGGCTTTAAGGTATATGAGCCCCCTTAAGGGGACTCATACACCTTAAAACCCATAAGATCTTCGAATAGGTGACTGTTGCAAGAATTGGGATAACTTACTTATTTCAAAAGCAATTACTTACAACTTTTTACAGCTGACTACATAATATAGCTGCTTTCTGAAATAGTCATCATAAAGTTTGTGTTGCCACAAATATTTTTATAATTTAATCCGCTTCGTGACAACATTTTTCGTCATGGTTCCAGCTTGCGCGCACTGTTTAAAATATTCTGTTGCATAATTTAATTCCATATTTAATATATAGCTTTTATACCATTTGGAAGCTACTGTGAACCTAAAATTCTAAAAATTTCATGTTACATTTTTATTTTATTTGGAGTTGAGTTTATAAAATATATTTTATTAAAAAAATTTTTAATGTTTTCCTCCATAAAATTTTTCAATATTAAAATATTTATCAGATTTTTTGGTTCAGTTAGAAAATAGTGCCCATATAAAGAATTCCATCGAATTTCAAGTATGTACCATTAGCCATTTTTAAAATATCGTGCGCGCAATGTGGAAACATGGCAAAATATTTTGTCACAAAGAGGATTAAATTACAAAAATATTTAACCAGAAAGTTTGTGTGGCAACACAAACTTTCTGGTTACTAGTTTCCAAAGCAGCTATATTATGTAGTCAGCTGTAAAAGGTTGGAGGTAATTACTTTTAAAATAAATAAAATATCTCAATTCTTGCAACAGTCACATAATTCGAAGCTCATAAGGGCTTTAAGGTATATGAGCCCGCTTAAATCTTTTCAGGTACGTCGGCAAGCGTCCATACCTAGTAATTATTTAATTGCAATCAAAATCACATACCATTCTTATATTTTTAGAAACATTAAAGTTCAATAAATAAGCTTTCCTTTTCCCCGAAATGTTTTATTTCTCTTTCCAGCAATCATAATAGAAATCCTTGATTTTACCAATAGCAATTCTTTTTATGCTTGAATATCCAACGCATATCCGGCATTACCCATAGCAGCCTCTTTGGCCAACATGTCGTCCCTCTCATTGCCTATAACACCAATACGGGTTTTCATCCAGTTCATTTTCACGTCATGTATTTTCTCAACTTTTACAAGGAGATCTTTTACGTATGAGACCAATATATTGGTGTTTTCATCATCTGCTGGTGCTTCCAAACCAGATAACGGGTCTGTGTATATATATTTTATCCTCAGGTTTTCATCTGTAGAGACATTAGTTTATTTCGAAGCAGGAGATGAGTAAAAATGAGCAATGCCGTCGCCGGGACTCGAACCACGGACTTCTCGAATACGCGTCGAGTGTGCTGACCACTATACCACGAAGGCATGCTAAGAAGGCGAAAGAAATACCTTACACATCTATCCAATTAAGAGCAAATGTGACAGCAACCAATTCGGCTTGTAAAACCGAATAGTAAGGTTCAAGTCTAATTTTTCCATAGTCTGTTTCTGTACCAGATAGTCTCGGTATATGAAAATGCGGAAAATTACTTGATTTCAGAACTAGATTCAGAACTTTTTTTTTTCCCAGTGGCAGATTGTGAACAATTACACATGTAACCCAGTTCATTAATTTATACAAGGCCAGATATGGTGGTCTCTTTATTATGGAGGCACCTAACAGGTGGGCCACCATCGCCTTTCCTATGAAGGGACGGACAGTTACAACCTTGCTTTCTCCAGGATTCGAACTCAGGCCCTGGCAGCGCTGCCTTTTCTTGCCATTTTCCGGCAACGCTAAACTACCTTTGCGGGGAAGCTATCTTACCGCAGCTGGGCATTTCGTAACAATAGTTATAAGCGACTCTCTTTCACAAGGTTAGGCTTCGAAGTTACTACTGGAAAACAACAGTTATCGAAATTCCGATCTAGTTCGTTAAAAAAAATTTTTATAGTTTGTAAGCATTCTTTAATGGTCGGAAACGCATATGAAAGTTAAATAATATAATCTATGCAATGGCTTCACTTTTTTGTTTACCTCTTATACACGACATAAATTTATAAGAACTAAAGAATTTGATTCCAAAATATTTACGCGTTTTTTTTTGTTTTTTTCCTCTTTAATTTTTTTTTTCTTTTTTTCTTTACTTATTTATTTGTTTATTTCCAAATCATCCACTTAGGTCTAAACCGATTACGTAAAACCCAGAGAGTGTTGCTCTGTTGTATTTATGAAAGTGCTGCAAATAAAACAGAAAATCGTCGAAACGTGGATCAGGGCGAATGCGTAGAGTTAATTTCTCATATACAGTGGGTACAAAAAGTATTTGCACACATACATTTTTGTTCACAATTTATAAGAAAATGCATTAAGAAATACAAAAATTGGCATTTAAAAAACAGAATAAGCTTATTCATTTAAATTTATTACAAAAAATACAATAATATTAATAAAAAAACATTTTTTTTGCAACAATATTAAAATATCTTATGCCAAAAAAGTATTTGCACACTCAGCTTAACTTCAGCAAATTTGCATTTTTATGCTATTATTTGACAGTCATCCCGCAGTAAATAACATACGTAAGACGACTATAAAAGGAGGTGTTTTCGAAACGTTATCAGTTGATTGTCGATTTCAAATTGTAATGGCACCTAAGAAATCTGAATTGCCGATTTAGTTGCGAGAAAAAAATTGTTTCTCTACGTGAAAATGGCCTAAGTTATCGAGAAATAGATAAAAAAAAGTAAATGTTTGCTTCTCTACTGTTCGGTATGTTATAAAACGTCATAAAGAAAGAGGATCTACATCAAATAACTTGCGCTCTGAACGCCCAAAGAAACTTTCACTGTAAATTAAGCGAAAAATCATAAGAGAAGCATCGAAAAATCCATTTGTTAGTGCAATTACTTTAGCCAATGATGTCGCTTCAACATCTGGAGTTCAAATCTGTGCCCAAAGTGTTCGAAATGTCCTGCACGATGCACACATTTATGGGAGATCTCCAAGGTAAAAATTCTCATAATTGAACGAAATAGACTGAAGAGACCTTGAATTCGCTAAGAAATATATCAATAAGCCAATTGATTTCTGGAAAAATATCATATTCTCCGACGAGAGTAAGTTCAATATCTTTAAATCGGATGGCAGGAAATTAGTTTGGAGAAAACCTTTTCATACCAAAAATTTCATACCATTGCTTTTCATACCAAAAATACTATGTTACCTACAGTTAAACATGGAGGAGGTTCTGTTATGATTTCGGGGTGCATGGCTAGCAAAGGAGTTGGTAATTTGTGTTTCATTGATGGGAATATGACAGCTCGAACCTATATTGATGTGTTGCGAGATAACTTGCCACAAAGTGCAATAAAATTGGGTATCAGTAATTCGTACAATTTTCAGCAAGACAATGATCCCAAGCACACCGCCGGTATAACACGTATGTGGTTGCTTTATAATGTACCCAGAAAACTTGCCACTCCACCCCAATCACCATACTTAAATCCTTTTGTGGAAAATTTGTGGAATTCTTTGGATTTAAAAATAAGAAAAAGGAAGATTTCAAGCAAATCTGCCCTTAAAAAAGCCCTTATTAAAGAGTGATCGAATACTGACCCTACTATTACAGAAAATTTAATTAAATCAATGCCAGCAAGATTACAAGCAGTAATAGATGTTAAAGGAATGCATACTAAATATTAGTTATTTGAAATTTGCTTATATATTTTATTTCTTTTGTAGTCATGCAGGTGTGCAAATACTTTTTTGACACGAGGTATTTTATTTTTATTACAAAAAAGCATTGTTGTTTATATTATTGTAATTTTTCTGTTTGTTTTGGATGATTAAACTTATTCTGATTTGGCAATACCAGTTCTTTTATTTGTGAATGCTTCTTTTTATGAAATGAAACAAAAATGTAGGTGTGCAAATACTTTTTTTACCCACAGTATGTAATTTAAAACCAATAAAATGTTATAATTTCTTTTCTAGACACTCAATAAAGTTTAACTTTTCTATCAAACTTTAAAACAAGTTTCAGTACTTAACAGAATTGATTTTTAAAGTAATTAATCTGTGTCAAGTAAAGTTCTGAATTGAGGAATATCCTTTAATCACAGAAGATGGATCTTAAGCTCCTGTTATATCTCCTATACAGTGACTAATTTGTCTTTCTGGTTCTTACCCTAGAATCTTCGAATAGAGGACATTGTTCTTGACCCCGAAAAAAACGAATGCTTGGAATTCTTCCCAGGGCAGTTTCAGCCCTCCGACGTGAGAGTGTTAAATACTTGCTAGTAATGATGGGTACAGATAATGAAAGAGTATTGCAAACATTTTATCACACTTCTTTCATTATTTTTCTTATCAACAAACATAAAATTCTATACAAAAAATATGACCAATTCTTGTGAATAGTGCACATGTTTCCTGCATGAAATTTGTTTTAAATTATCAAAATTATTAAGAATTCAAATAGCTTTAATTCACCTTTCAGTACTTCTATTTTTAGCAAACCGATTCTCGACCCTTTCTGAACTCGTCTAAGGTTCCAATTCTAGTATATGTATTGGCGAAGGTTTTATAGGAACTTGAATATATCACTTTTATAGCTGTTTTATGAAAAACGTTTCTCTTTAATTTCTTTATTAATTAAGTTTCGTTTCTAATGAAAAATTTATTACAAAACATTATTACAACGGCATTAGTAAGTATATCTGCATTTTTCAATAACATAAATTAAGATGTGTGATAATAAAAGATTTATTCTAAAAATCTTAGTTTTCACGCGAGAGAAAAATGCATTAAATACTCACTTGGGCAGATCTTTTGGTCTCTAAACAAATTTCAGAAACAGGTGTCAAACCATCCCCAGTTTCAACTTAAAATTTTTCATCAACTAAGGAAACCTAAATTTTGAAATTTTAATAATAATTCTCCCTCTTTTCTGCATGCCTTCGTGGTGTAATGGTTAGCACATTCGGCGCGTATTCAAGAGATCCAAGTTCGAGTTCCGGCGAGGACAATGCCTATTTTTCATCTCCTTCTTAAAAAAAATCCTAATGTCTCTACAGTGGCGCCCGAACTAAAAAGGTGGTGGACGATGATTCTTCGCTACCAGGATTTTGCAACTGGGTTACCTAATCCTCAGTCTTCCTTTAAAAGGGGGTGTATATAAGGTATTTTCTCCCTACTTTCCGTATACCTTCGCGGTGTAACAGTTAGCACAATCGATGCGTATTCGAGAGGTCCAGGTTCGAGTTCCGGTGAGGGCATTGCTCATTTTTTATGTTTCCTACTTCAAAAATACCTAATGACTCTACACTCGAAAGTTCAAGAATTGTTTTGTTAATATTGTAAAACAATTATAGCAGAAAAACTTTCTATGTTTACTGGTGCAAAATTTACTTTTGTAATACAGTAAATTATGGTTTGACTTTACTCTTTAGTAAACTTTGATCAATTCTGGTATAGATCTACACTGTCTTCTTTTTTCTATGGTTCTAAATTTCGAAACTATGCCACTTTAAGAGCCTTCCCCACAGAGGTGTCTAATCATGATAAAGAGCAAGAGCAGTCTTTCAGAAATACAGTTTTAGAAAAGTGCGTTGTGCTACTGTAAATCGTTATTCTAGGTTCCTTCTATTGCAGGCGAAATAAGGTATTTCTCCCACCTTTATGGCGTGCCTTCGTGGTGTGGTGGTCTGCACGCTGGGCCGGTATTCCAGAGGTCCGTGGTTCGAATCCCGGCGAAGGCGTTTGCTAATTTTTCATCTTGCCAGCTTCAAAAAAATACCTAATATCTCTACAGTGACGCCCGAACTAAAAAGGATGTTGGATGATGATTCTCCTGACCCAGGATTTGGCGATTGGGTCTCCTAAAAACCCCAGTCGCCCTTTAAAAGGGGGAGAGTATATAAGGTATTTCTCTCGCCTTCCTAGCGTGCCTTCGTGGTGTAGTGGTTCTGCATGCTGGACCGGTATTCCAGAGGTCCGTGGTTCGATTCCCGGCGAAGGCGATGGCTAATTTTTCATCTCTCCGGCTTTTCCAATTAACCTAATGTATCTACAAGATACGAGAAGCTCTGAATATTCTAGTCTAAGAAGGGGGGTGATCAGATATGTATGAAGAAGACATAAAGACACAAACCAACCATCTAATTAAAAATAACATCATGATTATCATGAAAATTAGTCAAAAAGAAATAATTGAACATGAAAGCTCGATCTAGACAATTGAAGAAGTCTCACTTCAATGCTTTAACAATATTGTACGAAAACAATTAGTCTAAGAATTCTCATTTCTGTATTTAGGTCGATTTAGTCCACATCGGCCTCACTGAGCTCAGTGCTATCCTTTCAGTTAATTTCATGCCCTACCTAGTTTCATAACTAATTCATTCTTTCAAATATGGATCTTATGGGTGTTGCAGATTATTGAATCATTCATTTCAGCTGAATATTTAAGACTGCCTTCTAAATATTATTTCAAAATCATTCTGTCAACTCAAAGATTACCAAAGAACATTTCTCTCATGTCATTTCTTACGCACAGTCTGCTCCAATACCCAAAAAATAAAAATTAAAGGAAAAAAAAAAAAAAAAAAAAAAAAAAAAATCTGAAAGGTTTCAGATTTTAAAATACGTCCAAAGGGACGTTTTCTGTGTTACCTCTATTTATTAAATATCATGTTCTTTGCACTAAAACCATAAAATTCAGTTCAATAGCAATTTCGCAAAATAATTTTAAAATGAGCCTATCTTTAGAATTTCCGATACACAGATCCGCGCGCTGGAGATAAAAAGTTTTTTCTCCCCCCCCCCGTAGCGTGTTGTCATTGCTCGCTTTGAAATCCTTGAGTTTGTTAATCAAAAATTCGTAAAGTTTTACAAAATATGAAATCGATCATAAAACAAATTCCAAATTTCAAATTTGGTCTTCCATATGCCCATATTCGTAGGAGGTTTACGTCATTCAGAATTGGATGGCTCTATGTACCGTTGTTTTATTAGAAGAAAGTTGCATTGTTCGTTCTTTCAAATTATTTTAATAAAGTTTTTATACCACGTTTGGCGTTATTATCGCTTATAATAAATATGCCAAATTTCAAAACGCGTCATTATATAAATTCACGTATATCTTGAGAAACTTTGAATAAAAAACTGTAATTTTTTGCAAGTATGCTTAAAAATACATCTACTATAACGTGATTGTAAAATTTTTACAAGGTTTCATTCAAAAAGATTTTCGAAAAACTTATAAAATTACTGAAAAGCACAAATTTTAAAAACAAATCAGAAAATATCTGAGAATTTTATTTGGATCGATCCTAAATTTCGATTTATGAAAGAAGGGATCAAGTAAGTCTAATAAAAAAGAGATATTAATAAATACACTGGTGTGCAAAAATTAAGAACGAGACGGTTTTTTCAATATAACTTTGTACAAAAGTTTTCCAAATCAACACATTTAATACCGTAAGATCCCCAATACGTAAGGACATGAGTAATGTAAGCAACACTTAATAAAAGAGAAATCAGCGGGATAAAAAGAAGCTTTATTGAAAAAGTAGCATGGAGCGCAATGCGACTGAAGGCAGAAACATCTCTGTGATGGGTGTCCAGCAAGAAACATCCGGTCTTTAATAGGGGATATGATCTCCCCTGACTGCTAGGCAGGTTTCACAGCGTCTGCCCATGCTGAGAATGCGGGTGTCAATGAGTTGTTGAGGCATTGCTGCCCATTCGTCTTGCAGCGCCAATCGAAGCTCCGGAATCGTTACTGGTGGTAAGGTACGAGCTGCCAAGCGTCTGCCTAGAAAATCCCATACATGTTCGATGGGATTGAGATCCGGAGATCGTGCCGGCCAATCCATACGTTCAATATCCTCACTCTCTAAGAGCTGTTCGGCAGCTACTGTGCGATGACATGGTGCATTGTCGTCCATGAAAAGGAACTGCGGACCCATAGCGCCTCTAAAAAGACGCACATATGGAAGAAGAATCTCGTTACAATAACGGGTCCCGTTGACTGAACCTGCGTCGAAGATGTGAAGGTCTGTACGACTACCAAGCATGATGCCTCCCCAAACGAGAACACCGCCACCTCCATACCTGTCCCTTTCAATGATGTTCGAGGTATGACTGCGGCTTCCCCGCTCTCTTCAGATGAGTATGCGATGAGAATCGCTACTCAGACTGAATCTGCTCTCATCTGTAAAGAGTTCTCGTCCCCATTCATTTTCTCTCCAATTCCGGTGTTCCCGGCACCACAGAGAACGCCTTCTCCGATGGGCAGGCGTTAGAGGTACACACCGTACAGGGCGTCGTGCAAACTGACCACCACTGTGCAGTCTTCTGGCCACGGTAAAACGCGATATCGGTCGTCCAGTCGCCTGCGTCGTGTGTCTAGCGATTTCTCCCGCTGTCTGCCGCCTGTTTCTTCTGGCCTGTAAGGCAATATACCGGTCATCTGCGGGTGTGGTTCCTCGTGGACGACCACTACTAAACCCCCGGATAGCTGTTCCTGTAGTTTGAAATTGTCTCCAAAGTCGTGAAACGATGCTGTGAGCAATTCCGAACTTTGCAGCCACACTTGTCACACTGCGGCCTTCCTCCAACTTCCCAATGATTCAACCTCGGGTAAAAGCATCCAGATGTCGTCTAACAGATTGATTATTCGCCATTTCTCGCTGAGGCAGCAACTCGGTGTGATTTTAACTGCTATACGGCGTGCAATCTCTTTGCCAGAAATACTGATCTTACACCGACAACATGCTTTATACTACTCAGACACTCCCCCATTACGTCTACCTGCATATCTGCGCATGTGCTACCGTACATCACCTTACTTAATCTCCTGATTGGTCTTTCTGTCCGCTCTGCCTCTTCGTTCAGCTGATACGCTAATTTTTCGACTTCGTCCTTAATTTTTGCACACCACTGTATGTAGCAAATTCAATTAACACTGACGAGCTAAAATATTCTGAGAGCTAATGTTTTAAAAATCACTCACGCGATTTTTTATAAAACTTGGCACTTTGGCATAATTTGATTCGTAGAATCAAAATATGGAAAAAAAATCGGTATGTCATGTCCGAAAAAGTCCGACTTTGTGGTCAAAATAGTTATGTTTGAACAATGCTTTGTATAAATCTAATATCTGTCCTAAGTCGTGCTTTTGATACATGAAAAACGCAAGTTAAATTTCGTCAATAAACCCAGTAGAATAGGAGATATAGAACTGCCCCCCTTCTTTTTGTGCAGAGTGCACGTATTATATAATTTTTAAAGCTATATTTCGTCATTTTTATGCTAAAGATTTTGTGTACAAGTTAAAAATATGATTCATGAGTATCCAATAGGTATAAAACCCATTGATTGCTATTTGCTCGTTAACAGGAAATGTCATTTTTCTACTTTTGGCTTCGTAGCTGATCAAATAGAAAGGAACTTAAACCCTCGAGGAAGCAACATGGGAGTGTATTTGTGATGTCCTACATTTTCTTCCAGCTGCAAATCACATGACATATCTGAATAATCGTATGCCTTCTGTTCTCATACACTTGTCATCTTCAGTCGAATTACCTTTCGTATTTCGGCAATCTGTTGAACGAATGAGGGCTATTACATGTGTTCCCGCAGTTTTCCCTCTAGAAAACTGTAATGAAAGAATCGAAAGGGAATGCTTCTTTTTTAATTCTGCCCAAATTACAATGCCAATTTCAAATCAAGATGTTAATAAAAAGATAACTTAAGTATATGAGGCAAAATTTTAAAGCTTTATTTATAAAACGAATTGAGTAAATTTTATTGTAAGAATTCTATTGAAATTTCTTTCTGTACTCGTGAGGAACACATATGCTGCAATATTACAACTCTATGAATTTCTTTTATCTTGATCTGTAAATTGGAATGCGAGAAACGATGTTGATTTTTTACAATGGAAATAGAATTTAATAATTTTAATCCAGTACCTCATAGTGTGAACTAAGAAAGATGAGCAAATCTAAGAAAAACTGAGACATTTTAGAAATTTAATTAACGTGTAGAGGTATTAGGTTTTTTGGAAGCAGGAAAGATAAAAAATTAGCAGTCGCCTTCGCCAGGAATCGAACCACGGACCTCTGAAATACCGGCTCATTGTGCAGACCACCACACCACGAAGGCATGCTAGGAAGGTGGGAGAAATACCTTATAAACGTAATAGTATATATAAAAGATTTTAGGAAAATTTTCAATTGGTAACAAACTTAAGAAAACCCTCTATGTATTTCTAAAATTATTAAATGAATGAAACCTAGTTTTAAAAATATTTATGGAAACTTTCAGGAATTTGCATAAAAATTCGAAATCCTCTGACAACGCTTCGAAAGTAAACCGACAAAAATAATTATAATTATAATTATTACCAAGATGATTACGAAGAACGATAAAACTCTTTCCACAAATGTCTAGCATGCAAAATATTAAGCAATTGTGGAAAGAAATTCGTATTCGTATTTCGATAAGTGATTGTTTTAAAATATTTATCGATATATATTTATAGAAAGTCGTGTGACACTGCGCAGGTAAAAATGATGCGAATGCTTAGAAAAATTTTAAAGCAGTACATGTATTATGCATAGAATATAAAAACAAAATTATTTAACTACTTTTTAAAAATTCCACAACTGTATTTTTAAAAACATTTAAGCCTGTAATTTTATTAGAAATTTTTAAATCCTGCTAGAAGACGTTTTATTATTGCTATATTTTATAAAATTTAGGGACAGAAGATTCTTTTAACAGAGTGACTGATGCAATAATTCTTAAATCTTCTCAGAGAAATCTGTCATTATCAATTCCATTTGCCTTTTGAAAATTTTTAAAGCATTGTTATAATTTATTTGCTGAAGTCATATTAGTAAAAAATTTTTTCCTATCGTTACTAATATAATCTAGCACTTACTTCGGCAGTACCTATATTAAAATTGGAACGGTACATATATTAATAAAAGAATACCTGAGAGGTTTCAGATTTTAAATTACGTCTAAAAGGGCGTTTTCTTTAACATTTTGTGTGTTACTTTTGCTTATTAAATATCATATTCTTCTCGCTTAAACCATAAAATTCATTTCAAGAGCAATAGCGCAAAACAATTTTAAATTGAGCATATCTTTAAGATTCCGATACACAGTCTCACGCGCTGGAGATAAAAATGTTTTTTTTCTGTACAACGTTTCCAATGCTAGCTTTGAAATCCTTGAGTTTGTTAATCGAAAATTCGCTAATTTTTTACAAAATAGGAAATTGATAGTAAAACAAATTTCAAATTTGGGCTTCCAGATGCCCATATTTGCAGTAAGATTATGTCATTCAAAAAGGGATGGCTCTAGGTACCGACGTTTTTTCACAATGCGAGAAACATACATACATTTATGCAGTTCGTCATTATTTAATTTCTTCAAATATAATATAGTACGATAATATTTCGTGGCAACAGTTTGAAAAGTAAAATGGACATTGAGAGTGATTCGACGCAAAATCGCAAAACGAAAACAATAGTCCCTCAGAGACAAAGCCCCTTTGGACTAATAATGAAAAAAATCTGATGTGTACACCATATGACTTCCTTGTACGGAATATTAAATTATACGCATTTTTTCTTGCATTTCATTTGAACTTATTGTATTAAATTAAATCTACTTCTCCGACAGCGCATAAACCACAATAGAATAAATGCATTCTTTAAAATTCACTCTATTATTTGTTTATCATAGCGACACTCTGGCGCTAGATTCACTTAACAGTATTATATTTCGTTCATATTATAACTCATAATGCCCAAAATTTATATCATTTAAAGAATAGAATTATCTAACGTTGCCACATGTTATATTCAAATACCATAATAAAGCTAGAATGATGTATAAAAGAAATTAAGCAAACAAAACAAAAAAGAAAGTTTTTCACAGACGATTGAGTATTTCTCATTCAATTAATTCAGTTCTCACTTCGCGACAAGGCAATAATACGTAAAAACTTAAAATATCTGTATTAAAAATTACGAAGTAAATCTTAAACACTTATTTCCTCGAAAAAATTGCAGAAAGGATTAAGCATGATTTAATTGGCAATAATAAATGAAGGCGTTATCCTTATTGTTGCGAAGCTGAGTTTCTCTAGATTGGCAACAAATCCACTATTCTGCTGTTTCAAATGTAAACAATCAATGGCCGCCATCATAAAAAAAGGCTTAGCGCACTTAAACAACTTTAAAATTGTTGATAATTCTAAAAATATTGCATACATATTTACTAAAGGCATATAAACCTTAAACGGAAGATAAAAACAACATAATTCAATCATTTTTAAAAGCAAAAAATGTACAATTTACGAACATATAAGAGTAAAGAAACTGAGATCACTGAGCCGGGTAACACAGTGGATATCTATATAAATATATTTATATACGTTTGGTGCGGCCGATTGCAACCAAAATACGGGGTGGACATCTACATGTTATAGCAGTCTTATATACAAAATTTCAACGTTCTGAGGCTACTCGTTTATGAGTTATGCGAGATAAGTACGTACGCAAGTACGTACATACGTTCGTACAGACGCCACGAAAAATTCTCTTCGGAATTAATTTTAAAGCAGTTTTATAATTTTTTTGGAGGAAATGAGTCTTTTATTCTGTCCTTACGTACAGATATTACGCAAAAACATCATTAAATTGCATTCGATAGCAGTCAAAATGGATATTTTCGTTGAAATATGCTGCCTGAAACTTTTCGCGATTATAATACTTCCTTTTACTTCGTACAAGGAAGTAAAAAATGTCAGAATCTGTTTATAAACGCATAGGAATAGCTTTAAAGTAAAAATAATTTGTTCTTCATATTTAAAGAAGTTCTTAGGGAAAAAACCTTTCGCTTTGTAAGGTTTATACAGTTCTACAGATACATTTCGATAATTTGTAGCGAATTGTAAAAACTTTTTGAACAAAATTTGTTAAAAGTAGCTGAACTTTTTAACAGGAAAAAAAAAACTAATTAAGTAAATAACTAAAACTATTATTTTTCCCATAAAGGATCTTACTATTATGATTATGATTTTATTTATTTCGAAGGAATTTTTTTTTGTCCTTTTTTTGTTTTCATAATTAATTATTTCTAAAATTTCACGATCTCATAATTAATTACCTCTAAAATTATTTTCCTAACGTCTTTTTTTAAATTTTATTTTAAATTTGTCTGCGCTTCTAATGTACCTTTTATAATGCAGATTGCGATTTCCTGTTTTATAGAAATGAAAGAAAACTTAACCGGAATCGAATTTGATCTATCGTGTTTTATGCTTTGAAATTCATATTTGGTGTTTTCAATATATAGAAGTTATTCTTTTTTTTCAATGTTTTCCATTTACTTTAAAATACAACTATTACAAGTATACAAGTAATTTAGTATTTACAAACGAATATCAAGTAAAGATATAATGTATTATATAAGAAATTTCATCTGCTTTTGATGTTACTTACTAAATAATTACTATGCACTTTTAATGCATCGTAAAGTAGATTTATAAAGTTCGAAAATTATAATTTTAGTTCAACTTAAAAGTTCTAATAGCTAAATAACTTTGATCATGGAGGATTTTGTAATTTAGTTTTTGTATAGAAAATAATAACTTTTATATGAATAACTTGTTTGAAATCGAGAAAGCGAATAACATTTGTGAGGCTGTTTAAAGAAAGTTCTATTTTTTTTTTCTATTGAACTGCTTTAAACTTTTTAAAATCTCAAAAAAAAAATTGCCAGAAGTGTACTATGATTTCTTAGTTCAAAATTCGTATTCATATGGCACGTGAAATTCGATTTGTATTTAAAAATATTCCCAAATTACCAAAAAGTTATACTTTGATGATTATTTTCATGTTTTTTAAAAATATTTTATATTTTGAATTATATTACAAATACATATTAATATTTCATACGATATCTGTTTTGTATCTATAGGTATTTCCAATATTTCGATTGATAAAACATTTACCAGAAAGTAATACTTTGAAATTTTCATATTTTAAAAATATTTTATATTTTAAATGTGAATATATTAAACTTACTACCTTTTATCATTTTCAGCAGATTATAATTCTTGATCGACAGATTAGAACTGATCAAGCGCAATAAATATGGCCTCAGTACCATGCTAAAACCTTCTATAAATGTTTTTTTTTTTTAATTAAAAAGTGTTCGAAAGATTGCCACGCGTTTGTATGCGAGAAAAATCGAGGATTACATCTGTATGAAGATTCTTTAATATGCGTAAATTCTTTAATGCTCTCCATAGCGTAAAATATTGGAAAAGAGTTTATAAAATGCATGCGAGTATAAAATGGAAAAATGCAGATTTATGATTTTGATATGGGGCCTACGATATTCAAAAACATCCACATCAGTCTTCGTTGAGACTGAAAATTCAGAATTGATTAAAGCTCACATTACTGAAAATATCAGGTTCGAGAGCACACTGGCACAAGTGGAAAAAGTACTGAAATACTTACTCTAACAAATATATAAAAAATAATGTACTACAACAAACATCTAAAATACCACCAGAGAAATGCTTAAAGTATTCATAATGCAGTTTATTTGAATAATAAAGCAAGTTTATGGGATTTATACTACCCTACATTGAAACTGCAACACCAAAGTGATGAATCTAGGCAAACAGAGAGAGATAACAACGAACAATAAGCGGTCTTTATTTCGAAATGATATGCATAACACAGAGCGAGAACAGAGTTGGACCACCTTGAACGGCGATACACGAAGCAACAAGTCTATGTATTTGTTGCTTCGTGTATCCCAGTCAATAAGACTACGGATGGTGTCCTGAGGAATAAGTCTATGTACTTGTTGCTTCGTGTATCGCCGTCAATAAGACTACGAATGGTGTCCTGAGGAACAAGTCTATGTACTTGTTGCTTCGTTATCGCCGTCAATAAGACTACGGATGGTGTCCTGAGGAACAAGTCTATGTACTTGTTGCTTCGTGTATCGCCGTCAATAAGACTACGGATGGTGTCCTGAGGAACAAGTCTATGTACTTGTTGCTTCGTATATCGCCGTCAATAAGACTACGAATGGTTTCTGAGGAACAAGTCTATGTACTTGTTGCTTCGTGTATCGCCGTCAATAAGACTACGGATGGTGTCCTGAGGAACAAGTCTATGTACTTGTTGCTTCGTGTATCGCCGTCAATAAATCTACGGATGGTGTCCTGAGGAACAAGTCTATGTACTTCGTGTATCGCCGTCATTAAGACTACGGTTGGTGTCCTGAGGAACAGCTCCCTATTTCATATCAACCATTTGCCACAGTTCGTCTTCTGAATGCGGCAATGGTAGGGTCTGCAAATGGCTTTCAATCACGTCCCATATGTGTTCGATTGGTGAGAGATCAGGAGAGAAAGTTGGCCATGGTACATCTATACATTTTGCAGAGTACGTTGGCTGATGCGAGAAGTGTGTGGTCGGGCGTTATCCTGCTGATAAAGGGCACTGGGCACTCCCTGAAGATAGGGAATTGTTACGGTCCGCAGCACATTACTCACGTATCGTTGGGCCCTCATAGCGCCTTGAATACGAAATAGAAGTCACCTGGAATCGTATGCAACTGCGTCCCAAATCATGGTGCTGTGTTGACGGGCGGTGGAGCGTTCCGCAATTGCTGCCGGATTAGACCTGTCTCCACATCGATGTCACACTCGTACGTGGCGACAATCATTGGAGAAACAGAAGCATTATCTGAGACATGCGACGGAGGACGTGGGCACCATCCCTCTACCAATACGGTTAATCGGTATAGCGCCACGTCCACCTTTATCTATTGCCTAGATACATGATACATAAGAACATACGGTGGCTACATATAGACTGTGCAGAAGATACGTATATATTCAGATGCCCAAATACATCTCACGTAGGAACATGAGGTGCATGAGATGTATAAGGGCACATTCATAAGAACATATCTAAGGTGACACACATTGGGTGACATACACATACTTATGAATATAAGATATATAGGAGGAGAATCAGTTACATGTTACAGGATGTTGCGAGATATATGATACAAAGATGCTGTGGATACAGATATATGCAGATGCCAAGATACATAATACGAGGTGCAGACTGATATAAGTGGCAGGATACATTGTAGAAGGTGCGAAATAAGATGCATGATACGCCATGGTCAATGGCGTGCTTTTAACGGACGCCATGAGTGCAGACCACTAGCCACCAGTCGACGGCAAATGGTTCTGGTCGATATGATGACCAGAACCCCGTGGTCTTGAACATGCTGCAGAATGGAGGCAGAAGTCGCTTGCGGGTGTGCCACCGCTTGTCAGCAGATGCGTCGATCCACGCGTGCTGACTTCACTGTGACTGCACCGGCACTACTCGAACTTGTCACATTTCCTTGTTCCAGCCATCGTCGACCCGTCCAAGTGTGTATTAGCTGAGATCTGCCGTATGGACCAACCTGCCCTTCTCAGTCTGATCACCATGTCCCTCATAAAATCGTCTGTCTGCTGGAACTTCCTCAGTTGACGATGGCCTGGCATTCTTTACTATTACACGCGCCCTGCAAGACAAGAACAAATTTTCTACGATGATTTCCCTAGATAATTTACGGCACAAAAATTGAACATTCTGCAGGTTTCTTCCCACATATCTTCTTCAACATGCGCTGGAGAACTGCGCATTGCACATCATTCGCATAGCTCGGTGACGTGCGTCTACACTGAAATTTGCATATATTTCGGGCCACTCCTTTTTGGTGTTACATTTTGGGTTCTGTATCAAAAACATTTTAGTCATCTTTCCAAAAATGCAGTTAAAGCTTCTTCGGAATTGTTCGAAGTAGAATTTTCGAAAAGTCCATTATATTTGGGAAGTGGACAAAATTTTTATAATAGAAATATTTCATCTACTTAAAAAAAAATATTTCATCTGCCTACTTTAGCAGATAAAGCTGCAAAAATATTAAATGTTGCTATTCTAAGCTTTTTTTTATTTTAAAAAATGAACAAAAGAATTTCTTCGCGAGCTGATTTTATTAGCAGCAATTTTCTTATCAAATTACTAGAACGAACAGTAACTAAACAGATGCTTTGAAACCGTTGAAAAAAAATTAAGTTGTGTATTTAATTATGGCAATCCAAAATTATGAAGTGACTCCATGGAAAGCCCGACAGAAGCATACGCTGTCAATTGCGAATTACTATGCAAGAAAATTATTTGGTTAACAAAATTTTCTAAAATCTCTTTTCTCCTAGGGGCGAGAATGTTTCATGATTGAAGTTTAATGCCAGTTTCCTTTCAGCATAGCAAACTGGTTTTTTTAACGTTTTAGCTTGAGGGTTCTAAATTCCTGAGTGGAAGTTCCATTTCAAGAAGACGCTTTGTTAGCAATTTTATTTTATTTATTTATGGAAAACTTATTTTCTAAATTAGCTATCCACTTCCCCATTGTAATTCAGGCTTCCCATAGATCAGACTTCTGCTTTTTTGTGGGTGGCTAACATAAAAGTCATTAAACACAAATTATTTTATGACGTTAAATTAATTTCTTAGGAATATATTTTAAATGCATGGAATAATTACATAAGCAGAAATTTAATAAAATAAAATGCCCTAAAAATACAATACTTAAACTGTGGTCTGAAGACGCTTGGACGATAAGAATTAACTTATGGATCTATATGAAGTAGACTAAAACTTAATTTGGTGTTTAATTTGATACCGAACAATTTATTTCTCATGAAATTCTTCATAAATAAATTGTTCAGTTCAGTTAAAGATTTCTGTGAAGAAGCATAATTTGCAGAATAATAATGTGTGTGTGTGTGTATTTAATTATGGCAAAGAACACGAGGGCTGTCAGAATAATAATGTGATGGTTCCAGGATATTTACTTTCAAATGGAATAAACTTCCGGATTACGCGTGAGAAATATACAAATAAGAACTGGCAGAAAAATCAAGCAGTAACTTTTCTTCAGTACAATATATTTGCATAAAAAATACTTTTTTAGCGTCGCAAAAATAAGAAATAAATATCAAAATCCTCTGGATATCCAATCAGATTACGCATGCAGGTTTCAATCAGGTATTGTACTCTTATTGTCAAACAAACAGAACCATCCTTCTTATAGGGAAAATAGCTGAATACTGGGAATCCGATAACAGCCGAACAGGCTGCCTTTATAATGGGTTTTCATAGTTTTCCCCTTGTGTAACATGAACACGAGTCACTTTTCCTTAGAAAGGTCTCCTTGAAATAATGGAAATCCTATAGAAATAAATATATTATTAGCCCACAAGCAGCCATGATGTAAACGCCGCTGAACACTGGTAGTTCGGTCCGAGGTTCGAGTGCCGGCGAACGGGCTCGAACCCCGGAGGTTTTCGTGGTTTTCCTCATGTATAACGTGGATACGAGCCAGTTTCCTTTAAGGGGACTCATACACCTTAAAACCCGTAAGATGTTCGAATAGGTGACTGTTGCAAGAATTGGGATGACTTGTTTATTTTAAAAGCAATTATTACCAACTTTTTGCAGCTGACTACATAATATAGCTGCTTTCTGAAATAGTGATCAGAAAGTTTGTGTTGCCACAAATATTTTTATTATTTAATCCGCTTTGTGACAACATTTTTCGTCATGTTTCCAACTTGCGCGCACAGTTTAAAATATTCTACTTCATAATTTAATTCCATATTTAATATATAGCTTTTATAACATCTGGAAACTACTGTGAACCTAAAATTCTAAAAAGTTCATGTTAAATTTTTATTTTATTTTGAGTTGAGTTTGTAAAATGTATTTTATTAAAAAAAATTGTATTGTTTTCGTCCATAAAATTTTTCAGTATTAAAATATTCATCAGATTGTTGGTTCAGTTAGAAAATAGTGCCCATATAAAGAATTCCATCCAATTTCAAGTATGTACCATTAGCCATTTTTAAAATATCATGCGCGCAAGGTGGAAACATGGCGAAATATTTTGTCACAAAGACGGTTAAATTACAAAAATATTTGTGGCAACACAAACTTTCTGATTACTAGTTTCCAAAGCAGCTATATCATGTAGTCAGCTGTAAAAAGTTGGAAGTAATTGCTTTTAAAATAAATAAAATATTCCAATTCTTGCAATAGTCACATATTCAAAGATCATGAGGGGTTTAAGGTGTATGAGTCCCCTTAAAAAGGTTTCCACGGGGCATCCTTCCCTTTCAGTGCAGTGCCTAAGGGCGGAGCACGTAATAAATTTAAAAAAAAATATTGTTGCAATTTTTATTTTTGATTAAATTAATAGTCGCATTTTTTGTCATTTGCAATTTTAACAACTTGTAGAGCTTGTATTCATGAAAGTATTTTCTTTCTTTGTACTAGGAAACCATTTTGCAGTTAATAATTAAGAACCCAGCAAAATGTGCATCACCTGAAAGGGCTCTTTGAATCTACAACAATTAAGAACCATTGCTCTAAAACATAAAATAAAAGAGAAAAATGATAGAAAAGTGATTTAAAGTAAAATGGAGATTAAAAAAAGGTGCAATTAAAAGCGACAAATGGCGACAAAAATTATAAATGAAGATCAAAAACGGCATCAAAAACAAAACCGAATAAATGCTCAAAATTCAAATAAGAAACTGACGTCTTACACTATTTAATTTTGAAAGTAGAAATTAAACACAGTCCATTTTAATTTCGTGAAAATTAATAGCCATGCTCTTAATTTATAAAATGTGCATTAAAAATAGTAAATCAAGCCTTGAAAGTCAAAAAAGTTTAGTAAGATGATTTTCCGATCTGCTTTAAACATGGAAAATGCAAAAAATTTAGGTTGTATTCATATTGAACAAAAGTGAAATATGAAAGTAATTTAAAAATTACATATAAAACATATAGAATCATTATCTGCCACATTTTCATCTGATTCGAAGCTTTACCATAATGAACAAAGTTCTACCTCTAGAATGGCTCTGCGGCCCCCCAGCGGCCCGAGCGGTAAAATCGCTGAACACTGGTAGTTCGGTCCGAGGTTCGAATCCCGCGAACGGGCTGGCTGCATGAGTGTTTTCGTGGTTTTCTCCATGTGTAACGCGTATACGAGTCAGTTTCCCTTAGAAAGTCCTCCACGAAGGCATCCCTCCCCTTAGGCAGATAGCCCTAGTGTGCTTTGCCGTAATTAAATACACCACAACACCACACCTAGAATGGCTCTGAATAGAGAAGAGAATTTTCTTTCTTGCAGATACATGAATTAAACTATTATTTTGAAAATAAAGAAGAATTAATCCTCCCCCTTAGTTTCAGTTCGCTGCTACAGAAAAGCAACAGCAACCAATTAGGAAACTCTCTTAGATTTTTGTATTAAGTTTTTAAGTTTTTGCATCCGTTTGCAATGAATACAATGACTACTTTTTATCTTATTACCATTTGAATAATCTGTTATTGATCAATAGTTACAAAGCATTCTGTTCGCGAAGAATATTTTCATCGAATGTTCATTTGTTCCCCGCCTCACTCCCCGTCAAAGTAAAAGCAATGTCTGTCGAATTTTTTTGGAATGGTTAATGGGTTGCGTTACGTAACGTCAAAAAGGAATTTATCTTCCACGCGGCCCGAAAAATGTGAAAGATCTTTACCTTCTATGGGGTTTGATAAATAACACATACTCGAGGTGTTGTTGTCATTCGATGCTGCAAAGCTTTGATTTATCTTCCAAATTATAACCATGTATGTTTAGAAAACTTGAACTTTCTTAATAATTTATCTATTTATTTTTTACATGACACTTAATTTATACATTTATTTTACCCAGTTTACAACAAATTGAATTCGTAATTATGAGCATTTGCATCGTTACTGTAATTAATAAAATTGTTTCTAACGGTCTATATTATATGTCTCGGTGTAGAATGTTTGTTTGGTTTCATTTTATTTCACTTCTAAAGAAGCAAAATCATAATTTTTAATCTAAAAATTCTACTTTGCGAATATTTCGATAACTTTTGATCTTTTAAGAAATCCCACACCTATCAGTCACTGAAAGAGAGAACTTGAAAAAAGATTTTTTTTTCTTTCATTTACTCGATTAGTCAATAATGTTTATATTGTTATCAACTCAAATAATTAGACATGAATGTCTTTTCCATTAGATCTGTTTTTCAGATTTTTATCCATATTTTATTTAATTCATTTATTATTTTATTTAACTAACAATTTTCTCCTCCCTTTCCGCAAGCTTTCGTTGTGTAGTTGGAAGCATACTCGACACCCATTCGAAAGGAGCAGGGTTCGAGTCTCGGCGAGGGCATTGTTAATTTTTTACGTCTACGTCATCAAAAAACTTAATGAATCTACAAACTTAATTTGAGTCCCTTCCTAAGATTCCTAAGAATACAGTAAAAGTCAAAAAAGGACAGCAGAATTTCTCTTTTTACAATGAATAAAACCTGATGTGACCACAAGACTTCCTTATATGGAATATTAAATTACACGCATTTTTTGCTGAATTTCGCTTAAACTTATTTCCCGAATTTCACTACAGAAATATTTCTCATTCAATTAATTCAGTTCTCACTTCGTAGCAAAGCAAAAATACGTAAAACATCAAATCACCTTTATCAAAAATTGAAAAATGTAGAAAAACATGAAACACAAAATATAGTTAAAACAATTAAAAAAACAATTTTTACAATCAAAATTAAGAGTTTTTATGCAAAAACAATCAGTTTGGCCGACGAGAATAAGGCAGATTTTTTGGTGCACAGAACTGAAAGTTTACTTTTTGTCCCACTCGGCAAAAAGACACTGAAGTTGCAGAAACGAATTCATTATTCCGCTAAGTTTCAAATGTAAAAAAAATATGGATGCTGTGGTAAACAAAAATTAGGCTTAGCCGTACTTAAACAACTTTTAATTTGTTGATAATTCTACAACTATCGCATGCAGTAACTGAAGGCATAAAAACCTTCACAGGAAGATAAGAAAAACGTAATTCGAAACTTTTTAAAGCAAAAATGCGCAACTTACCAACATGTATATACACTGAAGTGACAAAAATCATGGGATAGCAATATGCAAATATACAGATGGCACTAGTATCGCGTAGAAAATGTATAAATGCGAAGTGCTTTGGCAGGGCTTTCATTTGTGTTCAAGTTATTCATTTGAAAAGGCTTTGACGTGATTATGGCCGCACGACGAGAATTAACAGACTTTGAACGCGGAATGGTAGTTGGAGCTAGACGCATGGGTCATTCCATTTCGGATATCGTTAGGGAATTCAACATTCCGAGATACACATTCCGAGATCATTGGGATCATTCCGAGATACAAGAGTATGCCGAGGGTGTCTAATTTCAGGCATAACATCCCACTATGGACAGTGCAGCGGCCGACCACCTGCACTTAACGACCGAGACCAGCGACGTCTGCGTAGAGTTGTCAATGTTCACAGACAAGCAACACTGCTTCAAATAACCGCAGAAATCAATGTGAGACGTACGAGGGACGTGTCCGATAGGACAGTGCGGCGAAATTTGTCTTCCTTGGGCTATGCCAGCAGAAGACCGACTCGAGTGCCTTTACTGACAGCACGACATCGCCTGCAACGACTCTCGTGGGCTCGTGAGCATATCGGTTGGTCCCTAAACGAATGGAAAACCGTGGCTTGGTCAGATGAGTCACGATTTCAGTTGGTAAGAGCTGATGGCAGGGTTCGAGTGTGGCGCAGACCCCACGAAGCCATGGACCCAAGTTGTCAACAAGGCACTGTTCAAGCTGGTGGTGGTTCCGTAATGGTCTGGGCTGTTTCTACATGACATGGACTCGGTCCTCTGGTGCAACTGAACCGATCATTGACTGGAAATGGATACCTTCACCTACTTGGAGATCACTTACAGCCATTCATGGACTTCACGTTCTCAAACAACGATGGGATTTTTATGGATGACAATGCGCCATGTCACCGGGGCACAATTGTTCGCGATTGGTTAGAAGAACATTCTGGACAATTCCAGCGAATGATCTGGCCACCTAGATCGCCCGACATGAATCCCATCGAACATCTATGGGACATCATCGAGAGGTCAGTTCGTGCCCAAAATCCAGCACCGTCAATACTTTCACAATTATGGACGTCTATAGAGGCAGCATGGCTTAATATTCCTGCAGGGGACTTCCAACGACTTGTTGAGTCCATGCCACGTCGAGTTGCTGCACTCCGCCTGGCAAAAGGAGGACCGACAAAATATTAGGAGGTATCCCATGACTTTTGTCACTTCAGTGTATATATATATATATATATATATATATATATATATTGATTTATTATTTTATTTGATATATATCAAATATTATTATTATTTGATTAATTGATTATTAAATATTATTATTTATTTGATTTATTATTTTATTTGATATATATTATATATATATATATATATAATGCGCAAAAAATTTTTCAGACCAAATAGGTCTTACGTCTAATTACTTTTTAGCTTTACAATTTCGTTTTCGATATATATATATATAATTACAATACGAATTTTTAAAATAAAATATAAGCATGCCTAGTAGTTTCGATCTTTAAGATACTGAAAAATATCAGTAAAGACACAAAGTAAAAAATTTGAAATAAATTTTTTTGCAAAGACAAAAAATTGAAATTGATAAGTAATAAATTTCAAGTATTTTAATAAATGCAAGAAAGAGTTTAATAAAAGTTAAAACCAAAACTCTCCTAACAAGCAATACCTAAATTTATAAAAAATCAATGAAACTTAAAGAAAAAGAACACAATAGAAGAGGAATTCAATCAACTCCAATGCTACTTCGTCAGGGGGAGGAACATTGAAATCAATTGAAATCTCTCTTCTGCAAAAATCCTTGCTTTTCTGTACCCAGAATTAGCCGATGAAAGTATAAAAAGTATACATTTCAATGTATTTTAATTATAATAGTTCACGCGAGAATTCTAGTTTCTCCCCAAAGCAAGGAAAAAATAAATTCTAATGAAGATTTTATACTTTAAATAAAAAGATTTCAATTCAGAGATGTGAAAACGGAAGTGAAATAATAAAATACTTTAGTGGAAAATTTAAGTCAAATTTTACCTTTAAACGAAGAGCATATAATCCAATGTAATTAAAACGTAAGTGAAATTATAAAACTTTAATGACTCGAACTTTAGACTTGAATAAAAACTTACAAGTAGTACCGTATTTGCCGGGGTATAAGACGCAGCCCCTTTTTACTTCCTTTTACGAAGTAAAAAGGAAGTACTGTAATCGCGAAAAGTTTCAGGCAGCATATTTCAACGAAAATATCCATTTTGACCGCTATCGAATGAACGATGTTTTTGTGTGATATCCGTACATAAGAACAGAATAAAATATTCTTTTCCTTCAAAAAAACTATAAAACTGCTTTAAAATTAATTCTGAAGAGAATTTTTCGTGGCGTCTGTACGAACGTATGTACGTACCTGCGTACGTACGTATCTCGCATAACTCGAAAACGAATAGCCTCAGAACGTTGAAATTTTGTATATAGGACTGCTATAACATGTAGATGAGCAACTCGTATTTTGGTTGTAATCGGCCGCACCAAACGTATATAAATATATTTATATATATATCCACTCTGTTACCCGGCTATGTGATCTCAGTTTCTTTACTCTCATATCTTTGTAAATTGTACATTTTTTGCTTTAAAAATGATTGAATTATGTTGTTCTTATCTTCCGGTTAAGGTTTTATGGCTTTCGTAATTCTGGAAGCAATATTTGTATAATTATCAACAATTTAAAAGCTGTTTAAGTGTGGTTAAGTTTTAAATAACGTGGCGGGCATATTTGTTTACATTTGAAACAGCAGAATTGTAGATTTGTTGCCAATCTAGAGAGACTAAGCTTCGCAAAAACAAAAATAACGCCTTCATTTATTATTGCGAAATAAATTATGCTTAATTTTTTCGAGAAAATAAGTGTTTAAGATTTACTTCGTAATTTTTAATACAGGTAGTTTAAGTTTTTATGTATTTTTGCCTTGTCGTAAAGTGAGAACTGAATTAATTGAATGAGAATTACTCAATCGTCTGTGAAAAACTGTTTCTTTTCTGTTTTGTTTGCTTAATTTCTTTTATACATCGTTCTAGCTTTATTATAGTATTTGAATAGAACATGTGGCAACGATAAGATAATTCTTCAAATGATATAAATTTTGTGCATTCAGAGTGTCGTTATAGTAAACAAATATAGTGAATTTATTCTATTGTGGTTTATGCGATGTCGACGAAGTAGATTTAATTCAATCCAATGAATTTAAATGAAATTCAAGAAAAAAATGCGTATAATTTAATATTCCGTACAAGGAAGTCATGTGTTGTACACATCAGATTTTTTATACACATTTTCGAAGATAAAACTTTATTACTGATCATTATAATTCCGCCAAGTTCTTATCATTTTCTCAGTTGGGGATGGCCCGAAATGCCTCTTTGCAACCCTATTTCCATATTCTTTAACATACTCAATCATACATAGCTTGTATGCTATGTTGTAGCAATGGCGACGTTGTTTTTGAGCCAAAACTTGTCAACACATTTAAGAAAACTAAACAGTAGACATTTCACAAACTTAAAAGTTGTTCACAGAAAATGGGAAGTTTAAACGAACTTAGCTGTGATCGTCGATGACAGCGCAAGCGCATTCATTGAGCTCTACGTAACTGTAATATCCCCATACGCTGCAAGGAAACAAGAAAAAACTCTAACTCCGAAAAGAGGAAATTTCCAGAAATGAATGTAATCAAAAACTAAGTATAAGACGCACGACGACGTATAACACAACGACGTATAAGACGCACCCAGTTTTTCAAACCCATTTTCAAAGAAAAAAAGTGCGTCTTATACGCTGGCCAATACGGTAATTAAAAACTTCGAGCACTTTCATTTAGTATTCTGTCCTTACGTGCAGATGTCAAGCAAAAACATTGTTAAATTGCATTCGATGGCAGTTAAAATGGATATTTTCGTTGAAATGTGATTTACCTGGGAATTTTCGCGATTACAATATTTTCAAGGAAGTAAAGATGTGTAAGTACCGGTATTGCTGGGGCAAGTTAATTAGCGTTGATCTTTTTTTTCTTTTTTCTTTTTTCTTTTTTTCTTTTTTTTTTTTTTTTCCAAGTACTGTCAAGTCTCTGATCTCACTGTAGAAATGCTTGCATTTAGAAATAAAAAAAAACAGCAATTCGTGGTTATTTTTTATTTAGTTTTGAAGTGACTGATAATTTGAACACTGAAGCTTTATTTACTCAATATATAACTGATTTATGGAATTTGTGGTTTTATTTACTCAATATATAACTCATTTATGGATTTATGGAAGAAGGAATATAGTTTTAAAATATCTGATGTGTACACCACATGACTTCCTTGTACGGAATATTAAATTATACGCATTTTTTCTTGCATTTTATTTAAACTTATTAGATTGAATTAAACCTACTTCGCCGACAGCGCATAAACCACAATAGAATAAATGCCTTCTTTAAAATTCACTTTGTTTACCATAGCTACACTTTGGCGCTAGGTTTACTTAACAGTATTATATTTCGTTCATATTATAACTCAGAATGCAAAAAATTTATAACATTTAAAGAATTATCTAATCGTTGCCACATGTTCTATTCAAGTATTATAATAAATCTAGAACGATGTATAAAAGAAATTAAGCAAACAAAACAAAACAAACAGTTTTTCACAGACTATTGAGTATTTCTCATTGAATTAGTTCAGTTCTGACTTCGCCAGAAGGCAAAAATACATAAAAACTCAAAATATCTATATTAAAAATTACGAAGTAAATCTCAAACGCTTATTTCCTCAAAAAAATTCAAGAAAGGATCAAGCATGATTTAAATAATAAATGAAGGCGTTACCTTTGTTGTTGCGAAGCTAAGTTTCTCTAGATTGGCAACAAATCCGCTACTCCGCTGTTTCAAGTGTAAACAAGAGCAATGGCCGCCATCAAATTAGGCTTAGCGGCACTTAAACAATTTTAAAATTGTTGATAATTCTAAAAATATTGCATACAGATTTACTAAAGGCAGTTTTTTAGTTTTTGTGGAGGAAAAGAGTCTTTTATTCTGTCCTTACGTATAGATATTACGCAAAAACATCGTTAGATTGCATTCGAAAGCGGTCAAAGTGGATATTTTCGTTGAAATATGCTGCCTGAAGCTTTTCGCGATTACAGTACTTCCTTTTTACTTCGTGCAAGGAAGTAGTAACATTTTTGGCATAAATTAATAAGTTTAACACCTGGGAGCGATTGCAGGTAACATCCGTTAATTTCTGAAATAAATTTTAACTAACTTTATTTAATTATTAATGATAGTTTTTCGAAATGTGTTACTTTATTTAATATTACTTAGTACTGTATATTACGGCGTACAAAGCGCACCGGTGTATAACGCACACAAATAATTTCAGACTACATTTATTAATTTTTGAGTATATTCGCTGTATAACGCGCCCCCTTTTCTTTACAATGAAACTAAAAGACACGTATGTGATGCTCTTATCTTTCGAAGTCATTCATTTGAAGATTATTTTCCCAGGTGTTGGAACAAAAACGGTAAGGGCAAAGATGCATATGCATGGCGGGGAAATACGAGAAAGAATAAATAATTCTGCAAGGAGGGTGGGTTGTATTCCATGTAGGTGTGCGCACGAATGTTATTCTAGGGTTTCGAGAAATGGACAAAATTTGGCGTCAGAATGCCGTTCTGACCCGAATGAATTCGCGAAATTAGGAGTCGGATGTTTTTTCTCTTTCTGTAGTGATTTCAAACCGTGATTTCGGAATGAATATCGAAGACTTTAGGGAATCGCATTTGCTTTAGTTGAAATAGAGTTGATCTAGTGTTCTTTTTAGTAGTAAATATGGCTCCTGCCAAACGAAAGTTGTTTCGTTTGGCATAACTGCGAATAGAAAACGTCTCTGGTTTCAAATGCAAAGTCATTCAGTTTGTTAAAGAAAATGAAAACTGTACTGCACCAAGGATGTTTGGTGTTGGTCAAGATGGAAATGATGTTATCTATTTATTGACTGATTAACAATCACGGCGAAGATGAAACAGAATTCGATGCTTTAAAGATGATTTAAAGGAAGACGAGGCTAATCTTTAGAATATGGTAACAGGTAGTTTGGCGACATTTTGGTAAGGCGATAAAGGTTACTAGCTAGGACTTTAGCAATAATCTGAGAAGTACACAGTTCGAATCCCAGATTATTTTATCTCAGAGAAATGAGAGATCATGACACATGTAATGTGACATTTTCCGGAAAATACCAATGGGGATTTTAGCTAATAAGCACTTAGAAACAATTTCGCTGCTAAAGTTCAGAATCGCCCACTTATTCGTTTGGCGCTTTTTACAAGAGTAAGAAGAATTGGATTTTTGTCAATTTTCTTTGACTTTTTAAGTGAAAATAGATCATGTGTACATGGATAAAGTCAAGAGTGTGCGCAATGCCATTTTTGTGCAATTCTGGGTTTTTTTTTAAGTGAAAATAGGTCGACGTGTACATGGATACCGTGTATGTGCAATTCTTAAAAACGCGGCAAGCAGTGGGCGATTCTACACTTTCTCCCTATTTCGCACCTAATCTTCGTCATGATTTAGCACTCCAAAAAGGTTCTAGCATAAGCGTAATTCGGCTAGCAGATTGTTGGAAAAAATGTTGAGAAAAAAAAAAAAAAAAAAAAAAAAAAAAAAAAAAAAAAAAAAATCCTTTACTTTGTGAAAACAAAATGGCGTCAAAAAAAAAAAAAAAAAAAAAAAAAAAAACTAGCAGGTTGCAGTAGCAGGGTTGGTCGCCAAAGTTTCGCCACAAAATCGCCAAGTTACCATAATCTAAAGATTCACCGAAGACGAATATAACGCACTTTTCATGTTAGCCGATAATGAAAATTTTTAAGTTCATAAGGTATATCATTTCTTTTCAATTAACAGCGTTTAGGTACATGTCAAAAATTTAATTTTTGTATGATGAATTTTTTTTCCTTGTTTTTAATCTATACTTTTTATATTCGGCTTATAACGCCCATCCGTAAATTCTGATCTTACTTTTTGTATTGGAAGTACGCGTTATAGGCCGGAATATACGATAGTTATCAAATGAATTAAATTAATAATGTAACGTTCTTGGAGAATTAATAAAGTACTATTACTTCTGAAAACTGTTTCTCGTTAATGGTTCATTATTCTTTTTAATGCATAAACATCAATGGGATAATGCACAGCTTGCGTTTAAGCACTCAGCTTTCTGGAATAAAAATTTAAAATTAGAATTTCTTTAAGGCTATAATATATCCTTCACCGAATTGGGATTCTAAGTACCCGATGCCAAATAAGTTACATTGAGAGTAATGTACTTTTTTACTAATGACAGCATTTGAAATTTCGTATAATAGCCTATTACACATCTAAGCAATATGATGCATCATTGTAATGCATAAAAAAAGCTAAAGAAACAAAGTATATGTACCACAAATGACTACGTAATCACAGAATCATATGGTATATGTACCCATATCACATATGGAGTTGCCCATTTGGGTCAGCAAAAATAAAAACAAATACATCATTATTTTGAGCAAAAAATGCGATTCATAGTTATACATTTTTCAGTCTGATGCGATATGAAACCGACATAAAAAATTTCGATAGAAAAATGAACTAATTTCTCTCTCATTATATTAGTAACAATGGCACGCAACCATTGTTGCTGATATCAGCACTGTTGCCACTCAGAAAAATGAGGGCTAAAATTAGCGTTTTAAGTGTTTTTAATTAATATCCCTGATTTTAGCTTTTTAGTCCAAAGGGCCTATCTGCTCTGAAGGACTATTAATTTTGTTTTGACATTTTTGCGTTGAAGACTTTAAAAGGCTGTATCACTTTTCAGTCGTTGCCACCATATATTATTGCCCTGTCTTATATTTAAAGAAATTAAATAACGAAGAATCGGCGTAAATATACGCATGTTTCTAGCACTGTGGTAAAACAACGGTACCCAGAGCCATCAAAATTTGAATAGCGTAATCTTCCATAAAATATGGGCATGTGGAAGCCTTAATTTGAATTTAAAATTTGTTTTATTATCGATTTTACATTTTGCAACACTTCAACGAATTTTTGATTAAAAAACTAAACGATTTCAAAGCGAGTAATGGCAACACTGTACGAAAAGAAAAACTCTTATCTCCAGCGCGCGACTCTTTGCATCGGAAATAATAAAAATAGGTTCGTTTTAAAATTAATTTGCGATATTTCTGTTGAACTGAATTTTATAGTTTAGTACGTAGAACATGATATTTAATAAATAAAAGTAACACACAAAACGTTAAAAAAAAACACCCCTTTGGACGTAATTTAAAATTTGAAACCTTTCAGATATTTTTCTCTTTTATGAATTTTTAGTCCAAAGGGGCTTTGTCCCTGGGGGACTATTGCTTTAGTTTTAGCATTTTTACGTTGAAATCTTTAAATGGCTGTATCACTTTTCAAACTGTTGCCACCAAATATTATCATCCTGTATTTTTTTAAAGAAATTAAATAATGAAGAATCTACATAAATGTACGTATGTTTCTTTGTTGCCCTGTGATAAAACAATGGTATCTAAAGGCATCTAATTTTGAATGACGTAATCCTTCTGCGAATATGGGCATCTGGAAGCCCAAATCTGAAATTTGGAATTTATTTTATTATCGATTCCATATTTTAAAAACCTTTAACGAATTTTTGGATTAGCAAATCCAAGGATTTCAAAGAGAGCTATGGCAACACTATACGGAAAAAAAAGAAGAAAAAAAAATCATCTCCAGCGCGCGAGACTGTGTATCGGAAATTCTAAAGATATGCTCATTTTAAGGGGACTCATACACCTTAAAACCCATCAGATGTTCGAATAGGTGACTGTTGCAAGAATTGGGATAACTTATTTATTTTAAAAGCAATTACTACCAACCTTTTACAGCTGACTACATAATATAGCTGCTTTCTGAAATAGTAATCGGAACGTTTGTGTTGCCACAAATATTTTTATAATTTAATCCCCTTTGTGACAACATTTTTCGTCATGTTTCCAACTTGCGCGCACAGTTTAAAACATTCTGTTTCATAATTTAATTCCATATTTAATATATAGCTTTTATAACATTTGAAAACTACTGTGAACCTAAAATTCTAAAAATTTCATGTTAAATTTTTGTTTTATTTTGAGTTAAGTTTATAAAATGTATTTTGTTAAAAAATGTTTTAATGTTTTCGTCCATAAAATTTTTCAATATTAAAATATTCATTAGATTGTTGGTTCAGTTAGAAAGTAGTGCCCATATAAAGAATTCCATCCAATTTCAAGTATGTACCACTAGCCATTTTTAAAATATCATGCGCGCAAGGTGGAAACATGGCGAAATATTTTGTCACAAAGAGGATTAAATTACAAAAATATTTGTGGCAACACAAACGTTCTTGTTACTATTTTCCAAAGCAGCTATATTATGCAATCAGATGTAAAAAGTTGAAAGTAATTGCTTTTAAAATAAATAAAATATCCCAATTCTTGCAACAGTCACATATTCGAAGATCATAAGGAGTTTAAGGTGTATGAGTCCCCTTAAAATTAATTTGCGATATCGCTGTTGAACTTAATTTTATAGTTTGAGTACGTAGAGCACGATATTTTATAAATAAAGGTAACACACGAAAGATTGGGGGGAAAAAAAAAAAAAATACCTCTTTGGACGTAAATTAAAATCTGAAGTCTTACAGATTTTTAATTTTTTGTTGTTGTTGTTGGAACTGAATTTTATAGTTTGAGTATGTAGAACATGATATTTTATAAATAAAGGTAACACACGAAAGGTTAAAAAAAAAAAAAAACACCTCTCTTTTTTTTCCTTGTTTTGTTGTTGTTGTTCATGGCTTTTTTTTAAAATTTATTTACTTATTTCTTTTTTTAAGTGGACTTCGACTTTTTCCAGGACCCAGAAAAGAATTGCAGAAAGTTTGGTGACTATAGTTGTAGTAGTGGCTGAGTTATTAGTGAACTTTCTTCTTTATATATATATATATAGAAGACATTATGTAATGGGAAGATTTGTAATATTTTCATGCATCGATCAAGGTTCAGTTGAGGATGTCTAAGCGAGCAAAGTTTTCTTTCGGAGATTCTAAACCCCCTTGTTTTTATGAAAGGAAAACAGGATTATGAGGAATGCTAGGATGATTTGAGTCTTTGATAATATTTTCTCTCTAATTCCGAGATTTGTGAATCTAAGCGTTAATCAAGGCCTGCCCATGATATTTTAAAGCTGAATTCCTATATGTTATTTTATTACAGTAACATTTTTGTATTCTTTGATTCATTAACTTCATGCTTTTTAAACTATTTACTTTTACCAACAAAATTATTGTTACGAATTTGGGTATTTAAAAAGCTAATGTTAGTTCAATTATAAATTAAAATGTTTTATTTCTCGCGCAGTGCAGCGCGTGACGAATATTAAAAGAAAGCTAAGGAAAATTGAAAATACAAGAGCGCGTGCATTAAATAAATAAATATCTCTTTTTGATTTCGAGAAAGTACTAGAAAATTCTAGCGCGTGATTTTAAAATCTTATAAAAGGAGGAAAACATCTCAGTTCGTAGTAGTTGCTTAGTTTGTTGTTGTTTAGAAAACTGCTCTTGTTGATTGTAGCGAATTCGCGGATTAGCTTTCTTTAGCTGTTTTGGCTAAAGAAAACTATTGGACATTCTATTGGACATTTGAGTAGTTAAAAGATAACTACTGTGAGATATTGTAATACTGCATGATAATTTGAGAAAATTTTGTTGTGATATTTGTTGTGATAATAATAAATTTTTGTCCATTTTTCATTGGACTTGTGCATTCATTTCATAACGAACCCGTACGCAAGCAACATTACTTTATTTTTAAATTGTCTTTAGTTCTTTGAGCAGTTAAGAATTTCAAATCAGGGGCTTTAAAGCGGCAGACTTCCAGAGCTTACAAACAATTCACTCTCTTCTTGAGAGTTACGTAAGTAAATTGCAGTAGACTTTTCAAATTTAATGACAGGTTCTGTTAAGTGAAAATTTTTATATTGGAGACGCACTGTTGGTGCTTAATGAGGAGAAGGACCCTAATAACTGCAATTCCTTTCACCTTTTGGCCTCAATATCCCGCGGGCATGCAGGTCAAGAAAATACACACTGACACAATTCCCACCAATAGGCATTTGCCTCTCTCCCACATCCAGCGCACCTTTACGAAGTTGCAGCTCCAGGAGTGGGAAATCGAACACTGTGGGTTCCAAATGAGATATCTGCGTCACACCCCGTCCCAGCTTTCGAACAGTGTGAAATCCGCACAGTGATAATATAATTGTTATTTAAGTTTTTTCTAACGATGCATTTTGCGTTCCTTTTCGCTAGCTATAACTTGATAACGAGTGTTTTCGAAATGGCATACCTACTACATGATTGATTGGGAAACTAATTTCATTATTTTTATCATTACAAAACTTTTGCATACGAACTAATTAAATACCGTTTCAAAACCGTAATTTATTTACCTAAGTATGCTTGTATTTAAATCGTTAAGATAGAAAGACTTTTAATTTAAATGTTTATATGTTTATACATACTCTCATATGTTTAAGTTAATGGCATCAGTCTATCACAACTATAGAAGAGAATAATACTGAAGTTGCTACTTAATCTGTACGGATTCACTCTCTTCCCTGGAATCCCTTAAAAATGCCTCTTTATGTAATGATATTATTGTTAATATACAGCAGTCTCTCAGATATCTGAAGAAGAGGGGTATTTCAGTGTTTTTACATTTGTCCGTGGTCATTCGGGTAATTATGGAAACGAGAGAGCTGATTGGTTTGCTAAGAATGCAACTAAAAATGATATTAATGTTGATGTAAGTATTCCAAAATCTTTGTAAGGATTATGTTAATTTTATTAACAGTTAAATTTTAAGTTAAAGTTCCTTTCCTGTCAAATTCTTAACTTCAACTTACTACTTCCGGCCAGAACGTAGTTTTGGAATTTGCTGAATATTTAATGCGAAGGAGCGGTATTTAAACCACGAAGTTACTTACCGAGACAGAGAGAGAAACAGAGTTTCTGAACTACGTGCGTCTGCCTTTTTGGCCGCTCTCTCTCTCCCACTCAAAGCTGTTATACACTCGGCCGTACTCAGGCCCTTGCTAAGCTTCGTAGTAAAATAGGTTAAGGGGCCAACTCTCATTGTACCTTGATAGCCTTGGCTATACTTAGTTAGTTTAATCTTAGTTTTAGTTTAATTCTTAGTCTTTTAAGTTCAAGTCCAAAGTGCGGACTTTATTTGTTCACTCCCAGGCGGAGTTTTGTTAAATCTTATAGAAATAATAAAGGGTTATTTACCCTTCTCTCTTGTTGTTTCTTGTCTTCGAACTCTAGCGATTATTCGCTTATCAGTTCCTAGGTTCCTCACTTCCAACATTAACTTAGAATTTCAAGTGAGGGACCTTACATCTTATTTTAAAAAAAACATTCAAAACTAAAATGATTGAGCAGTGGAACTGTGATTATATCTCTTCAGATAAGGGATCTGTTAAAAAAAAACATTCTTCCCGACTATTTTTGAAAGACTGAAAAGTAAGGACTTGTTACTCAATTTTAAAGTTATGCAATTTTTGTCTGGACATGGTAAGTTTAATGTTTATCTTGAACGATTTAAGCTGACATCTTCCAATTTGTGTTATTACAGTCTTAGCGTTCAGCAAAGTGTTTTCCACCTGCTTTTTGACTGCTCATTGCTTGATAAAGCAAGAAATTTATTGAAATGCAGATTAAAATTAATTGGAATTCATTGCCCGCCGAAATGTTATGATTTTGTATCTTCGACTTCGGCCTACCGAGCTTTCAACGATTTTGTTGACTTTTATTTTAAACATTGTAAATGATTTCTTTATACATTTTTATACTTTTGTATTTACATTTTTGTGTTTTTTTTTTCTTTTTGTGTATGATTTCATTGTATTATTGAAAACTGATGTTATTTATTACTTACAATTTTACCTTTTTTATTTACGATTTGTAAGTCTCGTGTGATACTTTGTACGAGTATTTATTTTTCTTTAAATAATAATAATAATAATAAAAAAAGGGTAAATAGACAGCAGTTTTCTCAGATTATTAAGTATTATTAGTTAATTATTGTACGAAAAAAGATCAGAAAATACCTTTTTTCCTTTAAAGGTCTTTACCTATAGCATTCATTTTTCACATAGCATCAAGAGATTATTTGCACGAACATTCGTTAAAAGTATTCATTACGTGAAGCGTTTGTTTGTAGAGTTGGATAAAATACAGAACATGAACCCAATCACTGATACAGAAACGTGTTTAAAAATTTTAATCAAATTACGGCTTCGACGAAATAATGTTTTTTTATTCATCTATCGCTTTAATATATGGTGAAAATAGCTTAAGAAGCATAAAAAATACAAATAACGGAAAGCTGCAAAAAATTCAAATTTGATGTCTTGGAGAACTGATGATGATAATTAGACTTTCTTTAACCCGCGGGAAGGCGCGTGGGGTGTACATACCCCAACCCTACATAAAAGTGGAATATTCCTAACTTGTGAAACTGAAATTCTGTGCTGCTTTCAGTAACTGAGTTTCTAGTTGTGGTTGACTTTCAGAACCGCTTTTTCTTTGCTTGTGTGTTTCAGAAAAAGAAATATCGGTATTTTGTTGGAACTGGGGAATGTCACACCCCACGCGCCTGTCCGCGTAAGTGTTTTTCTGACTGAATATTTAGTTCAGAAATTTATTTCTAGAGTGTAACAGTAAATATTTCTACTCGCAAGTGATTTTAAAGTACTTGACATTAAATTCTTAAAAATTTCTAACTGCATTATGGTAAAAAGAATGAGTCCCTATGAACTGGAGATGCAACACATGCGAGATTTATTAGAAATATTTGAAAGCGATGAAGATTGCATTTCGGAAACTGAAGATGAAACTAAGAATATTTTCTACAATGTTTTGGTTTCAAAAAAGATAAAACATTAATTCCTGACGTTCCTAAAAAAGGAAAAACTGTCCTTATGCTTTGTATAACGATCATTATAACATTATAACATTATATAACGATCATAGTATAGATGATACTATTGGAGAAAATAAAACGTTAGGAATTATATGTTTTAATAATATGACTAAAGGAGTAGTGGATATAGGGGATGAAATGTCAGCCAATTATTCAATTGCCAGAATAACGAGAAAGTGGCCAATGGTAATTTTCTTTCCTGCACTGAATGTTGCTGTAATAAATGCTTGAATTATATCACATTCAACTGCTAATCCACCGACAAGAAACAGAAGTCTGTTTTCGAAGGACTTAGCATTACAATTAATGAAAAAAAAGTATTGAACAAAGATCAGAGATTAATACTTTTCCAAGAAATTGACGTACTGCATGCAAAACAAAAGCAGTAGTTTCGATAAAGAATTAAAACGAATACATGAAATTAGAACAACTAAGTATGAAAGATGTGTTAAATTTTTTGCCCTCGCGCCAAGGACAGAAGAACGTGAATACAATGTTAAAAATGTGAAAACATTCTGTGCCAAGAACACATGAAAGAATTTCGTTCAAAGTGTGAAGAAATAAAATAAGCATGGTGTATTAGAGATGCAATGAAATGCAATGAAATGATGTTTATTATTTTCATTTATCTTAATTTTAACTCTAAGATTATTTCGGAAATTAATTTTTTTTAAACCCAATTATTATTCACTTCTTTTTAATAATACACGACAACAAAAAAAAAAAGTTTTAAAACTAAATACTACTATTTTTATTGTATTTTAAATATTGGGGTATGTGATACCCCACGCGCCCGTTCTAGTAACTTTTGGTGCGCCTTCCGCCGGGTTAAGAAAAGGGGTCTTTCGTAAAAAGAGTTGCGAAGGGCCGAACGAGATAAATTTACGATTATCACTGTTTCAAATCATTCTGCCGTTGACGGCTCACTTATATCCTCAGATTCAAAGTAGCCATTACACAGTCGCTTTAGACAGTCGGGATTCCAGGCCCGCGGGTCTGCAAAGAATCAGAAATAAATTGGATATAATACAACGACCTTGGCTGCAATATTAGCGGCATACATCCTGCATTAAGAAAAGCAGTGAAATACCGCAGAACAAAGTTTTGCGTAGGAGAACTGGACATACAGAGGTTGGACAAAAATATGGAAACACCTTTAAAAAAACATGTTTCTTTGCTTAATATGGTGTAGGAAACCCGTTGGCATCCAAAACAGCTTGCAGTCTTCTCGGAATGGATAAATACAGTTCCTGTATGTTTGCCAAGGGAATATTATACCATTCTTCCTGCAAAACTTTGGCAAGTTCAGATAACGATGTTGGCGGTGGATAACGAGAACGCACTTTCCGTTCCAATGTACACCACAAAGGTTCGATAATATTCAGGTCTGGTGACTGTGGTGGTCAGGGGAGATGGGACAACTCATCCTCGTGCTCAGAAAACCAGTCCTGACAATGTGAGCTGTGTGAACAGGGGCTTTGTCGTCTTGGAAGACACCATCACCATCGGGGAACAAAGTTTGTACCATGGGATGAACTAGATCGGCCAAAATGTTCACATAAGTCTTGGCAGTCATGTGCCCTGACACAGTTATCATGGGGCTAGCAGAGAACCACGATATGGCTGCCCAAACCATAACAGAACCCCCGCCATGTTTCACTCTTGGCAACAAGCAGTCTGTATTATAGGCTTGAGATGGCGTTCTCCAGACGTAAACTCGGCCAGAAGTGGGAAACAATGTGAAAGAAGACTCGTCAGACCATATTACTCGCTTCGATTGCTCCATAGTCCAGGCTTTATGACTTAAACACCACCTTTTCCTGTTACGGGCATTAGCATCACTGATGAGTGGCTTCTCAATTGCAGCACGGCCAGCAATTCCCTGTTTATGAAGCTCCCTTCTAATTGTTTTGGTACTCACAGGGTTCGGTAACACAACATTCATTTCAGCAGTAACTTTTGCAGCTGTGGTCTTCTTATTTTTCGTCACAATTGCCCTTAATGATCGTCTGTCACGATCACTCAGGACACACTTTCGTCCGCGCTGTGATTTAGCAGATGATGTTTTTCCGCTTTTCAAATATGCGGAATAAATCTTCGATACAGTACCTCTTGAAACACTAAACACCTCGGCTACCTTGCTTACGGAAGCACCTACCATACGTGCTCCAACAATTTGCCCACGTTCGAAGTCCGTTAACTCTGACATAATGCAATGACAACCTCACATAACAGTACTCCGACAACAACTGAACTGTTTAGCACATTTACGAAGTTGTATAGGTGGCGTCAGTAGTCAAAAACGCCAGCGCCACCTACATATTTCATTAAAATCAATCTTTCTTTTCAAACATGCATTTCACAAGGTGTTTCCATATTTTTGTCCATCCACTGTATTTATCCACAGGTTATGACAATGGAATTGCTGCAGTATATGTGGTTTACTTCTTTGGTACAGAAATAGATTATGATAAACTTAGACCTTGAACCTTATAAGGTATTTCTCCCGTCTTCTTTGCATGCCTTCGTGGACAGCACACTCGGCGCGTATTCGAAGGTCCGAGGTTCGAGTCCCGGGGAGGGCATTGTTCATTTTTCATGTCTTCTGCTTCGAAATAACCTAATGTCTTTCAGCCTTACAAAACACCGAATTGCCTGCTATTATATTTGCTCTTAAATGGATTGATGAAAACCTGACTGTAAAGGCGTATATTAACCGACCTATCGCCTATTAATCGACTTTTTATCGTCAGAGCGAGCCTACCGACCGATAGTCTATTAATCGACTTTTTATCGTCAGAGCCTACCGACCGATAGTCTATTAATCGGCTTTTTATCGCCAACGCCTACTGACCGATCGCCTATTAATCAGCTTTTTTTCGCCAACGCCTAACGACCGATCGCCTATTAATCAGCTTTTTTTCGCCAACGCCTAACGACCGATAGCTTAATAATCGCTTTTTTTCTCGGGGTTACCTAAAAATAGCCTATCAATCGGAAGCCATGGCGATAAGCAATTGCCATTTGCTCTATCATGTACATTTTATTATTAGTATTGAGGTACATTGGTCACTTGCGTTAAGTGCGTTGCTTCGTAAACTCCCACATTTTCACACCGTTTTTAAAAAAATTTACCGTTCGCGATGAGCGAAAAAAATGGTACTGGAGAGTTTTATTTAAACGATTTGTGAGATTGTCCTGACAGTTATTTAGAACAGGAAGAATCTGCGGCCGGTCGGACGTGCGTACGCTGTTGAACCGCAACCGTTCGGTAAAGTGTTAATAATATAGACTCATTATCTGGTTTGGAAGCACTAGCAGATGTTGACAGCACCAAAATTTTGGTCTCATAAGTAAAAGATCTCCTTGTAAAAGTTGAGAAAATACATGAAGTGAAAATGAACTGGGTGAAAGCTTATATTGGTATGCTATAGACAATGAGAGGGTCGACATGCTGGCCAAAGAGGCTGCTATGGGTAATGCCGGGGACGCGTTCAATATTCAAGCATAAAAAAGAATTGGTATTGGTAAAATGAAGGATTTTTATATTATGATTGCTGAATTGAGAAATGAAACATTTCGGGAAAAAGGAAAGATTATTTGTTGAACTTTGATATTTCTAAAAATATGAGAATTTCTAAACATATCAAAAGATGTGATTTTGATTACAATCAAATAATTACTGGACATCGGAGTTTTCCGGCGCATATGAAACTATTTAATTTACAAAATAATAGTCTTTGTAATTTTTGTAATGCTGAAGGCAGTTCACGACATTTCGTCTAAGACTGCGTATTATTGAGACATATTGGGGAAGAACATTATAAAATAAAGAAATTCTTCTACCGCAATAAATAGTTTATATTTGCAAGGGATTTGATGATTTTTATAAATGGTAATAGTAGAACAATATTGGGAATTTTCGTTTTATGTTTTTAACTGGCTTTCAGTTTTTAATCTTTTGTCTTAATCATTTAACTGCATTTTTATTTGTCTGTGTTGAGAGGGCTGCGTTAACCATGAGGCCGATTATTATCGGCGAGGAGAGTTGCAGCACACTCATATATTACATTACAACGTCGCATTTGGAGATAAATTTAAATATTTTTGAGAATATTTCAAACGTTGACATACACAAATTTTTAAACACACTGTATACTCAATATTCTGTTTACAAAGGTGGTATCTTGCTTATAGGAGGATCGGCATAAAGATTTAATTGGGAAGAATAGTGAGCAACAGGAGGGCAAAGTACGTAAAAACGATGACATAGCTTAAAGTATATATTTAAATGTTACCAGAATTTGAGACATAACACTCAGCATTTTTGAAAAATGCATTGTAAATTTTAAATCCTAATAAAGAAAATCTGACGTGTACACACCACATGACTTCCTTGAACTGCATTCTGTAGGATGCTTCACTGGATTAATAGCATCACGGAACAGTACCTGTATCACCATATGGTAAAGACCTTGTGTCTTGTATGCTTATTGCTATCCTGTTCTGTCTATTGAAAACGATGCGAGTCTCGAAAAAGTGCACTAGATATTCAATGTATGTAAAACTATTACGAATATGTAATTCAATATAATCATGAAAACATTATTTGCTTATCATCATTATAAATAAATAAAAAAGTATATGAAAGGTTTCATATTTTAATGGTCACGCCAGAGAGTTTGTTAAGGTTTTTTACGCTTTCGCTGAGCTCGCAATTACCAAGTCTTCTGTTGCGCGTATTTCTAACTCCCCGCTTTTGTTCTTTTAGCTTTATTATTAAGCATCGTTTTCTTTGTACCACCTGCATATACAATTCAACAGCAAATTCACAAAATATTTAAAAGCAGCGTATGTTTAGAGTTCCGGATGCAATGTTAAGCATACATAATTTCTCTCTCTCTCTCTCTCTCTTTTTTTTTTTTTTTTTTTTTTTTCCGATCTTTTCTCAGTTCATCATATTCTAGTTCATTTTCTCCAGTAAAATGGCTTACAAACTCTTTTTAGCCCAAATTGGCGTTAGAACAAAAGAGCTATTAGTCTCAAATGGCATTTTGCGTCGAATCACTATAAATGGCTGTATCACTTTGCAGATTACTGCCACCAAATATTATCGCCCTGTGTTATATTTAAAGAAATTATATAATGAAGAATCTGCATCATTGTATTCATGCTTCTCGCACTGTGAAAAAACAATGACACCTAGATCCATCAAATTCTGAATAACGTAGTCCTCCACCCGAATACCTGAAAGCCCGAATCTTGAATTTCGAATCTGTTTTATTATCTATTTCATATTTTTAAAAAACTTTAACGAATTTTAAATTAAGAAACTAAACGATTTCAAAGCAAGCCGTGGCAACACACTGTGCGGAATAAAATATTTTTACTCGAATTCCTGTGCGGAATAAAATATTTTTCCGAAATTCAAGATCCAGGCATCTGGAAGCCCGAATCTTGAATTTCAAACTTGTTTTATTATCTATTTCATATTTTTTTAACTTTAACGAATTTTAAATTAAGAAACTAAACGATTTCAAAGCAAGCCGTGGCAACATGCTGTGCGGAATAAAATATTTTTACTCGAATTCCTGTGCGGAATAAAATATTTTTCCGCAATTCAAGATCCAGGCATCTGGAAGCCCGAATCTTGAATTTCGAATTTGTTTTATTATCTATTTCATATTTTTTTTAAACTTTAACAAATTTTAAATTAAGAAACTAAACGATTTCAAAGCAAGCAATGGCAACACACTCTGCGGAATAAAATATTTTTATCTCCAGCGTGCAAGACTGTCTATTGGAAATTCTAAAGATATGCTGTTTTTAAATATATTTATCCCAAAGGGTCGTTAGCCCATATGCTCTCGAAAGGTTTATGTGTAAATAAAAAAGACCCCATTTGGGCGTAATATAAAATATGAAAGCTTTCAGATATTTTTTCTTTCTTTTTTTTTATTATCCTTAATGTTTTGTGTGTTAAAAAATTACATTATTAAATACTCCGTTATTCGCACTTACGGCATATGAAATTTAATTCAACAGCAAAATCTCAAAATATTTAAAAACGGCATACCTTTACGATTTCCGATAGGCGGTCTCGCACAGTGGAGATAAAAATGCTTTATTCCTTACAAAGTGGCCACAGCTCGCTTTCATATCGCTGAGTTTGTTAATAAAAAATTCATTAATGCTTTACAAAATATGAAATAAAAACTAAAAAATATATATAACGTCATTCTCTGAAAATATTGAACATTTTTAATTAGCTAGGTCATAAATTAAATGCATTTTTATCATTTAAATCAATTCGATTCAAAAGTAAAGAATGAATACTCATAATAACTGCATCTATTGCTTAGCTTGTTAATGCACAACAGAAAAATTCAACTTAAAAAAACGGAAAAACATCGTTAAATTGCATTCGATAGCGGTCAAAATGGATATTTTTGTTGAAATATGCTGCCTGAAACTTTTCGCGATTACAATACTTCCTTTTTACTTCGTACAAGGAAGTAAAAAGATAAACAAGGATGACAATATGTAATTCAAAAAATAAATTTTTGAGTAGAAATAATTTCTTTAATAACAGTGACGTATTTCCTAAATTTTATAAATACTTTCCTTGTAACAGATATGTGCTTTTGATGTACATAGTTCTGATACCTGACACAATAAAACATTCCCAAATCTTAAGGAGTGCACTAGCGTTATTCCATCACCAAAGTTTTCTTTTGTAACAATATGATAATTTGCCCTGTTGAGTGACTAAGTGTTTGATGAAATGACGTTTGCAAAGTCTTCAATGAAATCGTTTGACATAATAATAACAGTGTGTTCTCTCATCTCCATTGCTATTTCGTAATCGTTTCTTTTAAAAATAAAATTTCCAAATAAATTTTCCAGAAACTTTTGCATAGCCATGGAAAGACTTCATTTTTTACGCTTCACTTCAATATTGCTGGTCGAATTAGCTTATCTATCTGAAATATAGTTTGTAATTTTCTAGTAATAGGTTTTTTTTAACAGTATCATTTATTAAAATAGCTGTTAAATGTTTATAAAGAACTAGGATAAGAGTGAGGCAAGTGAGAGGTAAACAACAGGAAGAAGAGCCAAATTAGATATGAAAAGCTAAAAAATTGGAAAAAAGAATATGATTATTAATTTTCCATTTCAAAATACAAGCATGTTTCAAAAAATCGTATTTAAATTAAAAAAACTATATAAATACTATTTACGACAAATTAAAAGTAATGCATTCTTGATAGTTCTGTCATTCACTTTGTTGCTTGGTCGATTGTTCGGTTTCAATTATATTTTGCACTCTTCTTTTAGAAGAGAATATTTTCTTTACTTTTTTTTTTTTAAATTTACGTTTCATATGACATAGTATCAACATAAAAAGTAGCAAAATTATTTAAATATGAATTGAATATATAAATATGAATTTAAATATGAATCTTTCTATTTTATTGCAATCACATTTCTTCAATACATAAATTTTATAGCATGGTTTCCATTAATTCCGAGAAAGGAATAAATAATAATTTTGCATAGTGAACAATTCATCTGAATTCTGGTAAGGATTAACGACATTAATTTGTTCTTAAAAGCATTGCGGTTTCATACACTGTTTTTTAGTGTTAAAACCTAACGTATTAACCTTTTACACTCTAAGCTGCTAACGTATAATCTTTTACACTTTAAGCCGCAAAGCCTCATGAATTCAAAGCCCTCTGCTTAACGAAGCCTAAAGTTGCATTTATTCCTCTGATTCTGTCTGTGCAAAACCCAGAAGTAATCCGCCATCACATTAACAGCATTCCAAGAGATTCTTGTACCTTCTCTTCCCAATTCATTCACCTAGTAATACCTGCGTGAATTTAGTACGTAAAGTTTTATTTTCATTAAGCACCCTTAAGATCTGAATTTTTTTCCACATAGTTGTGGGCACAAGTAAATATTCCTCTCTATTAAAACCCGCGCGTCAATTTGTTTGTGACATCATCTCCTCCTGAAGGACGACGAGTTTCAAGGTAGGTACCCCTGGTATTCCAAAAATTCGTGGGAAGCCATTTCGACTATTCTCATCTTCGTACGACTTTAATCACTCGAGATATTAATAAAAAACTCAGAAAACGCTAATTTTCGCGCTCATTTTTCCGAGTGACAAGAGTCTCAAGCGCTGGAGATAAAAATCTGTCCCATTTCGAAAAGTGTTGCCATTGCTCGCTTTCAAATCGTAGAGTTTGTTAATAAAAAATTTTTAAGTTTCACAAAATATGACATAAAAGTAGTATTGCCGAACATTAAACATATTATTATTATATATTCTGACGTTGAAGAAAGCACGTGATCGCACGTGACGTCATTGTATGTCGAAATTTTTTCGTTAATGTCAGCATTTTAAATAAATAGCTGCTGTTGGCAACTTTTATGTTTCAGGTTAGGATAATTGACACGATATGTTATTGTCACGTTAATTCTTTTATTGATACCGAGAAAAAGTTGTTATATTACATTAAATTAAGATCATGACGTCATACGTATACGTATTGACCTGAAGTGTTAAAAGTTGTTGTTTCCTGGTCTGGCAACAAAAAAAAAATATTTATGAATTGGTTGTTGCTTGGAAAGAATGAACTGATTTTATTCATACTTTTTTTTTTTTTTTTTTTTTTTTTTTTACATTTTCATTTCAGGTGTACATAGAAATTATAAATTCTGCTTTGTCCGCTAGTTACTAAATAAATGCATAGTAATGACATTATTTAGAGCAATCCAGCTTTTCGTTTCAACTTCATTCGGGACAAATTTTCATCAAGCATTAATTGTCTAAAGTAGTGTTCGACGAAAATATTTTCATCAAATTTGATTTCTGGTTAGATAGTAAGCCTTACATAGTCATATTTAAAGCAATTATCACGATTGTCAATGCTTTTACAGATCGGCTAAGACCCAATATTAAGCGTTGATAAAAGAATTTTATTTTTGTTACCATCTTCTTGATGTATTTTTTTTTTTTTTTTGGTTATCAGACTGATGATAAAAATTGATGATATTAGTGTTTTTGCTCCTTAAGCTTCACTATCCCACTGACACCTAAAGCATGGACATTTAGCATAATAACTTTGCTGATAAAATATTTTAAGGGCTCTATAAATTATCCATTCGCTCATTATATTTTATGAAGAGCGATTTCAGATTGTTATGATTTTCTTTAAGATTGGCCAATAAAAACTGAGGCATGCGTGTTCTCATTATAAAAAAAAAAAAAAAAAAAAAAAAAAACAGCTTTAACACCTTTGTCATAAGAGTCAATAAAAATTAGGAAGTGTTTAAAAATTCATTAATGTGTAATAAACATAATAATAAATTCATGATCTGTAATCTATTCATTCAATTTTTTTCATCGACTTTTTTTTATAATTAATTGAACTAAAGCATGTATTTACAAAAAACAAAAGAAATTTAACACTGATTGATAAAAACTCAAATCTATGAATAAAGAGTGCGTGATACTTAGTTTTGAATTCTCAGTTTGAACTGACATTAATAACTCATAAAATTGTCATAACAGTTTTTATTAATCGTATGCTTATTTTTTAACTGTTTTCTGAATGATCACTGAGCCGGGTAACAGAGTGGATATATATATATAAATATATTTATATACGTTTGGTGCGGCCGATTGCAACCAAAATACGAGGTCCACATCTACATGTTATAGCAGTCCTATATACAAAATTTCAACGTTCTGAGGCTACTCGTTTTTGAGTTATGCGAGATACGTACGTACGCACGAACTCACGCACGTACGTACATACGTTCGTACAGACGCCAAGAAAAATTCTCTTCAAAATTAATTTTAAAGCAGTTTTATAGTTTTTTTGAAGGAAAAGAGTATTTTATTCTGTCCTTACGTACAGATATCACGCAAAAACATCGTTAAATTGTATTCGATAGCGGTCAAAATGGATATTTTCGTTGAAATATGTTGCCTGAAACTTTTACAGTACTTCCTTTTTACTTCGTACAAGGAAGTAAAAATCAGTGGGTATAATCTATATAGTATATAAAGAAGAAAGTTTGTGTGTTTGTTCACTAAATAACTCATTCACTACTATAGCTATCGTCACCGAAATTTCTACAGTTCTTTCCTGGGTCCTGAAAGAGCTTGACGTCCACTTCCCCCCCCCCAAAAAAGCTAAAAATGAGAGATATTAATTAAAATTTCGGAAAAACCCTAATCTTCGCCTACATTTTCCGAGTGACCCTCGCAAGGTGGAGATTAAAATCTGCTTTATTTCGAGATATGCTGCCACTGCTCTCTTTCAAATAGTAGAGTTTGTTAATAAAAAATTCCTAAGTTTTACGATGAAATAAAAATAACATTGTCAAACATTAAATACATTATTCCCGATTCCAGAAATTCGTGGGAAGCCATTTCGACTGTTTCCATCTTCGTACGACTTTAATCAACCGAGATGTTAATTAAAAAAGTCTGAAAACACTAATTTTCGCGCTCATTTTTTTCGAGTGGCAACAGTCTTGAACGTTGGAGATAAAAATGCTTCATTTCGAAAAGTGTTGCTATTGCTTTCTTTCAAATCGTAGATTAAATTTGTTAATTAAAAATTTGTAAGTTTTACAAAATCTATTGATATAAAGAAGAGTGCCTGTTTGTGTGTTTGTTTGTTCGCGTTATTGATTTGTGATCTATTATGATCCATTTTTTTGCCACATTTAATCTACTAAAATTGAATATAGGTGAAATATTGGATGGAACTTGAGCTTTTACGACTATTTTCATTAAAAACTGAATGCCATTGTTGCTGATATAATGAGAAAGAATTAGTTTATTTTTCTATCGAATTTTTTATGCGGGTTCCTTATGCATCAGACTGAAAAATGTATGACTATGAATCGTATTTTTTGCATCGTTATTAGAGAAGGGTTACAGTGGTATCGTTCTCTCTGTTGTTAGATACATTTCTTTCAATCTAACTTAACTGGCATCGGGTACTTCCGCTAGTTAAGAATTCTGAATCGTGTATTTTACATCGTTATTAGAGAAAGATTACACTGGTATCGTTCTCTATGATGTTAGATACATTTCTCTCAATCTAATTTAACTGCCATCGGGTACTTCCGCTAGTTAAGAATTCTGAATCGTGTATTTTACATCGTTATTAGAGAAAGATTACAGTGGTATCGTTCTCTCTGTTGTTAGATACATTACTCTCAATCTAACTTAACTGGCATCGGGTACTTCCGCTAGTTAAGAATTCTGAATCGTGTATTTTACATCGTTATTAGAGAAAGATTACACTGGTATCGTTCTCTATGTTGTTAGATACATTTCTCTCAATCTAACTTAACTGGCATCGGGTACTTCAGCTAGTTAAGAATTCTGAATCGTGCATTTTACATCGTTATTAGAGAAAGATTACAGTGGTATCGTTCTCTCTGTTGTTAGATACATTTCTCTCAATCTAACTTAACTGGCATCGGCTACTTCTGCTAGTTAAGAATTCTGAATCGTGTATTTTACTTCGTTATTAGAGAAAGATTACACTGGTATCGTTCTCTGTGTTGTTAGATACATTTCTCTCAATCTAACTTAACTGGCATCGGGTACTTCCGCTAGTTAAGAATTCTGAATCGCGTATTTTACATCGTTATTAGATAAAGATTACATTGGTATCGTTCTCCAGAATATTTTGAATTGGATCTTAATCATAATAGTTTCTTCCCATTGTCGACCAATCCAACGATGGATCGCCTCATTTAGGTACTGACGTGCAATTTGTGAAACCTCATCTCGCTGAATTTAAATTTTCTGAATTATCTTTTATTTGAGAAAATTGCAGCATGTCAAGAAGTGGTGTGATGGTGTGATATATCTGTATCTCTCGAGAAGGAAGGGGAAAAAAAGACATATATGTTTACCTATGGAAATGGCGCTGAAGATATTTAGTTTCGGCGCATTCGCTTCTGTTCAATTAAAGCACGATAATTTTAACGTAAATGAAACACTGCTTCTTTATTGAATATTAGACGGGTGCCAAAATCATAATCGTGAATTGGTTTAGTATATTTCATTAAAGCCAAGCACTCCAAAGCTGTCTGCCTGAAGGGAAGGATGTCTTCGTGGAGAAATATGCTTCGGTCATAAATATGCCATTTTGAAACAGGAATTCCTATCTGAAGCGCACGAATTTAAAAATATTTCATAATTTAAAAGATTTAATTTTTTTAAAAAATTAGGTAAACATTAAGAACTTGTAAGATTAAAAACTTAGAAATCAGGATACTTCAAGATCTCCTGAATCATTTATAATAAACCTGTACCTCTTGCGTATATGGCAGTAATAGCAAATTTGGATAAAATTAGAGTACTACTTGCAAGTTGCCAGAAAATCCGTTGCATAACAGTTCTGCAAGTGTTTCAGAAATAAGAAATATCTGTGTTACAAAGTTCCACTTTAAAACTTGTGGGCTGCTTCCTCATAATAAAATGTTAAAGGCAATTGGATTTGGAGCAGAAGATTTGAATAAGTACGCACTCTGAACTTTAATTACATACGATAAAATGCAATTATAAAAGCAAAAATGTTCGAAAAGAAAATTTTCTGATCACTTGCAAATTCCGTATTAATAAATATAAAATTTCAAAGTAAAATCCCCTTCCTGATTCGAAGAAAAGTGAGCTAAATGGAATGAATGATGAAAGTAGCTTTCGGCTTAGTTTCCTAATACAGATGTTCCCCACCCTTCGTGATTCGCATACTTTATAAGAAGAGCATAATTCTTTCCAAGTCAAAGTTAACGAAACAAAGGTTGCCATCCTATAATAACAGGTTCCGAAGGAGGTTCACTTCGTTTCAATCAACAGAGGGATCGATTATCCATGGATTCATAAATGTTGACCTATCTGCGCCCCAGCGCGTTACTCAAAGAAGAGTAAACTTGTTCTTTTGGCAGTCAGAAACGCGGGAGGAATATGAGCGATGGCGGATATTAAGTTCACTTTGCATCATTTAGGTAACTGAAGCTGAATTTCATTTCTGTGCATTTCAATAGAATTTATTATTATAAAAATTTTGTATAAAAAATGCTATAGCATTTTATTTAGCCCAAAGGGCGTTAGCCAAGAAGGGCTATTAATTTCGTTTTGGCATTTTGAGTTGAATCACTAGAAACGGCGTATCACTTTTCAGACTGTTGCCACCAAATATTATTGTCCTATATTATATTTAAAGAAATTAAATAATGAAGAATCTGCATAAATGTAATGCATGTTTCTCCCATTGTGATAAGATCACGGTACCTAGAGCCATCAAATTTTGGTCGCTGAACACTGGTAGTTCGGTCCGAGGTCCGAATCCCGCGAAAGGGCTTCACGGGTGTTTTCGTGGTTTTCCCCATGTGTAACGTGTATACGAGCCAGTTTTCCTTAAAAAGTCCTCCACGAAGGCATCCCTCTTTTAAGGCAGATAGCCCTCGAGTGCTTTACCGTAATCTAATAAACCAAACCATCAAATTTTGAATAACGTAATCCTCCACCGAATATGGGCATCTGAAACCCCTAATTTGGAATTTGTTTTATTATCGATTTCATATTTTGTAACAATTTAACGAATTTTGATTAACTGGATTTCTTTAGTGCGAAATATGGTAGAAATAACTCAAGAAAAGTATTTAAAACTTACAATAATAAGAGCAACGACAACCAGTTTTCCAGTTAACTATAACGAAATATAACAAAATGTGTGGCCTTTCTATTTTATGCAAGTCATTTTTTTTTTTATTAGTCCAAAGAAGCTTTGTCTCTGAAGGACTATTGTTTCCGTTTTACCATTTTGCGTTGAATCATTATAAATGTCCGTTTCACTTTTCCAACTGTTGCCACCCAATGTTAGAGTCCTGCATTATAGTTAAATTAAATAATGAAAAATCTGCATAAATGTATGTATATTTCTCGCATTGTGATAAAACAACGGTACCTAGAGCCATCGAATTTTGAATGACGTAATCTTCCTGCGAATATGGGCATGCGGAAGCCCAAATTTAAAATTTAGAATTTGTTTTATTATCGATTTCATCTTTGTAAAACTTTAACGAATTTTTGAGTATCAAACTCAACGATTTCAAAGCGAACAATGGCAACACTGTACGGAAAAAAAATATCTTCAGCGCGCGGGACTCTCTATCGAAAATTCTGAAGATATGCTCATTTAAATATTATTTTGCAGTACTGCCGTTGAATTGAATTTTATAGTTTAAGTGCGAAGAACATGATATTTAATAAATAAAGCTAACACACAAAACGTTAAAAAAACTCCCCTTTAGGCGTAATGTAAAATCTGAAAGCTTTCAGATTTTTTTTAAATTTAAAGATCTTCTTGGTATTATCTCTTTATTCTAGAAGTACAAATTAAACTGGCATTATATTTTACTTTTAAATAATTTTATATTATTGTAATTCTTGTAAGACAATACACTTTTGATGCCATGAAAGCCCCAAATCCAATCACACACATTTCAATATAATTTCTGACTAAAATAATCAAACCCAGATTTCGATTTTTTAAAAAATTTTCTTAATTAAACATTATTTTCATTATTTTTACTGTTTCCGAATGAGTGAAATGCATCTATTTTTAATTTCGGAAATTTCAATAAGTAGTAAGTCTAGTTTCATTTCTTTTGACATTTATAAAATTTCAATCAATTACGATCTGTAATAACTCTTTTAAAATAATAATAAAGGAGTTACAATATAAATATAAATAAATAATATAATATATTATATATTATTTTATAATATAATATATTATTTTATAATATATAATATAATATATTTATATTTATATAAATAAATAATATATTATTGAAGTTCTAGCCATCCAAAATATTTTTAAATTTTCTCCTGACTTTCATCTACAACTCCGCTTTACGTCTTGAAAAAATATCACTTTGAATGTTTTGTTATTAATCCATCTATTTCATAACAAACATTTCAAAATATTTCAGCACAGATTGAAGCAACAGAAAAAATAAATAAATATTTTAAATCTCATATTCAAATCGAGTTAAATAGATGTTTGTTTTGATAAATAACCGTTTATTTAACCAAAAGCTTGTTTAACTCGATCTGATTTTTTTTTTTTTTTTTTTTTTTTTTTAGCCCAAAGGGGCGTTTGCCCAGAAGGGCTATTAGTCTCGAAATCGAAACGGCATTTTGCAGTGAGTTGCTATAAATGGCTATATCACTCCTCAAATTGTTGCCACCAATTTGTATGTATTATATTTACGTATATAAATTATTGATTATTATTTATAAATAATAATGTTGCCACCAATTTGTATGTATTATATTTACGTATATAAATTATTGATTATTATTTATAAATAATAATGTTGCCACCAATTTGTATGTATTATATTTACGTACATAAATTATTGATTATTATTTATAAATAATAATGTTGCCACCAATTTGTATGTATTATATTTACGTACATAAATTATTGATTATTATTTATAAATAATAATGTTGCCACCAATTTGTATGTATTATATTTACGTATATAAGTTATTGATTATTATTTATAAATAATAATGTATTAAAATATTATATTTAAAGAAATTAAGTTATTAAATTATGTGTTACATTAAAAAATCAAGTTATTAAATTACTGATTATATTTAAACAAGTTAAATAATTACGACATTAATAAGATATTGTATTATATTAAAAAAAATTCATTACATTTAAGGCCTTGTATTATATTTAAAGAAATAAAATAACGAAAAATTTGCGTGAATGTATGTATATTTCCTGCACTGTGATAAAACAAATATACCTAGAGCCATCAAATTTTGAATAACGTAATCCTCCCCCCGAATATGGTCACCTGAAAGCTCGAATTTTTAATTTCGAATTTGTTTTACTGCCTATTTCATATTTTTTAAACTTTAACGAATTTCTGATTAAGAAACTCAAAGATTTCAAGCGAGACGTGGCAACACACTGTACAGAATAAAACATTTTTATCTCCAGAACGCATGACTGTCTATCGGAAATTTCTAAAGATATGCTTTGAAATATTTTTAGCCCGAAGGGGCGTTAGCCCAAATGCTCTAGAGTCACTTGTGTAAATGAAAAAAATGCTCCTCTTGGAATAAGATACAATCTGAAAGATTTTTATTTTTAATTTAAATTTTAATCTAAGTTTCGAATCGTAATGACAATTAGCATCAGTACCAGATAATTTTGAGCAAAGTATTATTTAATTTTCCAAAGATAATGTGTGTGTGATTATGGCAAAGCCTCGAGGGCTATCTGCCTAAGGGAAGAGATGCCTTCGTGGAGGACTTTCTAAGGGAAACTGGCTCGTATACACGTTACACATGGGAAAAACCACGAAAGCGCCCATGCAGCCAGCCCGTTCGCGGGATTCGAACCTCCGACCGAACTACCAGTGTTCAGCGACTTTACCGCTCGGCCGCTGGTGGGCCCTTTTCCAAAGATAAATGAGGCATTATAGTTCTATTTCAAAATACATTAAAAGTGTGAATAATTCTCTGCTTTAATCTAGCAAACAAATTATCATGCTGAGTAGTAAAAATAAATTGAAACACTGGAAAAACTAAAGGTAAAATGTAGTAGTACTTGCTTTTAGAAACTGATAAAACCAAAAGTAAAATAAAATTAAAATTCCGCAGAGGAAAAGCGTCAGTTTTAAAATCATCTGCTTTTGGCCTTAATTTGTTTTAATAATCATTTTGAATTTTTAAAAAATATCAAAACATTAAAAGATGTATTATTGCCTTAGCAAAATTAAGAAAGAAAAATCTGATATGTACACCAGATGACTTCCTTGTACGGAATATTAAATTATACGCATTTTTTCTTGCATTTCGTTTAAACTTATTGGATTGAATTAAATATACTTCGCCGACAGCGCATAAACCACAATAGAATAAATGCATTCTTTAACATTCACTCTAGTATTTGTTTACCATAGCGACATTCTGGCGCTAGATTCACTTAAAAATTATTACTGTAACTAAATTTGTATTACTGTCAGTTTGCGCGCAGTGCTTCAGTACAAATTTTAAATTTTCGGAAAATACAGTTAGTTTTTTCTTTATAAAACAAATTCTTATACACTATTAAGTAAAATAAATCAAGAAAGATAATCATCTATGCATAGAGATGACACACTAAAAATTTCATATATGTATGAACAAAACAATATGACTTATTAAAACTCGAAAATCAGCTAAAATTCTCACTTTTTGTGTTGCTCAAAAGTGATGACTCCCCTTCAGTATTATATTTCGTTCATATTATAATTTATAATGCACAACATTTATATCATTTAAAGAATAGAATTATCTAATCGTTGCCACATGTTCCATTCAAATACCATAATAAAGCTAGAATGATGTATAAAAGAAATTAAGCAAATAAAATAAAAAAGAAACAGTTTTTCAGAGACGATCGAGTATTTCTCATTCAATTAATTCAGTTCTCACTTCGCGAGAAGGCAAAAATACATAAAAACTCATTAATCTATATTAAAATCTATATTAAAAATTATTATCTATAATTTTTAATATATCTATTTTTAATATTTATATTAAAATTTACGAAGTAAATCTTAAACACTTATTTCCTCGAAAAAATTCCAGAAAGGATTAAGCATAATTTAATTGGCAATAATAAATGAAGGCGTTATCTTTGTTGTTGCGAAGCTAAGTTTCTCCAGATTGGCAACAAATCCACTAGTCTCCTGTTTCGAATGTAAACATCAATGGCCGCCATAAAAAAAAGTCTTAGCGGCACTTAAACAACTTTAAAATTGTTGATAATTCTAAAAATATTGCATACAGATTTACTAAAGGCATAAATAACTTAACCGGAAGATAAAAAAAAAAACATAATTCAATCATTTTTAAAGCAAAAAATGTACGATTTACAAACATATACGGGTAAAGAAACTGAGATCACTGAGCCGGATAACAGAGTGGTTATATATATAAATATATTTATATACGTTTGGTGCGGCCGATTGCAACCAAAATGCACATCTACATGCTATAGCAGTCTTATATACAAAATTTCAACGTTCTGAGGCTACTCGTTTCTGAGTTATGCGAGATACGTACGCACGTACGTACATACGTTCGTACAGACGCCACGAAAAATTCTCTTCAAAATTAATTTTAAAGCAGTTTTATAATTTTTTTGCAGGAAACGAATCTTTTATTCTGTCCTTACGTACAGATATTACGCAAAAACATCGTTAAATTGCATTCCATAGCGGTCAAAATCGATATTTTCGTTGAAATATGCTGCCTGAAACTTTTCGCGATTACAATACTTCCTTTTTACTTCGTACAAGGAAGTAAAAAGTAAAAAACTAAATGCAGACTTCTGAAAATATACATGCTACTGAAACATTTCTTCATAATCGTTAGGTTTTATGTTGGATTCATATGATAATGTGTATGGGAAGAAGAGTTAGAAATGTTTTAATCGATCTATCAGAAATCATTTACGATGCCTATGGTATAAAATAATACTTGTTTCAAAAGGTTGTTAAAAAACCAAGGCAAAATGGCTTTTTCGCTGATTAATACTGCGATGAAGAACATTAATCCTTTCATAACATGAAAAATAAATGTAAAATCTTATGAATCAACAATGTCATTGGAAAAGAACATTTTATGAAGAATAAAATTTTATCCCCAAATGAAAACAATATTTTTTCGAGACGTTAAAAAAAGCAATTGTTATTGCTTTATTACATTCAGAATTGCAACTACATTACGCAGAAAAAGTTAATGAGTTTATTTCCACAGAACAAAGAGTGAATGAGCGAAGATTCTTCATCTTCCATCTTTTGCTTTGGCTGCAGTTCCTTTTTACTTCCTCGTACAAAGTAAAAACGAAGTATTGTAATAGCGAAAAGTTTCAGGCAGCATATTTCAACGAAAATATCCATTTTGATCGCTATCGAATGCAACTTAACGATGTTTTTGCGTGATATCTGTACGTAAGGACAGAATAAAATACTCTTTTCCTTCAAAAAAAATTATAAAACTGCTTAAAAATAAATTCTGAAGAGAATTTTTCGTGGCGTCTGTACGAACGTATGTACGTACGTTCGTGTGTACGTACGTATCTCGCATAACTCAAAAACTAGTAGCCTCAGAACGTTGAAATTTTGTATATAGGACTGGTATAACATGTAGATGGGCACCTCGTATTTTGGTAGCAATTGGCCGCACCAAACGTATATAAATATATTTATATATATATCCACTCTGTTACCCGGCTCAGTGATCTCAGTTTCTTTACTCTTATATGTTTGTAAATTTTACATTTTTTTGGTTTAAAAATGTTTGAATTATGTTGTTTTTATCTTCGGTTAAGGATTTTATGTCTTTAGTAAATCTGTGTGCAATATTTTTAGAATTATCAGCAATTTTAAAGTTGTTTAATTGCCGCCAAGCCTGTTTTTAATCGCGGCCATTGATGTTTACATTTGAAACAGGAGACTAGTGGATTTGTTGCCCATCTAGAGAGCTTCGCAACAACAAAGATAACACATTCATTTATTATTGCCAATTAAATCATGCTTGATTCTTTCTGGAATTTTTTCGAGGAAATAAGTGTTTGAGATTTACTTCGTAATTTTTAATATAGATATTTTGAGTTTTTATGCATTTTTGCCTTCTCGCGAAGTGAGAACTGAATTAATTAAAAGAGAAATACTCAATCGTCTGTGAAAAACTGTTACTTTTTTGTTTTGTTTGCTTAATTTCTTTTCTTTATCATTCTAGCTTTATTATAGTATTTGAATAGAACATGTAGCAACGATTAGATAATTCTGTTCTTTAAATTATATAAATTGTGTGCATTATGAGTTATAATATGAACGAAATATATACGTTAACTGTTCTATAATTATTGGATTATATAACAGTTTACTTAGTTTCCGTTATATAATTATTATATAAGTTAACTGTTATATAATCATTAATTCTGTTAAGTAAATCTAGCGCCAGAGTGTCGCTATGGTAAACAAATACTAGAGTGAATTTTAAAGGATGCATTTATTCTATTGTAGTTTATGCACTGTCGGCGAAGTAGAATTAATTCAATCCAATAAGTTTAAATGAAATGCAAGAAAAACATGCGTATAATTTAATATTCCAACACAAGGAAGTCATGTGGTGTACACATCAGATTTTTTATTTACATTTTGTTTCCTAAGCAGAACTGAAAAAGATCAACTAGTATTTATTTTAATTTAGTTCATTACCAAATAGTACCTTTATCTGAGGGTCAAAGAATTTAAAAAGGACTTTCCTTGAGGTACGAGCCACCAGCGGCCGAGCGGTAACGTCGCTGAACACTAACAGTTCGGTCCGAGGTTAGAATCCCGCGAACGGGCTGGCTGCATGGGTGTTTTCGTGGTTTTCCCCATGTGTAACATGTATACGAGCCAGTTTCTTTTAAAAAGTCCTCCACGAAGGCATCCCTTCCTTAAGGCAGATAGCCCTCAAGTGCTTTGGCGTAATTTAATAAACCAAACCTTGAGGTACGCTACGTTATATGAAGTAAATATTCCCTTTCAAATTTTAATTGATAAAATTTTCTTCCATTGGATTTCTAATATAATTCTTCAAAGAATACAACAGTTGCAAATTTTAAATCACATTCTACGAAGTACTTCCGTCTATTTATTCAAAATAAATAAATAAATGAATAAAAACCAATTGTGTTTTACTATTTTCTTCGTGTGCAAAATGTCTCTGAATGAACCTGAAATGGAAATATATAATGGAATGGTTTTATTTGCTTAATATACATAAGTTACGACGCCTCGCGGGAAATTACCTTTAAATCAAAATCGAGGCCCTAAAATGTGTATAGCCAATTATTATTTCTCTGAAGAGGTTTTAGTTTGATTTACTTGGTTATGGCAAACGAGTCGAGAGCTATCAGCCTAAGAGCCGAAATGCCTGCTGAAGGAATTTCTAAAGGAAACTAGATCGTAAATGTGTTACATATGGGGGAAAACTACGAAAACGCCCATGCAGTCAGCCCCTACCAGTGTTCAGAGACTAAAATGTGTGAAATAAAATAATTAAATGCCGTTCGCTGGGAGCCTATTTCGAAGACAAGGCTTGCTCAGACATTTCTCCCACTTCCCTAGCGTGCCTTCGTGGTGTAACGGTAGGACGCTGGACCGGTATGCCAGAGGTCCGTGGTTCGATTCCTTCGAAGGCGGTTGCATAATTTTCATCCCTCTGGCTTCCATAAAAAACCTAATGACTCTACAAGTGGCGCCCGAACTAAAAGGGTTGTGGATGATGATTCTCCGCAACCAAGATTTGGCGACCACATGACTTCCTTGTGCGGAATATTAAATTATACGCATTTGTTTCTTGCATTTCTTTTCAACTTATTGGATTTAATTAAATCTACTTCGCCGACAGCGCATAAACCACAATAGAAAAAAGGCATTCTTTAACATTCACTCTATTTGTTTAACATAGCGTCACTCTGGCACTAGGTTCACTTAACAGTATTATATTCATTCATATTATAACTCAGAATGCACAAAATGTATATCATTTAAAGAATTATCTAATCGTTGCCACATGTTCTTTTCAAATACTATAATAAAGCTAGAACGATGTAAAAAAGAAATTAAGCAAACAAAACAAAACAGAAACAGTTTTTAACAGACGATTGAGTATTTCTCTTTTAATTAATTCAGTTAAAAATTACTAATTATTAAAAATTAAATTACTAATTATTAAAAATTAAGTAAATCTTAAACACTTATTTCCTCGAAAAAATTCCAGAAAGGATTAAGCATGATTTAATTCGCAATAATAAATGAAGGCGTTATTTTTCTTTTGGGGAAGCTTAGTCTCTCTAGATTGGGAACAAATCTACAATTCTGCTGTTTCAAATGTAAACAAATATGTCCGCCATGTTATTTAAAATTTAACCGCACTTAAACAGCTTTTAAATTGTTCATAATTGTACAAATATTGCATCCAGAATTAAAAAAGGCATAAAATCCTTAACCGGAAGATAAGAACAACATAATTCAATCATTTTTAAAGCAAAAAATGTACAATTTACAAACATATAAGAGTAAAGAAACTGAGATCACTGTGCAGAGTAACAGAGTGGATATATATATATAAATATAGCAACCAAAGTACCGATTGCAACCAAAGTACGAGGTGCACCTCTACATGTTATAGCAGTCCTATATACAAAATTTCAACGTTTTGAGGCTACTCGTTTTTGAGTTATGCGAGATACGTACGTACGTACATACGTTCGTACAGACGCCACGAAAAATTCGCTTCAGAATTCATTTAAAGCAGTTTTATAATTTTTTGGAGGAAACGAGTCTTTTATTCTGTCCTTACGTACAGATATCACGCAAAAACATCGTTAAATTGCATTCGATAGCGGTCAAAATGGATATTTTCGTTGAAATATGCTGCCTGAAACTTTTCGCGATTACAATAATTCCTTTTTACTTCGTACAAGGAAGTAAAAATCTATCGCGATTGTATTTAAAAAAATTGAATAAACACTAGAAATATACTATACACACATGGAATATGTTAAGAAACATGTACTTTCACATTCATAATTCGTAGTGTAGGGTTTTCCTTATTTTGCATAACAAATTTATTTTTATTTTAAGTTTAAACTTCTCAACTTCCCCTCACATTCTCTCGACGTGTCTTAGGCTTAAACTTAATTGCGCTCTTGCACTATTTATTTCAGTTTGATTTGTATTATACACTGGTTATCTTAAATTAAGGAAAAATCACAAAAATAGCTATAACTCCTTCAAAAATAAGCCAAACCGTGTAAAATTTGAATATATTGCCAAGTAAAAATAGCTGAGTAAAACTGCGATATGCAAATTAGTGGCACTGCTTTCGGAATACGTCATCTTCGAGGAGCATAAAAGTCCATGTTTGAGAGCAAGCCCACATATTTCACTGTGACACTGACATCAGAAATCTGAGATAGCCAATTCGTAACAATGACCCTTGCTGCAGCTACCGGAAGGTTCATGTCAACGTCAGCTGTGCGTAGAAAGGCTTCACGACGGTTGTTTGTATGCGAGGCGACCAGCCATTTGTGTGCCGCTCACGTCACGCCATAGGAGGGACCGTTTTCAGTGGGCACAACAACATGTCCACTGGACGCCTGATCAATGGAGGGCGGTTCTCTTTACTGATAAGTCCAGGTTTAGTCTAGAAAGCGATAGTAGGTGTTATTTGATATGGAGAGAACCTAGAACTCGTTATTATCCGTCAAACATCCGTGAAAGAGATGCATACGGAAGGTGCAGTGTCTGTGTTTGCGGTGGCATCTCTTTGGGTGGACGCACAGACCTCCATGTCTTTCTAAGGGGAACCGTGAATGCTCAGATTTATAGAGATGATATCCTTGATGTTTATGTGCGCCCATATGCCGGGGCAATAGGTGATGCTTTCCTGTTACAGGACGACAATACAAGACCACACAGGGCTCGCATCGTAGATGATTATCTTCAACAGGAAACAATTATGCGCATGGAGTGGCCAGCTCGATCCCCGGACTTAAATCCTATCGAGCACGTTTGGGATGCTTTAATCAGACGTCTAGCTGCTGTCAATCCGCCCCCTCAAACCCTTGTCGCGTTTGCAACTGCTTTGCAAGAGCAATGGCTCTCGCTTCCCATGGAACTGATAGACCCCATAATTGAAAGCATCACACATCGCTGTATATGTGCTGTATTGCTTCTAGAGGCGATCATATTCCATATTGAAGGTACTTTTTCTGTAGCAAACTGACACCTTCGATTTGTTCATTTTATACATGTGTTAATTTCTATACTACCATATTTGTCTGGTAATTTCTTTTTATGTTATTTGATACCTTACTATGCTGTCAATCCGCCCCTTCAAACCCTATGTATTGCATATTGTGGGTAAGTTTCATTAAATTCTATATGTAACTTTTTCAGTAATCGTGATTTTTGTGATTTTTCCTTAATTTATGATAACAAGTGTATTATACGTTTTAGTTTCCATCGCAAGTGGTCGGTGTCTTTGTAACGAAGAAGTCCGTGTCTTTCTGTTAATTAGTTTGAATTAATAAAGGATTATTTCCACCCTTCTGTGCTGGTATTTAATTCACGCCTGTGCGAGAATTCGCCAGGTTCATTGTAGGATCTAATTTAGTTTATGTGGAATGAGACAGATGTTACAGTAGTATTGGCTTTCAAAAATAAAATCCTTTTTCCTTAATAATCAATTACAAATCTCTGCTTTGCCCACCCCGATGAACTGATCTTGAAATTCGCTTTGACATTACAATCTGCTGTTGTACGTTATCCAATAAAAACAATCAATTAATGTATATTTTGCATGTTAAAGTATGATATACTGTAGTATATTTCGGCAGAGTAGGTTAGAAAAAAACAAATTTCTCAAAGGAAATTACAAATAAAAAAATACATTCAATAATACTCCATTTGTTTTTTGTCGTTACTGAAGTTTGTGTCCTCTGTTCGCAAAATAAGTATCTGACTTTTAGTACGGGTGCGGTGTTATGGGCAGTGCCCACTTTCCTTAGCGGAATATTTCGATTTTATTCTTATACATTCATGTCCATAAATTCAGGATAATTCGGAGTCACGCGGAAATCGAACACTAAAATAAATATATCACCTGTAAAATCACTACACACATCTTCAAGAATCATATGCAAATTTCAGGAAGTAACCAGATGACACCGATGGTACGTCACAATGACGAGAGTGTAAGAGAGTGATATATAGGGAATACAGGCAAAGAAGTAAAATTGTTCGCGGGCGCTTTATAAGCATTTCAGTGCAATAACCGAACAGTTATGACACAAAGGACGCATTTGGATGATTTTTTACGTGGTAGAATTATCGGCCGTCTGGAATGTGAGCGTACCCAACTGGAAGTATCAGACGAACTTGGAATTGCCCAGAGTGTCATCTCCACGCTTTGGCAACGATTCCAAGATGATGGTAGTGTGAGCAGACGTTACAGCACAGGTCGCCCCAGAGTTACAACGCCGAATGAGGACCGGTATTTGGCAGTTACTGCCAAAAGAATCAGGCGGAGCACAGCCTCACACCTGTCTCGTCAGCTCTCTTCAGCCACTGGTACGACAATTTCAAGGCAGACCGTGTACAGACGCTTAGGGCAGATTAGTCTATATGCTCGTAGACCTGTCACATGCGTTCCACTTACTGCGACTCACTGTCGCCTGCGATTAGCCTGGAGTAGAGAGCGTGCATTGTGGACACCGCAACAGTGGGCTTGTGTGATGTTTTCCGACGAGTCCAAGTTTAGCTTGCAGTCTGATTCTCGCCGGACTTTCATATGGAGAGCTCCAGGTACCCGTTACTACCAAGAAAACATCATTGAACGACACCGTTACAATGGTGCAGGAGTGCTCGTTTGGGGTGGAATTATTCTGGGTCCTAGAACTGACCTGCATGTTCAAATTGGAACCATGACAAGCAAAATCTATCGGGACGTCATTCTGGAACAACATGTATGTTTGTTTCGGGGCGCCATGGGCGCACAACTTGTGTTTATGGATGACAACGCCCGTCCTCACCATGCAAACATCGTAAGCGAATGCGTTCAATCGGATGATATCACCCGTATGGACTGGCCAGCATTCTCACCGGACTTGAATCCAGTAGAGCACGTGTGGAACATGCTTGGCCGACGAGTTGCAGCCCGTCAACCTCCTCCTACATGTCTACCTGAACTTCGGAGAGCATTGCTTTTTGAGTGGTGTAATATCCCCCAAGATGAGATCGATAATTTGATACTCAGCATGCCTAGGCGTTGTACGGACTTTATTGCATCGTCTGGGAGACATAAAATGTATTAACAATCATAGCAACCATGTAATATTGGTTTTTTGTAAATAGGTTTTTTTTGTAATTTGCTCCAGAAAGAAAAATTCGCTAATTTTTTTAATAATATCAAACATATAGCATCTGTTTTTGCTCTTCACCTTTTGTTTAATAAATAAGCTTTACAAATAAGTCAAATATGGTTTGCTTCTAACTCTTCCTTTGCCTGATTTTGCATTATTCTTAATTTATGGACATGAGTGTATAACAATGCTGTGATCAGTTACTGTGAAGTATTCCCAAGTAAAAATTAATTCAAAATTATCTGAGATATCTACATATACCTTGCATTAATTAGTAAATTTTTAACATGTCATGATCAGAAAAGTAAGTAGAAACGCCTTCATAACGGTGTCCCATCATAAAGAAATCGGCCCCTTTTTACTGGTTGTCCAGCTGCTCATTAGGACGAATCAAGTGATTTTTTTACAAATGAGGAATGATTTCATGTAATTAAACCTAGAATTTACAGCTATCTTTGCGGAACCTAATGAACAGTTAAGCGAATAATCGCTTTAGCTCAGGAAACAGAAGCAAACTCAAGAAGGGTTCATTACTCTTTGTTGCTTAAAATAAGGATTAACAGATCGTCCTTTTCTCAGGACGTACAAAAAAGCCTACACTTGGGCTTGAACTCAAAAGTACTAAGAAAATCAAACTTAACCTAACGCTTAACTAAAAAGGTATATGAATATGGAAAAGTGTGGTGGGCATCCATTGTTTAACCATTGGCAATATGGGTGTTGTCCAGCAACACTAGATATCCAGGTAATTACACCCTACAGGACTTACAGGAGACCTTGCGAGGCGTTGCTTGCAATGCTTTGTATTTTACCACACCGCAAGCAGTTCCTTTCTTTTTCCCTTAAATATACATTGATGTTTTCACAGTTGGTGCCTTTCGCACTTACATGCTATGGAGGACAGTTCCAGGTCTGCTTACACGTAATGTTTTAAGTAATAGCTTTGTTATATTATTCTAGACTGGGCTGCATAGCTCAGTGCCTCTTTTGGACATGAAAGTTCATTATAATTATGATTTTTTTCCGGAGATGGTTGTTCTTGGTAGTGTACCTAATAAAGGGTGTCACTTCACTCTCTGAATTCGGGTCTTTTAGATGATGTTCAGCTGTGAGGGGGCATTTGAATAGATAATGTTCGGGACTGCCTCTTTCTCCACATGCACACTGATCTGATGTTGCTAAGTTCCTTGCATAAAAGTACGTGGGAAAGGGCCATGACCTGATAAGAACCACGTTATTTCTCTTGATATTAAACTGGGTGCTGTGCCTACTTTTAGGAACAACTGATAAGTCCTTCTTCCTTGTTCGGCGTTGTCCGACCAGTTCTGCCATTCAGCTTTAGATTTGTTGCTTATGATTTTTTTTTTTAAGGTGCGAGCCAGGTCATGGTATTGATAAATTTTGTGCATTTTGACCCCTAGCGGCTTCTTTGGCTACGATGTCAACATCCTCGTTGCCTTTTGTCCCTGCACGTGCCTTCAGCCAAGTGGCAAAGAAGTGTTGATTTTGTGATGCTGAAGTTCTTTCTGTAATCTTTTGGATTAATTTTGATCGGTAGTGCGGGTTTGCGATGGCATGATGGCATGAATCGCTGAAAGACTGTCTGTAAAGATATGTGCTGCTTTTAAAGGGAGTTTGTGATGCTGTGTATTTTATTGCTTGACGGTGCGCTACTGATTCCGCTTGGAATATACTATTTTGTTGATCTAGCTGGAACTTCTGTTCTGTTGTTGAAATGGCACCTAGTTAGATTTTGATTGCGCTGCCTTTACCTTCTTCTAGGCCGGAACCGTCTGTATAGAGTTGGGGGAATTTTTTTTTCGCTTACTTCTTTTTTCATGCTTAATGCGATATTATTTTTCTTTCCTGGGTGGTGCTCATATGGGTGTCTCGTAATTCTCAGCTAAAAGTTCTAATGATTTGTAATGGCCTAAAGATATAGCCGAAGTCTAAAAGACTAAAAAAAAGATATAGCCGAAGCTATCAAAATTCTACAGGAGTTGGCCCCTAAATGTTAACTAAATGGCGAAGCTATCAAGGGCCCGAAATACGGCCGAGCGAAGTAATAGCTATGAGAGAATGTAAGCAAAAGGCAAACGCGTGCTAGTCAGAATTTCTGGCTCTCTAGCGAAGTCAGTGGAGCTTCGACTTAAGTACTGCTCTTCCTTCATTTGCATTAACCGCGATTCTAAAAACACACTCTGGCAGGAAATTTCTAAGCTGAATTTAGAAGGGACAAGAAAGTAGCTTTAACTAAAAATAACTGTTATAAACTTAGGATGAAGCTCACAATGTTTATGATCAAAATTATCAAATAAGGATTTCTAAAAGTCCTCCATCTCTTTATTGAGTCTAATCTACCGTCTTGCTAAACTTATTGCTTGATGTATCTCTCAAGGAAACATGCAATGGGGTCGGTGGATGATCAGACTTGGTCTGGCAGTTTATTGGCTGACTGGTGGGGAATGTTCGTCACATTTGGACGTAGCAAAATAGTGCGATATGTCATGCAGAAGATTTTACCGTGAAAATATTACTGAATATTTCGGTGACAGAAACATGCCTAAAGAATGACCATCGAAATATCAAGCTCTTACCAAGTTAGAAAATTTTTGTAACACACTTTAAAACAAGTTGCGTTCCATAACAATACACATGCCTCAGAATATTTTAGAATGAACTTCAGTGATGCCATTCTCAGAGTGTATAAATGAGAAAAAGCTCCCTGATGCGATTCGGTACATGATGAAAAGTGTAAACAAACGAATTTAACTTAAAACACATTATTTCAACATGTGCTGGAGCTAAGAACGTCTCGTACATACGTAAACGTACCATTCCTTCGGAGTGTCGATTTTAAAAACTAAGCGCTGCAAATTAACTAAAAATTACTTACTTTGAAGCTAGATGGATTCACTGTTCAGTTTGCCTGCGTAACACTTCGACCCTTTTCACCTCCGATGCTGCTTGTTCCTCATTTCGTTAAACACTTAACGTCCGTCAACATCCAGTGACTGGCCTACGAAAGAAACGCAATGTTACATAATTAATTTTATAATTTTAAATAAATAACATCCTATATAATCCGCGTGTGGTCTTTAAATTTAACACTACGTACAGCTGTGAGAATGAATATCACCTCTTCACATTTTAACCTCTTCATATTATATTCTCCTTTTAAGGGGACTCATACACCTTAAACCCCTCGTGATCTTCGAATATGTGACTGTTGCAAGAATTGGGATATTTTATTTATTTTAAAAGCAATTACTTCCAACTTTCTTACAGCTGACTACATAATATAGTTGCTTTGGAAACTAGTAAACAGAAAGTTTATGTTGCCACAAATATTTTTATAATTTAATCCTCTTTGTGACAAAATATTTCGCCGTGTTTCCACCTTGCGCGCACGATATTTTAAAAATGGCTAATGGAACCTACTTGAAGTTTGATGGAATTCTTTATATGAGCCCTATTTTTTAACTGAACCAAAAATCTGATGAATATTTTAATATTAAAAAATTTTATGGACGAAAATATTACAGATTTTTTTAATAAAATACATTTTATAAATTCGACCCCAAATAAAATAAAAATTTAACATGAAATTCTTAGAAATTTTGGTTCACAGTAGTTTCTAAATGTTATAAAAGCTATACATTAAATATGGAAATAAATTATGCAACAGAATGTTTTAAACTGTGCGCGCAAGGTGGAAACACGACGAAAAATGTTGTCACAAAGCGGATTAAATTATAAAAATATTTGTGGCAACACAAACTTTCTGATCACTATTTCAGAAAGCAGCTATACTATGTAGTCAGCTGTGAAAAGGTGGAAGTAATTGCTTTTAAAATAAATAAGCAATCCCAATTCTTGCAACAGTCACCTATTCGAACATCTTATGGGTTTTAAGGTGTATGAGTCACCTTAACAAAATTTCAGAAAATCGTATTGTATCGAACGGAAATTTATCTAACAGAAGTCCTTCGAAATGTAAATTTGCCTTTTTTTTCTGAAGCTAGCTTTTTACAGGGTTAAGGAGACCCAAAATGTAAAATGTTAGGAAAACATGCTTTATAGCACATCCTGCACACAGTTATCAAATATTTCTTTGAATTCCTTCAACATTTTGAACAATCTTACATTTTTTACTTCATTGGATGACCATGTTGGTTGTTTTATGAGAATTATTCAATGTTAGTAAACTGTTTAGCTTCGTAAGAACTATGCATGTCAAATTTCATGCATGTCATTTTAAGTGAAAGGATTTTACATTTTAAACATTTAAAACACGATTAAAGCGTACATCAAAAGTGTTTTTTAGCTCAAAAGAGCAATTTTCCCAGAAGGGCTATTAATTTCGTTTTGGCATTCTGCGTTGGTTCACTGTAAACAGCGTTTCATTTTTTAAATTGTTGCCACCAAATATTATAGCCCTGCACGATATTTAAAGAATTAAATAATGAAGAATCTGGATGAATGTATGTACGTGTCTCTCACTGCGAAAAAACAACGGTACCTAGAGACATCATATTTTGAAAAACGTAGAACTCCACTCGAATATGGACATCTGGAAGCTCAAATTTGGAATTTGTTTCAGTACCTATTTCATACTTTATAAAACTGTAACGAATTTTTGATTAACAAACTCAACGATTTCAAAGCGAGCAATGGCAATACTGTGAGGAGAAAGGGGAAAAAAAAAATTATCTCCAGCGCGAGAGACTGTATCCGAAATTCTAAGGATATGCTCTTTTAAAATTATTTTGTACTATTGCTGTCGAATTCAATTTTATGGTTTAAGTACGAAGAACATGATATTTAGTAAATAAAGGTAACACACAAAACGTTAAAAAGACTCTTTGGGCGTAAATATGAGATCTGAAAGCTTTCAGACTTATTTTTTTTTCCGGCCCAGAATGCAATTTACAAGTTTCTTAATCTATCATCGTGGAAGTCCATCTTAACATTCTGAAAGATTATGCTGCAGAATTTTGAGAACAAAATAATTGATTATTATGTTTGCACATATTGAACTCACAGTACGATAAGGAGATATTAATTGAATCAAACTGAATAACTAACTATATCTAACATTTACTCTAGACGTGTAAGCAAATCCAGTTGCTGCAAACTAGTTGCATATTTCCAAACACATTTAACTAAACATACAAATGAGCTAGAAGACAGGTGAAACTTCACCAGAGGTTTTTATTACTCATAATCTTTAAGGGGACGTTTCTTACTAATCTTATATCGGTTGCAAGCTACTCATACTGCGCTGCTTATCACTTCGAAGAGTTATTCGAAAACTGAAGAGTTCACATGTCCAAAAATAACTTAGTGCTGTGTAAATATCTGGAAAAATGCGGCTGAATATCTCTGTAACTTTTATTTATCGTCGACTAAGAATATCCATGCATTTTAAATAATACATTGAAAGAATATTAGCCAAACATTTCATTATATTAGGTGCTGGCAACCCTAAAATTAATATGGAATAAATTAACATTTTTAGTCCAAAGGGGCTTTGTCCCTGAAGGACTATTGTTTTCGTTTTGCGATTTTGCGTTCGTTCACTATAAATGTCCGTTTGCCTTTTCAAACTGTTGCCACCCAATGTTAGAGTCCTGCATTATATTTGAAGAAATTAAATAATGAAAAATATGCATTAAATGTATGTATATTTCTCGCATTGTGATAAAACAACGGTACATAGAGCCATCGAATTTTGAATGACGTAATCCTACTGCGAATATGGGAATGTGAAAGCCCAAATTTAAAATTTGGAATTTGTTTTATTATCGATTTCACATTTTGTAAAACTTTAACGAATTTTTGATTAACAAACTCGAGGATTTCAAAGCGAGCAATGGCAACGTTGTACAGAAAAATCCTTTTTATCTCCAGCGTGCGAGACTCTGTATCGAAAATTCTAAAGATATGCTCAATTTAAAACTATTTTTCGATATTGCTGTTGAAATGAATTTCATAGTTTACGTGCGAGGAACGTGATATTTAATAAATAAAGGTAACAGACAAAAAGTTAAAAAAACGCCCCTTTGGACGTTATTTAAAATCTGGAACCTTTCAGATTTTTTTTTATATTGATTTTTATAATTGTTGAAAACTTTGGAACACATGAAAGGTAGGAACATGAAAGTTCTCAAAGTTTTCAACAAAGATTTGTTTTTACAAAGTTTGCATTATTTATCTTATATTTTGTAATCTTCTAATGTTTATTTCAACTTTATACTTTGAATTCTATTTCATAATGACCATTTTCAATGTTTAATTTTTACAAATAATATTGAACTCAAATGCATAAACACGAGGGTGTCGGGGGACGGTTGCTCGAGTTTTTTCGAAATTCACTGCAGAAATTGCTTTTCACTTAAAATTGAATTGACTAAAATACTTCATAGGAATAAGTTCTTTGAATATCAGCATTGGTTCATAATCCCTTCTATTCACGGAAATATTTGGCCTGAATTGAATTGCCGGTTTGGCTTTGCCTTAATGCTCGAGTAAAGACGAAACACCTTTGTATTTATTTATTAATTATTGTTCATTGAACGGGAGTTGGATTGTTCCCCTAGAAAAGTCAACTAATTTCCGATCAATGACAGTCATTACATGCATTTAATTTAATTCTTGCCTTTAATTTATTCCTTTTACAATTGAAATGTTGTTCTTCATAATGATTTAATTCCAGTCCCCGTTAAAACATTATTAACATTTTACTTTCACGTTACTTCAAAACATCTTTCAAAATATAACTTATCGCTGAACACTGGTAGTTCGGTCCGAGGTTCGAATCCCGCGAACGGGCTGGCTGCATGGGTGTTTTCGCGGTTTTCCCCATGTGTAACGTGTATACGATCCAGTTTCCCTTAGAAAGTCCTCCACGAAGGCATCCCTCTCCTTAGGCAGATAGCCCTAATGTGCTTTGCCATAATTAAATACACCACACCACACCAAGACCAAAATGTAACTTACTAGTATGGATTCACTCTTTTAAGATAATTCTACTTTTATTAAACTTAGGAGATAATATAAGCAATTAATAATATATAGATATAGATATAGATATTATTATAAGAAAGGTTGTAAGAACAAAACTAAAAAGACCAATTTTGGTCAAAATTTTTTGCGCATTGTGCTGCAAAATTAAGGAAATGAGAAGATAAATTTTAGTAAGCTCGCCAAAAAGTTACCAAGAGCTGTGGCTCCAAGAAAACTCCAATATAAGCATATTCAGTTGCTATGAAAAGTGTGAAATGGGAAAAAAAAAATATTTGTATATTTACAAGTTAGATTAATAAAAGCTATATGCTAAACATTTTCGGAAATTTTAACACAGTAAAAAAACAAATCAATTGAATGAGGTAAAATAATAGGCTATATGCGAAATAATCTATAGATATAGATACATATATTTGTTAAAAACTTTAAGAACACATGAAAGGAAATTCTAGCAGTAAGCCAAAAGCAAAATGCATTCAAGTTTTAGTGAATATAATATTTATCCATTTGGGATTCATATGCCTTATAGGGGAGTAGATCTTGGGTAATTGAGTATAGCTTTGCACCAAGTCCCCATTTAATGGTTGACCTGCCCGAGGGCTACGACTGTTAAGCTGCACCCAAGTGTTTGTAACTGGGTGCAGTTCCAAAGAATTGAAAACCGGATTTTTGTTTTTGTTTGTAAGTAGACACGGCTTACCCCAAGGGATTGACAGCAACTATATCTCACAGTTGAAATCATTCTAAGACAAGAAACGATGTCGCCTTCTTGATAAATAAAATTATCCACTTCTTTATGAAGTCATCTGATTCTGACAGTTGCGTTGTTTACAATCGTTCTCGGAGGTGGAGCACCGAAAATCTTACATTTTATATATTGTTATTAAACTCAATGGCATGATACTCAAGAATGATATTGCTGTTATAGAAACATCAGCGAACTCACAGAATCGCAAGTAGAATTTTATAAATTATACATTACTTATTTCGTATAAAGTATTCGCATTGCACGTATATTTTTAGCCCAAAGGGCGTTAACCCAAAAGGGCTATTAATTTCGTTTCGGCATTTTGCGTTGAAACTTTAAATGTCGGTACACTTTCCAAGCTGTTGCCACCAAATATTACAGCCCTGTATTATATTTAGAGAAATTAAATAATAAAGAATCTGCGTAAATGTATGTATGTATGGCTCTCGCATTGTGATAAAACGACGGTACCTAGAGCCTCCAATTTTGAATAACGTACGTTTCCACCCAAATATGGACATCTGGAAACCCAAGTTTCGAATTGGTTTTATTATTTATTTTATATTATTTTATATTTATTATATTATTTTATATTTATTGTTTGATTATTTATTGTAACACTTTAAAGAATTTTTCATTAACAAACTCAACGATTTCAAAGCGAACAATGGCAACACTGTACGGGGAAAAAAAAATTATCTCCAGCTCGGCGAGACTGTGTATCGGAAATTCTAAAGTTATGCTCATTTTAAAATTATTTTGCGATATTGCCGTTGAACTGAATTTTATGGTTTGAGTACGTAGAACATGATATTTAATAAATAAAGGTAACACACAAAACGTTAAAAAAAAAAAAAAAACTTTCTGTGTAAGGTAAAATCTGAAAGCCTTCAAATTTTTTTCTTATTTTTCTTTTTGTTAGCCTAAAAGAAACGTTAGACCCGAATGGGATATGCAGTGCTCCGCAACCTTTTCTCACCTGCGACCAACAAAAAATCTTTCTGGAATTTCGTGGCACACCAAAAGCTAATGTATATATGTATTGATTTATACACAAAATTTACAATAAATTTTTGTTTTTAATTTGAAAAATATACAATTATAAAACCATAACATATTCTATAGTATATTTAAAAATAATTGTTGATAAAAACTTGTTTTTATATAAATTTATTAGAATTCAAGTAATTTTTGTATACCATTTTTTGTTATTACTGACTGCGAAATTTTTTTAAAAAAATTAAAAAACAAAAATTCTTCAATTCGATTGGTTTATTTCAAATTTTTAAAAAAACAGTTTTAGAGCTATTATTTTGAATTAAAATGGTCTGAAACCAATATATTTCGTTTAAATTTATGTTTAAAAAAAGTTATATATTTTTGAGTTCCGAGTTATCAAGGAAGTGCCGAAAAAATTCAAATGCTGATACAATTACAACCACACACACAACCACACAATATATAGTGAAATATATAAAAACATTTAAAATAGACATTATTAAGGAAAAAAAATTGTCATTGTGTATTAAATACATGATAAAAAATTGCAAAATGTCAAATACATGTATTTGATTGCGGCACACCTATATCCTACTCAAGGCACACCGATTGCGGAACACTGGGATATAGTCTCAAAACGGCATTTTGCATTGAATCACTAAAAAAGGAGGATAATTTTTCAAATTGTTGCCACGAAATATTATCACCCTATATTATATTTAAAAACATTAAATAATGAAACATCTACGTGAATATATGCATGTTTCTCGCACTTTGGGGGGCGAAGTATCTAGAGCCATTAAATTTCGAATAATGTAGTCCTCCACCTGAACATAGGCACCTGGAAGACCAAATTTTGAATTTCGAATTGGTTTTATTGTCTATTTCATATTGTTGTAAACTTTAACGAATGTTTGATTAACAAACTCAACGATTTCAAAGCGAGTAGTACACTGTACAGAAAAAAAAAAAACCATTTTTATCTACAACGCACGAGACTGTCTATCGAAAATCCTAAAGATATGCTGTGTTTAAATATTTTGTCATTTTGCGGTTGAATCGAATTGTATGCGGTCTAAATGCCACGAACCTCATATTTTATAAATAAAGTAAACACACAAAACGGTAATAATAAAAGACAAAAGAAAAAAATTGTAAAGCCACCTTAGAATGAAAACTGAACATTAATATGACAAAGTGAGAAAAGACTTAGAAAAAAAAATAAAAAAAGAAAAAAGAAAAAGAAAATGTATGCCAACACTTAACGCTGCATCTGGAATTCTAAATGTACAGTGTCTCAGAAAAGTGATCGGACACTTGTGCTTTACGAAAGGAATAAATTAAGTAAACATGTAGAAATATTTTGTGGGTGTGTTCCATACTTAAATTTAGTAACAATTATTACATAACATACATTTTCTCAAAATATTAAAACATTAATTTAATAAAAATACAATTGTTTAGAACGGAGCAAAAAATGGCTCACATAAGGGATGGGACACTTACTTTTCCATCAAATATTTATCCAAAAATTTTACTTTTTAAAAGGTTTTAATATTTTGTTGGATTTCCTTTTACTTTTAAAACATGATTTAATCTTCTTGGGATGGATTCGACTAATTTTTTTGTGATTTCTGGAGTGATTTTACCCCATTTTTCTTGAAGCAATGATTTTGATTGTTGTTTTGAAGAAATGGTGTATTTGCGAATTCTTGATTCCAATTCTTGCCAAATATTCTCTATGGGATTTAAGTCTGGAGATTATGGTGGTGTTTTTATTATTTCAGGACAGTTATACAGCAGCCAGTGTCTAACGTTCAAAGCAGTGTGCTTGGGGTCGTTGTCCTGGTAGAATTTAAAACCGTTATGAAGGATCAATTTTCGTGCTGAAGATTTCAAATTTTGATTTAAAATGTCAATATACTTATACTGATCCATTATACTGTCAATAAAAACAAGATTACCAACTCCAGCGGACGACATACACCCCCATACCATAACTCCTCCTCCACCATGTTTTACTGTTGGCAGCACCAAGTTCTGTTTGCAAAATTCTTTCCTGGGTTTTCTCTACACCAATATTCTACCGTCAGAACCAAATATATTAAATTTACTCTCATCAGCAAATATAACTTCATTCCAGTAATCAGAGTTCTTATTTATGCTAGATTTTGCGAAAGCCAGTCTTAGTTTTCTATTCTTTTCACTTACGAAGAATTTTTTTCCTGGCTGCTCTACCGTGATATCCTCTAATTGTCTCAGGATTAACAATTACTCTATATTATGCTTGTAAATCAGCAGCAACTTTTAGGAGCACTCATTCTTGGATTTTTTTTAATATTTCGAACGATAATTCGCTTTATTCCATTGGATAGATTTGATGGTCGGCCAGGTCTTCTTTTATCCTGAATTATATGATTCTTTTTATATCGTTTAATGATACTGAAAACTGTTGAATGACTGATGTTAACTGTTTCAACAGTTTCTCTAATAGATTTTCCACGTTTAATATGCAAATTAATAACTAATTTTCGAATTTCAGGCAAAGTTTCTTTTCGTTTAGCATTCATGGCTGCACAGAGCTAAAAAACACAAAAATTCCAAAACAAACTGGAGAGAAAGACTGCAGACGATTTTATAAATTATACATCTTTTAAATAATAATTGTTATTTAATGCCTAATGATAAGTATTATATACATATTATGCATTTACATTTTGCGTTAAGTATTGTACAACGTTAAATAAGAACTTTTACTATAAAATGTTCGAAGGCTGGAAATGTAAATATAATCTAATATTTTTCTTACACAACAACAGCCCATGCATCTTAAACGAAACATAGTCATCTGAACATTTCAATTAAAACATTACAACGAATAACATAATTTATAAATTTCTATAAAGTTAAATAAAAGGGAGTTAAATTAAATGAAATTTTATAATACAATCTCAAACAGTTAAATCCATTGATTCAGAAAAGTAAGCTCTATTTGGGTAAGAAATTTAATTATATTGAATATTAATTCGTCGTTCCAAAGCAAAGTCCAAAGCCGCAGTTTTGAAAATTTAAAGTTGCAGTGACACTAAACGTTTTTGGTACAACCCAGCATTGCAGGAGCTTACATGATTATTCTTTGTAAGATTGTTTCGAAATCAATAAGTGATAGGATAAATTAGATATTTTTACTTAGGTCATGTTTTATTCTTTAATAATGTGTATAATATATACTACTTATGTGTATTGATAGTATCTGAATGCAGCGAAAATTTTCTGCCAAAAAAAGGTTTTAATAAAATTAGAAAGAAAACATGAAAGCAATACCTTTATAGTTCGGGTAGTAATTACTACCCAAATCTATGATTCTCTGCCAACGTTTTGGTAGTTTTTCAAAGCCTTCGGTCCAGAAACTTGGTGGTCGAGAGTCCTAAAACAAATCAACCTCATTTTGGGCATTCTGTGCAGAATCGAAGAATTTTGAACTTTCGGTAATAAACCTTCAGTGTCACATGAAACAACATTAGTACCAAAGCTGTACACATGATTTGGTGACATTCGGTAGCTGACGTTTTGCAACAGAACTGGAAGTAAATGGTGGTTCTAATCTGATAGCATGATAGTTCCATATTAGACACCTTGTACTTGATGATAACGATAATTTTTTACAAATTTCACAACAAAGTGTTCTAAAGCAAGTCTCTCTTCCAAATGCCAAATATCGTTTGAAAAGTATGATTAAACACGCCGATTCGAAATGTTTGCGCAGACGATATTTTGCGGTGGCGTGAAGCTTTTGTTAAAAATCCAACATATTCTTTGATAATGTTTGCAGAAAACATTAATAGTAGAAAATTCCTGATTCAAATCCAGAATTATACAACAATATTTTCTATCGCATATTAATATCAATATAATGCGAGTACAGCATTTTTGGAAGACCTCATCTTATAGAGTTAAATAATAAAGCAGTTCACATAAAAAACTTAGATTAAGCACTAAATAATTATATACATTAAATGACATAACTTAAACACGCTTGAACTGAATTTCGGGAATTATTCCAAAATTTTATTTTTGTATTTCCAGTTTTTTCGGCTACGCGAAATCATTTTTTAAGTGCGAGAAGATAATAGAAAGCTTAATTCTTAGAACATTTCATATTTTTCCATAACGAAACCTGCTTAAAAAATATTTATTATACTTACAGTGTCTCACAAAAGTGATGGGACACTTGTGCTTTACAAAAGGAAACTGTAATAAAATAAATTAAAAAAAAACATATAAAGATTTTTTGTGGGTGTGTTTCATACTTAAATTTAATAACAATTATTACATTACACTTTCTTAAAATATTAAAATATTAATTTAATAAAAATACAATTGTTTAGAACGGAGCAAAAAATGGCTCACATAAGTGATGGGACACCATTAGATACTACTACGTAGTACAATAAAAATATTTTTCGGGGTTTTTATTTTTACTCAAAAGCAATTGCCAATAATTTATAAAATCGTCTGCAGTCTTTCTCTCCAGTTTGTTTTGGAATTTTTGTGTTTTTTAGCTCTGTGCAGCCATGAATGCTAAACGAAAAGAAACTTTGCCTGAAGTTTTGAAAATTAGTTATTAATTTGCATATTGAACGTGGAAAATCTATAAGAAAAACTGCTGAAACAGTTAACTTGAGTCATTCAACAGTTTTCAAGATCATTAAACGATATAAAAAGAATCATATGATTCAGGATAAAAGAAGACCTGGCCGACCATCAAAGCTATCCAATGGAATAAAGCGAATTATCGTTCGAAATATTAAAAAGAAATCCAAGAATGAGTGCTCCTAGAGTTGCTGCCTGATTTACAAGCATTATATGGAGTATTTGTTAATCCTGAGACTATTAGAAGAGTAATTCGATCTGCTGGATATCACGGTGGAGCAGCCAGAAAAAAATTCTTCGTAAGTGAAAAGAATAGAAAACTCAGACTGGCTTTCGCAAAATCCAACATAAATAAAAATTCTGATTACTGGAATGAAGTTATATTTGCTGATGAGAGTAAATTTAATATATTTGGTTCTGACGGTAGAATCTTGGTGTGGAGAAAACCCAGAGAAGAATTTCGTAAACAGAACTTTGTGCCAACAGTAAAATATGGTGTAGGAGGTGTTATGGTATGGGGGTGTATGTTGTTCGCTGGAGTTGGTAATCTTGTTTTTATTGACAGTATAATGGATCGCTATCCTGAAATAATAAAAACACCACCACAATCTCCAGACTTAAATCCCATAGAGAATATTTGGCAAGAATTGGAATTAAAAATTCGCATACGCACTATTTCTTCAAAACAACAATTAAAATCGGTGCTTCAAGAAGAATGGGGTAAAATCCTTCCAGAAATCACAAAAAAAAAATTAGTCTAATCCATTCCAAGAAGATTAAATCATGTTTTAAAAGTAAAAGGAAATCCAACAAAATATTAAAACCTTTTAAAAAGTAAAATTTTTGGATAAATATTTGATGGGAAAGTAAGTGTCCCATCACTTATGTGAGCCATTTTTTGCTCCGTTCTAAACAATTATATTTTTATTAAATTAATATTTTAATATTTTGATAAAATGTATGTTATGTAATAATTGTTACTAAATTTAAGTATGGAACACACCGACAAAAAATTTCTACATGTTTACTTAATTTATTTTACTACAGTTTCCTTTTGTAAGGCACAAGTGTCCCATCACTTTTGTGAGACACTGCATTTCTTGCTGCAGGGAGTTATTTTATTATTCTTGATATCGTAAAACATAACTGTGTTTTAAAACATTTACAGTCTTAACTGAATAAAACAAGTTTTTAACATATTCTGCTACGACATAAAAATACTAAGATTATCATTTTGAATAAAAATGTATTTATGTGATAATATTTTCAAAATAATCATAATTAAAATGAAAGTTATGAAAAATGTTTTATTTGTCTCCCCATGTTTTGTGCGTGTTTGCGAAACAGTACAGAGGTAGGAGAATTATACGGCAAGGGGTGAAAGAGGTGGAGACTTAACAACCGAATTCTTTCTGTTAGACTAACTATTACCTAGAGGAATCTGACGCAATTTTCTCGTCCAGTTGACACTACTAGATAATTGCCAACCCGCCCATGTGCAAATAACGAACTGCTAATGACTATGCGTACTTAATGATGCTTAATTAGGACTCCTCTGACAGAGATTTATTATAAAAACATGGGTTTTGCAACGCACTTTTCACCACACTCCCAGCTCCGTCGTAAAACTAAATCGTGGCCTTCCTATCCTCCAAGATGAACGATATGGTGAAATATTGAAAGAACAGTAATCGCATACATACATTTTATCCAATTAAGTAGGGTATTCTCAAAAGACTCTTTTTTGTTAGGAAATTTACACGATATTTATCATCACATTAATACATGCAGCGATAAGTACTATATAATTTGTTACAAATTTGAAATGCAGTTTTTAGGCTTTCAGTGGTTTTTATCTTTAGCATTTTCTTCAAATGTATGCAAATATGGAAATCATTTCTTGCCTTTTATACTTCTTTTATACTGAAGTGGGATTTCACTGTATAATACCCCCTCTGTCCTATAATAATAATAGCCGCAGTTGATGAATTTCATTGGTATCGCCATAACAGCAGAAAAAGAAAATGAAGACAGAATGCAATTTTTATTACCAACAACTTAGATTAAATTTTAAAAAAATCTGATGTGTACACCACATGACTTCCTTGTACGGAATATTAAATTATACGCATTTTTTCTTGCATTTTATTTAAACTTATTAGATTGAATTAAACCTATTTCACCGACAGCGCATAAACCACAATAGAATAAATGCATTCTTTAAAATTCACTTTGCTTACCATAACTTTTCTGGCGCTAGGTTTACTTAACAGTATTATATTTCGTTCATATTATAACTCAGAATGCACAAAATGTATATCATTTAAAGAATTATCTAATCGTTGCCACATGTTCTATTCAAATACTATAATAAAGCTAGAACTATGTATAAAAGAAATTAAGCAAGCAAAACAAAAAAGAAACAATTTTCCACAGACGATTGAGTATTTCTCATTCAATTAATTCAGTTTTCACTTCGCGACAAGGCAAAAATACATAAAAACTCAAAATATCTGTATTAAAAATTACGAAGTAAATCTTAAACGCTTATTTCCTCAAAAAAATTCCAGAAATAATTAAGCATGATTTAAATAATAAATGAAGGCGTTATCTTTGTTGTTGCCAAGCTAAGTTTCTCTAGATTGGCAACAAATCCGCTACTCAGCTGTTTCAAATGTAAACATGAGCAATCAATGGCCGCCATCAAATTAGGCTTAGCGGCACTTAAACAATTTTAAAATTGTTGATAATTCTAAAAATATTGCATATAGATTTACTAAAGGCATAAAACTCTTAACCGGAAGATAAAAACAACATAATTCAATCATTTTTAAAGCAAAAATGTACAATTTACAAACATATAAGAGTAAAGAAACAGATCACTGAGCCGGGTAACAGAGTGGATATATTTATAAATAGTTTTATATACGTTTGGCGCGGCCGAGATGAAACCAAAATACGAGGTGCACATCTACATGTTACAGCAGTTCTATATACAAAATTTCAACGTTCCGAGGCTACTCGTTCTTGAGTTATGCGAGATACGCACGTACGTACATACGTTCGTACAGACGCCACGAAAAATTCTCTTCAGAATTCATTTTAAAGCAGTTTTTTAGTTTTATTGGAGGAAAGGAGTATTTTATTCTGTCCTTACGTACAGATATCACGCAAAAACATCGTTAAATTGCATTCGAAAGTGGTCAAAGTGGATATTTTCATTGAAATATGCTACCTGAAGCTTTTCGCGATTACAATACTTCATTTTTACTTCGTACAAGGAAGTAAAAAGAAATCTCAAAGCTTTCAGATTTTTATATTACGCTCAAGGGGGCGTTTTTTTAACGTTCTGTACGTTATCTTTATTTATTAAATATCATGTTCTTGCCACTTAAACAATAAAATTCAATTCAACAGCAATATCACAAAATAGTTTAAAAACAGCATATCTTTGCAATTTCCGGTACACTGTCTCACGGGCTGGAGTAAAGCAGTTTTTTCTTTTCGCACAGTGTTACCATTCTTCGCTTTGTAATCGTTGAGTTTGTTAATCAAAAATTCATTTAAATTTTACAAAACAAGAAATAGGTAATAAACAACTCCAAATTTCGGCTTTCAGATGCCCATATTCGGGTGGAGACGTACGTTATTCAAAATTTGATGGCTCTAGGTACGGTCTTTTTATCACAGTGCGAGAAACATACATACATGCATGCAGATTCTTAATGTATTTAATAATTATTATTTAGTGTCTTTAAATATAATGCAGGGCAATAATATTTGGTGACAACAATTTGAAAAGTGAAATGCCGTTTATAGCGTACCATTGCAAAATGCCAAAACGAATTTAATAGCCATTCTGGATAAATTGTCCCTCTGGGCTAAATTAAAAATAACACTAAGTTTTATGAGTGCTCGAATAGTTTCTGGATTTTTGAATAATTTCGTAACTGCATTTTAAACTTGTAGGTAGGATCCCTTTTGCCAGAAAATTTTGAAGCCATCGTTCTTCACTGATCGCAGCATAAATTGTTTAAGTGACAGAAACGCATTATCCATTACTTCGGAAGAAATGTACTCTTAGACAAAAAAAAAAAAAAAAAAAAAAAAAAAAAAAAAAAAAAAAAAAAAAGACGCGCACCACGACGTACCGAGAAGATATAAAGGCAACTAGACACAAATTGATATGCATACAGGTTTCGACGGAAAATGCAAAAGCGACAACCGTTCATTCATTGCGCGAACGATATGCGCAGATGCCAGAATTTGAGAGAGGTCGTGTAGTTGGGTAAAAGAAGCCGGTGGGCCTTATCGGCGAATAGCTCGCCATTTGAGCAGGAGCGATGCCATTATTAGACGATGTTGGCAGGAATGGGTGAACCATGGCCCCACACAGCGTCAAGAAGGAAGCGGTAGGCTTAGAGAAACGACAGAACGGGAAGACCGAGCGGCACTCAGAGCTCCAAATGCATCATTATCATGGATTGTATGTGCAACTAGTGCTTCAATGATCGCAAGGACCATTCATAGACGGCTCACAGAAAGGGGGCTGAGGTCACGGCACCCCTTGCGCCGACTACCATTGACCGCTGTACAACGTCAAGCCCGTTTGCAGTGGTGTCGGGGTCATTCGCACTGGAATGTCACAGATTGGAGTAGAATAGTCTGTCTTCAGTGGTGAGTCCCGCTTTGAACTGAGCCCCGATGACCAGCGAAGGCGAGTCTGGAGACGCCACTGACAGCGGTGTGATACCATCCTGACCAGTGCCGACTCGTAATAAGCACTGTGGAACTGCAGCACCCCCAATTTCCACTTATTATTATTTTTAATATTTAATATAGTGTGCCCTTTAGTCTTTAATTCTTTCTTTATACTTTTACAATACATAATCCTTAAGCTTTATGTCAGTAGCCATCCCCCACTTTGTCAAAAAGGTACGAAAGTCTTTGAAACTGCGCGCTTCACAATTTCAGCGATGTGGTATTTGGCTGTTCTGCGCATGCGCACACAGAAGCAGCACGCGAGCCAGGCAAAGCGAAGAGCAAATGTCGCTCTTGCAGTGCCAAAATTCTGGCATGTTGTTCGAAAAGTGATTTCTTTTTACTCCGCGCGTGTGGTATTCCTCCACAAGGTGGAACTTCATCATACGAACCATAAACAGAGTTCACGAAAATTTGCAACCTTTTAAAAAATTGCCTTAGTGAAATTCAATCAACATCAAATGCAGAACAACAACAAATGAAACAACTGTTCATATTGCAAAAGCAATAGGAATTTTAAAATATCTAAATGATGATAATTTCAAGTTTTGGTTAGAGCTTTTTTATCAGATGCCTCATGTTGAAATAATATACAATCAAATGCAATTCAGAGAAATAAGTGTGTTTAAAGTTAACGAATATATAACAAATTCCAAAACTGCTATCTTAGAATTAAGAAACTCAAAGTACTGTGAGAATTTTCCAAAGACACCGATGGCAAAAGAATAGAAGAAGGAAATATGTGATTTTATACTATGTATTGATATAATGCAGAGATATTCTTCCACTAAACACTTAGCAGCTTCTAAATTATTAAACAAGAAATGCTTCGCTAGTTTTAGGAATGAATATTCTACAGAAGAAATAGTACCAACCGCTGAAGCATATCCAATGATTGACAAAGGAAAGCTTGAAATTGAACTAAAAGTATTCTATTGTTGGTCTGATATACATGAATACTACAAATTGAATGAGCTACTGAAATTTATTTTCGAAAATAATCTAGATGATGTTTTTAGTGGAATTATGAAACTGATAAAAGTTCTCTTGAAAGTTCCCATGACTACATCAGAGGCAGAACGCTGCTTTTCAACATTGAAAAGAATGAAAACTGTTCTAAGAAGCACAAGAATTCGGAAAGACTAAATGCGCTTGCTTTGCTTTCAATAAAGAAAAATTTCCTCAGTTGTCATCCAAAGATCAAGGAGAAAATTATTGATTGTTTCGCGCAAAGTAAAACAAGAAGAATGGATTTCATTTTTAAATGAATAGACAAAGAGTGAACTGTAAAAATTTTGGTTAAAGTAATTAAGAAATGCTTAATTTTTTTATTGTCAGATTTCCTGATGTTTCAAAATAAATTTGCTTTTTATACATGTTTGTTTTCTTTCAGACAATTTTAAAACAAAGGTTAAATTTTTTTGGAACAGCACCCCCACTAATTTTAGTCACGAGCCACCACTGAACCTGACTGTCTTCCGGCAGACAGGCCGACAACCAGGAGTGATGGTCTGGGGTGCCATTTCATTTCATAGTAGGACACCTTTGGTTGTCCTCCGTCGCAACCTTACAGCACAGCGGTACGTCGACGAAGTTCTAAGGCTCGTTGTGTTGTCCTTCATGTCACGCCATCCTGGCTTACATTTCAGACAAGATAATGCCCGTCCCCACACTGCACATGTTTCTACTGCTTGCCTTAGTGCTTGCCGAACATTACCTTGGCCAGCAAGGTCGCCGGATCTCTTTCCTATTGAGCACGTTTGGAGCATTATGGGCAGGGCCCTTCAACCAGCTCGGGATGTTGACGATCTAACGCGCCAGTTGCACAGAATTTGCCACGATATCTCTCAGAAGGACATCCGCCACCTCTATCAATCGATGCCAAGCCGAATAACTGCTTGCATAAGGACCAGAGGTGGACAAACGCGTTACTAACTTTTTCCCTTTGTGAAGTTCTATCATTTCGATTAAATCATCCAATTTTTCTCAAACTGTAATCATTTGTTTTTCTGTATATGTACATCACTTCTACCGATTTTCGTCCCATTCGGATAAATCCTTCTTGGTGCGTCGTTTTTTTTTTGTCTAAGAGTGTATTATTCAAAGGCTATATTTATTGCTTCTATGGTGTCTCTATTGCTAAGATAAATACGTCTAAGTTTTCCAAAGTTTTTCTCCGTAATTTTTGCATTCAAGTCCACAATCTTGTTTTTTCAAAGAATCAGATAAGATAACCTTGATAAAATTAACCTTCATAATTATGTTCTGAAGCCCTTTTCCGAATTCTTGATATGGTCATTCTGTTGCACTTAAATTGTTTTGCAGCTAACATAACTGCATCTTTCTACATATTTTCGTTTTTCTTTTGATGCATCAAGAACTCGACAGTCGCAAATCTGTCTTTTCTTAAAAACTCTTTTTTTTTTTAGCCCAAAGGGGCAATTTCCACAGAAGAGCTATTAATTTCGTTTTGGCATTTTGCACTGATTCACTACAAACGGCGAATCACTTTTTAAATTGTTGCCACCAAATATTATCGCCCAGTATTATACTTAAATAAATTAAATAATGAATAATTTGCATAAATGTATGTATGTTTCTCGCATTGTGATAAAACGACGGTACCTAGAGCCATCAAATTTTGAATAACGTACGTCTTCACCCGAATATGGGCATCAGGAAGCCCAGATTTCGAATTTGTTTTATTATGTATTCATACTTTGCAAAGCATTTATGAGTTCTTGATTAAGAAACTCAACGATTTCCAAGCGAGCATTGGCAGCACTGTACGGAAAAAAAAAAATAAAATTATCCTCAGCTCGCGAGTTTGTGTATTGGAAATTCTAAAGAAATGCTCTCTTAAATATTTTATAAAAGCTTTCAGATTTTTTTTACAGTATCTTCTAAGAATTTGTGAACAAAATTTGCTAATTTGTTGCACCGGTTATATTTTATTTTATTTTATTTTTTATTTTGTTAGCCCAAACGAGCTACTTTTGTTGATTTTGTGTTTTTCCACTTTAATGCGTTGTTTCGTTTTTCATTCCATTCTGTTGCCATTCGGAAAAAAGTAAGCTGTTATTTATTAATTCGCCTGTTCAAAATTAAAAAACTGAACTATTTAAAAACAATAGACGCAATACTGTAGACAAAATTTACTTCTTTTATAGAATCAATATTTCTTCCGTTGACTTTTTAAAAATATATATATGATCCGTCACTTGATAGATAAATGTACCTGACTTAACTATATTTTTACACTTTTCACCAACCAAGAAAATCTGCAGTTGATTTTTCTATCAAGCTCGTGATTTTCATGCAAGCTATGCGCTACAACTTGAACGCAGTTTTTCATTCATGACCTTGATGAATTATTTTAATTATAGTAAGCTGAAAAATTTTATTCATTTTCCAGAGTCATTCACCGATGAATCATGAAATAATCTATTTCCATGAACTTCTAGTGTCTTAACCTGATTCTGCATTTTTATTTTATGAAAGTTTTAGTCGCCTATTCCTGTACAGAAAGGAAGTCTCATTCTTTTCTTCGAAATTCGATTACAGAATGTTTTCTCCGAACTTATGTATAATAAAATTTATGAATTGCTTGATTATTTTAGAATAAGATAATCGTTTCTCAGAATTAGGCTTGATATTTATTTTTTGTGGCTCTCTTCTTTTAAATATAAAATCTACGTGTTACGTAAATTAAATTTGTTCTTAATGGAATAGAAGGGCTAAAATATTGCAGGGCAGTTATATTCGTTATTATAAATTATTATCAATCTTTTTTATATTTATTTATCTTGCACAGTATTGAATGAGATTTAGCGAGTATTTCATAACATGCTTTATCTAAATTTTGTAGTTTTCCCATGGATCGCTTTAATTTCGTTTTAGCTGCTGAAGGATCTCTGACAAAAAGTGAATTATCCTAAATCGACGACTATAGGTAATCTTGCATTTTTTTTTTATTATTTTATTAGACCTTGATAGAATAAATCCACTTGCTAATGAATAACAATGCTAATATATGCAGCTAAATATGCAGCTCTTTAATTAACAAATTAGTGAGGATTATCTGCGGAAAAAGACTCGTATTCGTAAATAAGTTTCTAAAGGAAATTGCCAGGAATGTTATACACGGCAAAGAGCGTGAAAATTTTCACGCATTCAGTCTACACCTGCGCTGGAAATCGAATCTAATAAACAACTTTGGTTATTTAGCGGCTTTTAATATTCGGTCAAATGTAGATCAGGAGATGTAAAAAGAAAGGCAACAATGCCAATTTTCAGCGTTTTAGTGATCAGCCGCTGGTCGAATGCTAAAACACAATAAAGGTTATATTAGGGTATTTGATCATGACAAAGCAAGCGAAGGTTCTCTGCCTAAAGGGAGGGGTGCCTTTGTGGAAGACTTCGTAAAGAAAACTGGATCCTGTTTAAGTTACACTGAGCTTAGAGAATCATTAAGTTATTTTGAAGCAGAAAACATGAAAAGTGGACAATGCCCTCCGGGACTTGAACTCTGGACCTCTCGGATACGAGTCAAGCATACTTCCAATTACACCACGAAGGCATGCGAAAAGGAAGGAGAAAATACCGTATAACACAAAGACAAAAACCTCGAAAATCAACCGTGTTATCAGCCCGTTCGTCTGAATTCGAATCTATCGGTATTCAGCACTCTTAACCGCTCTACCACTGGTAGGTTCTTAAGAGATAAGAAAGGATACAGATTCGTCTTATTCTTTTTACTTCCTTGTACGAAGTAAAAAGGAAGTATTGTAAATCGCAAAAAGTTTCAGGCAGGATATTTCAACGAAAATATCCATTTTGACCGCTATCGAATGCAATTTAACGATGTTTTTGCGTGACATCTGTACGTAAGGCCAGAATAAAAGACCCTTTTCCTCCAAAAAAATTGTAAAACTGCTGTAAAATTAAATTCGGAAGAGAATTTTTCGTGGTGTCTGTACATACGTATGTTTCTCGCCTAACTCAAAAACGAGCAGCCTCAGAACGTTGACATTTTGTATATAGGACTGCTATAACATGTAGATGTGCACCTCGTATTTTGGTTGCAATCGGCGGCACCAAACGTATATAAATATATTTATATATATATATCCACTCTGTTACCCGGCTCAGTGATCTCAGTTTCTTTACTCTTATATGTTTGTAAATTGCGCATTTTATGCTTTAAAAATGATTGAATTATTTGTTCTTATCTTCCAGTTAAGGTTTTTATGCCTTTAGGAAATCTGCAAGCAAAATTTGTAGAATTATCAACAATTTAAAGGCTGTTTAAGTGCGGTTAAGCCTAATTTTTAAATAGCGTGGAGGACATCTTTGTTTACATTTGAAACAGCAGAATTGCCAATCTAGAGACTAAGCTTCGCAACAACAAAGATAACGCCTTCATTTATTATTGCGAATTAAATTATGCTTAATTCTTTTTGAAATTATTTCGAGGAAATAAGCGTTTAAGATTTACTTCGTAATTTTTAATACAGATATTTTGAGTTTTTATGTATTTTTGCCTTGTCGCGAAGTGAAAACTGAATTAATTGAATGAGAAATACTCAATCGTCTGTGAAAAACTGTTTCTTTTTTGTTTTGTTTTGCTTAATTGTTTTTATACATCGTTCTAGATGTATTAGAGTATTTGAATAGAACATGTGGCAACGATTAGATAATTCTTCAAATGATAGAAATTTTGTGCATTCTGAGTTATAATATGAACGAAATATAACGTATTGAGTGATCTTAGCGCCAGAGTGTCGCTATGGTAAACAAATATAGTGAATTTTAAAGAGTGCATTTATTCTATTGTGGTTTATGCTCTCTCGGCGAAGTAGATTTAATTCAATCCAATAATTTTAAATGAAATGCAAGAAAAAATGCGTATAATTTAATATTCCGTACAAGGAAGTCATGTGGTGTACACGTCAGATTTATGAGATTTCATAATTTTCTAAGTACGCCATGCGAGTTAATTCTTATCAGCAAGATCGTAAGTTCGTATCCCCACTAATAAATAGCTTTTTCAGGCCATAATATGTTTTGTAATAGTTCAAAAAATTTAAATCTTAAATAACATTCGAAGACACTTAAATACTGTCAGTGAATTCTTAACAGTTAAGAGTAAAGAACATATATGCATATATCTTAAAAACAAATTTCGCTTAATTGTACGAGTACATTCCTTAAGTTCCATTAAAAAATACAACACTTCAAAACAATTTCTTGATTGATCAAACTTTTGTAATATTTTTATACATCTTGTATTAAAAATTGTTAGTTTATAACTTTCAATTAAGCTTTGAAATAGTGTTATATTGTTTCATTTATAATATTTAAAAAGGTACGTTATTCACAAAGTGGTCTGTATAACTTCAAACATTCTCCTTCGGGGAAACTTTCTTCTTTTGTTTAAGTTGGAAGACTTCACAAAAGCTTGTTTTACTCAACTATTAACACCAGAATGAGTTTTAGATGCAAATGATTGTTTTTCTAACAATCAGAAGAAATTAGGCCTTCTCTCATCTGTAGGCGTTTATTTACATTTCGCTAACGACCGCCTTGAGAAATAGCACTTTAGAAAAAAAGTAAATGAAACCGTCCTCATAACCTTACTTAATCCGTCACCGTTGCTGTTATTTACTTTCCCAGAGGTGTGTCCTCGCAGCAAAAGTTTTTCGTTTCGGGAATCGACTGAATTTTGTTTCTCGACCTGATTTAAATCGAAACAGATGAGCGGCTTGGTGCATTTTCTGAACTCGCACCTCTTTCCCTGTTGGTTCAAGCTATTATTTACACTATCGCATTTGTTACATGTTTGACATTATTCGAAAGGCATTTAGTGTCTTACGCAGGATTTTATCTATAATCTTATCTAATCTAATTTGAATTGCGTTTTAATTTTAAATGTGTGGAGAAAATTTGAAAACTAGAATACTAAGAGGCAAATCAATTTTGTAAATTTTATTTTTAACTTTAAATTAATTTATGATTGTCAGTAAATTCCTGTCGGTGAAGTTCCTAAACGCTGGTAGTTCGGTTTCTGCGAACGGACTTTCAGCTTGGGCGCTTTCGTATTTTTCCCCATGTGTAACTTAACTAAGTTAATATCCGAACCAGTTTTCCTCAGAAAACGACGCTCAGACGACGTAGTGGTTAGGAGAGTTCGACTGCGATACCGAAGGGCTCAGAGGCCTACCAGCGGCCGAGCGTAAAGACGCTGAACACTGGTAGTTCGGTCCGAGGTTCGAATCCCGCGAACGGGCTGGCTGCATAGGCGTTTTCGTGGTTTTCCCCATGTGTAACGTGCATACGAGCCAATTTCCCTTAGAAAGTCCTACACGAAGGCATCCCTACCTTCAGGCAGAAAGCCCTCATGTGCTTTGCCATAAATGAATAATCCAATCTAATCCAATCCGAAGGGCTCAGGCTCGAATCCCGGAGAAGGCATGGAGGTAAAACTATCTGGTCCCTTCATAGGTGATAACAGTGGCCGCCTATTAAAGTGCCTCTATACTAAAATGGCCATCACTTCTGGTCTTAGTAGTGGTCGATGCCGTTATAGGCAAGATGCTGTTATAGGCAAGTTCCAGCCATAGGAGAAAAAAAAAAAAAAATTCCCTGAGAAAGTCCTCCATGAAGACATCCCTTTTTTTTGGCAGACAGCCCTCGAGTACTTTGCCATAATCAAATCAGTCAAGCGATTAAAACCGAAGCCCTTCACGGTAAGCACGTAAAACGCTGATTTTCGATTTTCTTAATTTCTGAATATTTTCGTAATAAAGTTAATTTCTGCAGATTAAGAAATTATTATTTCTAGCTTTGCCTTCCGGTTATTCATACAGTGCTAAAATTTCATATCAACACTAGCTCTGTCTCTTGAAGAGGTGTTTTTTACTTCCTTGTACGAAGTAAAAAGGAAGTATTGTAATCGCGAAAAGTTTCAGGCAGCATATTTCAACGAAAATATCCATTTTGACCGCTATCGAATGCAATTTAACGATGTTTTTGCATGATATCTGTACGTAAGGACAGAATAAAAGACTCGTTTCCTCCAAAAAATTATAAAACTGCTTTAAAATTAATTCTGAAAAGAATTTTTCGTGGCGTCTGTACGAACGTATGTACGTACGTACGTATCTCGCAAAACTCAACGTTGAAATTTTTGTATATAGGACTGCTATAACATGTAGATGTGCACATCGTATTTTGGTTGCGATCGACCGCACCAAATGTATATAAATATATTGATATATATATCCACTCTATTACCCGGCTCAGTGATCTCAGTTTCTTTACTCTTATATGTTTGTAAATTGTACATTTTTGCTTTAAAAATGAATTATGTTGTTTTTATCTTCCGGTTAAGGTTTTTATGCCTTTAGTAAATCTGTATGCAATATTTTTAGAATTATCAACAATTTTAAAGTTATTTAAGTGCCGCTAAGCCTCTTTTTTTTTTTTTTTTTTTTTTTTTTTTTTTTTTTTGATGGCGGTTATTGATTGTTTACATTTGAAACAGCAGACTAGTGGATTTGTTTCCAATCTAGAGAAAGTTAGCTTCACAACAACAAAGATAACGCCTTCATTTATTATTGCCAACTAAATCATGTTTAATCCTTTCTGGAATTTTTTCCAGGAAATAAGTGTTTAAGATTTACTTCGTAATTTTTAATATAGATATTTTGAGTTTTTATGTATTTTTGCCTTCTCGCGAAGTGAGAACTGAATTAATTTTTAATGAGAAATACTCAATCGTCTGTGAAAAACTGTTTCTTTTTTGTTTTGGTTGCTTAATTTCTTTTATACATCATTCTAGCCTTATTATAATATTTGAATAGAACATGTGGCAACGATTAGATAATTCTATTCTTTAAACTATATAAATTTTGTGCATTATGAGTTATAATATGAACGAAATATAATACTGTTAAGTGAATCTAGCGCCAGAGTGTCGCTATGGTAAACAAATATTAGAGTGGGATGTAGCCGTTCCTCAATAGACATTAATGCCGACTAGCTTTAAAAGGATTTATTAACAGAGCACACAAGAACGGTTACAAACAAAAGAAATATACATAAAAATGAAACATATACCAAATGGAACATCAAACATTAGAATAACATAGACATTGTACACTATCATCATGGCGGCTGGAGGTCGACTGACGTTTTTTCATATCGCCACGAGATGGCATTTAAATAAAATAGTTCGGTTACAGTTCATGAGTTCATGGTGTTGAATAAAATAGTTCAATTACACTTAAATAGTTTTGTTACAAGAGTGAATTTTAAAGAATGCATTTATTCTATTGTGGTTTATGCGCTGTTGGCGAAGTAGATTTAATTCAATCCAATGAGTTTAAACGAAATGCAAGAAAAAATGCGTATAATTTAATATTCCGTACAAGGAAGTCATGTGGTGTACACATCAGATTCCCCCCCCTCTCTGCTGCTGAAAATTTACAGTCAAACAAAAATTTTAAAAAAAAAAAAAAAAAAAAAAAAAAAAAAAAGCTGACCATTGATGAACATTCATAATTCATGATGAAGCTAGCTTCTTGCAATTTTCTCCGAGGTTTAGGAACTTTATAAAAATCGGAGTGCCATCAGGTGCTGTAGCTAAAAGCTGTAGTAAGAAAATAAAACAGTTTATAATTATTTACTTAAAAAAATGCGCATATTTTTTCTGAATGCTTCAAAGAAAAATTTAATGAAAAAGGACAGAGTAGGTTGTCATTATTTATTCTCAAGTTTTGTCCCACTTGATAAAGATTTCGTATTTGGTTTAATTCCGTAATCGGTTTCGTAATTATTTAATAGCCCTTCTGGGCGTTGTCACGAAATGGCATTTTGTGTCGAATCACTATAAACGGCTGTATCAGTTTTCAGATTGCTGTCACCAAATAATATCGCCCTGTATTATACTTAAAGAAATTAAATAATGAAGAATCTGCGTAAATGTATGTATGTTTCTCGCACTGTGAAAAAACCACGATACCTAGAGCCATCAAATTCTGAATAACGTAATCCTCCGCTCGAATATGGGCATCTGGAAGGCAAATTTTGAATTTCGAATTTATTTTATTATCTTATAAAGTATTTTTCCCACCATCCTAGCGTGCCTTCGTGGTGTAGTGGTTCTGCACACTGGGCCGGTATTCCAGAGGTCCGTGGTTCGGTTCCCGGCGAAAGCGGTTGCTAATTTTTCATCGTGTCTGCTTTCCAAAACATACCTAATGTCTCTACAACCTATTTCATATTTTTAAAATTTTAACGAAATTTTTTATTAAAAATCTTAACGATTTCAAAGCCGGCAGTGGCAACCCGCTATACGGAATAAAATATTTTCATCCCCAGCGCGAGACTGTCTAGCGGAAATACTAAAGATATGCTATTTTTAAATATTTTAACCCAAATGCTCTCGAAACTTATATGTATGTGTAAATAAAAAAAATGCCCCTTTGGAGGCAATACGAAATTTGAAAGCTTTAAGATTTTTATAAATTTTTTCATTTTTAGTTTTAGTAAGTTACATATTGTGTTAGTTCATCGTATTAGCATTATTTGAAGTAAACGCCAGTCTAAAAATTAAATATTTTGCAGTCAATACGTTTGAGCTAAAAATTGTAATTAAGAAAAAGTCCTTTCAGATTTCCTTTAAATTTCAGATAGCAAATAAAAGTAAATTTGTATTTTTGCCTTTGCGTCTTTATTGTTACTGTTTATGTGTGTTTTGATAACTATTTAATGAAAAAATTTCAAAGTTAGTTTTAAAATGTTTATTTTGCATTAAAAAAACTTTTTATTGCGTTAAAAAAAATTTCGTTTCGTCAGCTGCTTTTAAACTGTGCATTTGGCCAGTATGAAATTTGGATTTCAAGCTACTACTCTAAATTATCTCATAAATGTATTTCTCACACCGCGTATTTCTTTTTCATTCGAAAGATATTTTCCTTTCATCTCGCTAAAAGTAACTACAAGAACTGGTAACATCAAAGATTTGTTTAATGTACGGCCAATTAATCAAAGAGTTATCTAAGAATGGTAATGGATAAAATTTTCTTATTCAATATTATCTGCAGTTGTAACTGGAAGGCGAAAGTTGCATCGACATTTTTATACATACACTGTTTGAAGGACTGCAAAGAAGGATTCATAGAGTTGCAAATATAGATAACTAGCTGCTACGCGACCAGCCTTCGTATGGCTCTTAAATGTACCAGAAAAATGCCTAAAATGCCAAACATTAAATTTAAAAACTAAAGTTTCACTGCAACAACATTATATATATAATATATATATATAAAACAGAAATTTCAATAAAATTATATTATATATATAAAAATCTGAAGTGTACACACATGACTTTCCTTGCCCGGAATATTAAATTATACGCATTTTTTCTTCCATTTCATTTAAACTCATCAGATTGAATTAAATCTACTTCGCCGACAGCGCATAAACCACAATAGAATAAATGCATTCTCTAAAATTCACTCTAGTACTTGTTTACCATAGCGACATTCGGGCGCTAGATTCACTTAACAGTATTATATTTCGTTCATATTATAACTCAGAACACACAAAATTTATATCATTTAAAGAATAGAATTATCTAATCGTTGCCACATGTTCTATTCAAATACTATAATAAAGCTAGAATGATGTATAAAAGAAATTAAGCAAACAAAAACAAAAAAAAGAAACAGTTTTTCACAGACGATTGAGTATTTCTCATTCAATTAATTCAGTTCTCACTTCGCGAGAAGGCAAAAATACATAAAAACTCAAAACATCTATATTAAAAATTACGAATAAAATCTTAAACACTTATTTCCTCGAAAAAATTCAAGAAAGGATTAAGCATGATTTAATTCGCAATAATAAATGAAGGCGTTATCTTTGTTGTTGCGAAGCTAAGTTTCTCTAGATTGACAACAAATCCACTAGTCTGCTGTTTCAAATATAAACAATCAATGGCCGCCATCAAGAGAAGTATTAGGCTTAGCGGCACTTAAACAACTTTAAAATTGCTCATTCAGAAAGTTTGCTTTTAATTAAGGGATAGAGACCTATTTCAATAAAATTCATAAGTGTACGAGAACTTTTGGGAACCACTGTATTTAAAAGTACGTCCTGAAATAATAAACATTCGTTATTTAAAGAGTCTAATGATACTAATTTTAAGCATTAGATGTACAAAGTTAAACCTAAATCGCTAAACGATATGTAAAAATTCAGAAGGTTCTAGATTATCTGTTTAAAATGTTGTACAAATTAAAAAGGTTGTAGATTATCTGTTATTGATTCAGAAGTCAAACAACAAAAATCAGCGTTATATTTTCAAAATTTTCGCAGGAGTAGTTTCAATGGTTTTACCGAACCACCATCCTCAGCTGCAAAACTGCAAATGAACAAGATAGGAAATAATGATTAGATAAGATAAGAAAGCCTGGACAAGAATAAGCAAGTGGCTCCATCTTTTGGTGAAACCAGAACTAAAACATAATTTTCTTTAAAGGCCGAAAGCAAAGATGGATTGGAATTAGGATCGTTAACTAGAACAGAAAGATTTTTATTAATGTGAAATGCCTCTAGAAAATCCAGTTCTCCAATGGAAGATGTTTTTTGAATAATTTTGGCAGCTGAAAAATTGAAAGTGTGATTTTCGGACCAACAATGTTGAGCAACAGAAGACTTCTGTGTTTCCTTTTTTCTAACATATGCCTTGACGCGAAATTTTAAGGCTCTCTTAGTTTGGCCAATGTAAATTGAACCACACTGGCAAGGAATCCTATAAATACCCCAGGAATTCATATCCGGAACGGAGTCCTTGAGTATGGAACTCGGAATTTTATCGATGGGCAAATAAACGACCCGAAAGTTAAACTTCTGCAAAATATGTGCAACTTTATAGCTAATTGATGGAAAGAAGGGAATGACAACAGAATTTTTATAATCTCCTAAAACAAGAGTGTGCCTTTTAGTGTGTTGAGAGGCTTTCTTATATTATCTAATCATTATTTCCTATCTTGTTCATTTGCGGTTTTGCAGCTGAGAATGGTGGTTCGGTAAAACCATCGAAACTAGTCCTGTGGAAAATTTTGAAAATATAACGCTGATTTTTGTTGTTTGACTTCTGAATTAGTATTTATTCGGCGTGTTATTGTGTCTTAATTAAGGGATACCTTATCAGGAATTCAAGGGGATACCTTACTTGTTCATGTACAACAATTGACGTTTATTCATATATTCCAGAAACTACATTTATTGAAGTACATTCATACCATCTTGTTCTAGAATATTGTCATAAAGCTTCAAATATCGAATTCCGATCTGATATACTTGCGGCTGCATTTTCTGCAGAATCATTTGCCCTAATCTATCATGTCATAGCAGTACAGCTCTGCTTAAACGAACATTTCTTGTCCCTGTAGCCAAGCTGTAATATACTGACGATATAACCGTGTCAGTGATTTTATCCTATACATTCTTCACCCAAATAGCGATCTATTGCAGGTTACCGCATCTAATCGCCATTTTCGGAGATCTCAGTTCTGTTTGCAGAAAGCTGTAAGATTCTCATTCCGGGAGTCCTCCTCAACAACTCCTTTCTCGTACTTTATGGAATAGTTATTTTTTACACTCGTCTTATTTAGGGATGCAAATATTAATGCTAACTGAAAGTTTGCAAGACAGAGGTGGACACAAAAACCGTTAAGAACTATGGTCTATAAAAAAGCAATGAAACATTCAAGGCAATTCAGAAAAAGATTCCTCTATTTCACACGATCACGACATAATGAATTACGAAGTTCCTAATAGCCACAACCACCTTCTGTTCTGTATCAAGTGCGTACATGCACTGAATTTCTCCAGTTGGTAATTCGGCAATAAGTCTGTCTGACTTGGTAATAAATCTAATCTGCCTGAACATTAATTATGGCTTATTTTTGGGACAGAGCTTATGGTACCAGCATCCTGAAAGTTGTGCTAGGGCTTATATTCCGATTAGGTCTTATTTTCGGGAAATACGATATGTACGTAATAATCAATGTAATGGGACATCGTATACCTGGGTCTACTTCAGTGGCAGCGATTGCATGGTCATGGATTTAGATTGTAAATCTCTAGATAGATATGTGGGAGGGCAGATATGCTAAATTGTCATTTTTTTTTAAATGCGTTGTATTATATTTTACTTTTCTTCAGATACGAAGCATGCATTCCAGAATCATTTATGTTTAATGGCATATTTCTTCCTTCTCTTTTTAATAAGTTTCAACTTTCAGCAGAATAATACTAATAAATATATAGTAACATATTCTCTGAATTTTCGGTACCACTGCTTGTGACGCAAGTTTTATCCTACGCTGACAATTTATCTCCAACGTGGTTTGAATTCTGCTATCATGTGAGCCACAGTAAGGTGAAATATTTCGAACATCTGTATCTTATGTTTAAAGTTAAGATATATTTATACCATTAACTGTCATTTTAAATTGGACAGCTAATCGCGTCTTTTTCATGCAAAGAGCAATGGGAACAAGAAGTGCTACGGGGATAAGAAGCGATTTTTTATTCACTTCTTCATCTTCCATTAGAGAAATTTGTTTACCAAAATCTTTTGAATAAATTATCCATTAAGAAATTCGATTCAACACTAAATATATCCTATGTTTTGATTACAATATTTAAAATTTGCTTATCAACCCTGACACTTCCTCTGTCTTCAGGAGCGAGTTTATTGCGATTAATGTAGGGCTTGATGCTATCATATCCTATGATTGTGATTTTGGGGAACTGTGGATTTTATCGGGTAGCCGCAGCGCACTACAACATCTTAGTGGCTGGTCCTCCACAAACGATGAAACCATTATATCTATTCTGCTCAAAGTGAGGAAGATGTCTCAGACACACGACGTCCACCTGCAATGGATCCCATCACAAGTTAACATTGGTGGTAATGAGGTCACTGACAGACTGACACACCAGGCGAGGGACCTCCGTCCCAGGTCCTCATTATACGGGACCCATTCAGAGTTTGAGATATCCAACGCCCGTGGGACCTCGTTTTCGCGGGCGCGACCCCCGTAGTCCCCGTCCGGCTTTCACTAAGCATTGGGCAGAACGAAAACGTTGCTAGTTTGATACTCTGTCACCTTACCTCCGGGCACCACTCCATCGGCAAAATCACATTGTAGAAGGTGCTCTGTCCGCTTTGTCAGTCCTCGTCACGAGAACTGAATGGGGTCAAACCCGCGGGAACTCAGTCGACAAATGTACTATATAGCTCTACCACAGCCGGAGGAACAGACACGACAGTACCAGTACGGTCCCTGCCAAGCCTGAACCAACCTGAGTACAATACTCGGGCTCTAGTCCGGTGAAGTCAAATTATATACCCCCGTGATTGAGACTGCGTAGGTACAGATCCTAACCAGTACTTCCCAGGCGTTCGCCTGAGTCAACCCCTGGGGGGGGATTCACTGACAGACTGGCCGAAGACGCTCCTATTCAACAATTACAATTTGGTACACAAGAGCATCCCCTGGCTCTCTGCTGGACATTAAATGTGACCGTAGCTTCCAGACTGCTCTGGCTAGACTAACAAGTGGCCATCTTAAATGTTTTTCCTTTGGTTGAGGCAGACAAATACACTCCACTCGTAAAAAATGCTGTGACCATCCAGCACACATTCCGGATCACATTCGGAGCTGCATTGGACTTTCTAAGGGGGACTTAACATCCAAACCCTTATTATTATAAATTTTGTGGCGGTCAACAACCTCCTGGAGTTGATCTGACATATGTCAGATCTTTCAAAGATAAGCAACAACAAAACAATTTGCTTATGAAAAACAATGAACTGGATTCAATATTCCTGAGTTTCGATTTACTGTTGCCATTTTAAAATGTCAGCAAACTGTTATAAAATAATTTTTAAAATCCTATCATTTTAATAATTAGCAAAACAAAAGATATAGATGTAAAACCAAATACCCAACAGCAGCTTCTTCGCTTATTAAAAGGGATTTTGCATTTCGAAAAGATTCTCTTTTTTAATATTTTAAAATGTTTTCGCCCTTTTAAAAAATCTTGTAAAATTTACAATCAAATTAATTGTCTTTACCATTTTATGATTTTAAATGATTTCAAAGTTAAAGAGACACTACTAAACTGATTCAACAATTACAATTTGAGCAGAAGGACTTACAATCAAGAAAACAGATGATTTACTTATTTTTAATATTTCAGTTGCTTATATCCAAGTTTTTCTAAAAATGACACATATAAAATCGTATACTGCCAGCTCCATTTCGTGCTAAACAGTCATATTTCCTTCTTTAAGTATCCCTTTTCATCATTTGAAAACTTTTGGCCTAGGTCGCTTAATAAAAGACCTTTTGGCACAACTTTTAGACGGCGCTCGGGAACGAGAAAACAAAAATTAAATAAAACAATTTCACACCAGATCTCAACGAGGTGCAAATAAAATTGCACACCTTGAATGATGGTTATCGCTGCCATTCATGTTATTTATTTTTCGGCGCGTTACAACCACCTTAATAGCAGTTATTAAACGGCAAAGACCTGTCTCCGAAATGCGTCGAGATATTGTACGTACTGTTTAAAACTACATTAACCAGTCTTTGGCAATAGCGAAAGAAGGTATCTGTATGTTGTAAGAATAGAAGGGGGAAGTCAGCTTAAAAAACTTTATCCAATGAAGTGGCTTTTTGCTATCATATCACCGACAGAATTCGAAGAAGTCCTCTCGTGAATAAAAATAAAATGAAAATATTAATTAAGGGAAATGAAGTGATAAATGGGCAAAACAAGTAAATTTTTGGCGTATTTGCTTAGATATAATGATTAAACTTTCCCCCTCCCTGGAAAATGTTAATGACAGTTGCCGACAGGTGTATACTTATAAGCTTATCATCAACAAGATCTTTCTCAGTTTTTCAGTAGAATCTGTAGTCTATTAAATGCGATACTCGAAATAAAGGGTTTATTTTTACGATGCTACTATAATACAAAAATAATATATAAAAATATGATACTTATTTACAAAAAAAGACAAGAATAAATAAATACATAAAATTACTAATAAAATCATTAATTTTATTAATCATTAATTAAAAATTGAATAATTAATCTTTAAACTAATTAAAGAAATGAAATAATTAAAATTTAATAAATGTAAAAAAAATTAATTTAAATTAAATCCGCGATTTTTAATATAATTTTATTATTAATAAAATCTGAAAATTTTTACATTTTATATTAAGCCCAATGAGACCTTTTTTTTTAACAATTTCTGCGTTACCTTTATTTATTTGTGCTACCCTTATCATGTTCTTCGCATTTAAACCATAAACTTCAACATCAATATCGCAAATTCAACAGCAATATCGCAAAATAATTTAAAAATGAGCATATCTTAAGAATTTCCAATACAGTCTCGCGCGCTGGAGATAAAAATGCCATTTTTAGTCCAAAGGGATTTAAATCCCGAAGGACTATTAGTTTCGTTTTGGCATTTTGCGTCGGACGGATAAATGTCGGTTCACTTTTCAAACTGTTGCCATAAAATGTTAGAGTCCTGCATTATATTTGAAGAAATTAAATAATGAAAATCTGCGTAAATGTATGTATATTTCTCACATTGTCATAAAATAACGGTACATAGAGTCACCGAATTTTGAATAACGTAATCCTCCAACGAATATGAGCATGCGGAAGACCAAATTTGAAATTTGAAATTTGTTTTATGATCGACTTCCTATTTTTTAAAACTTTGACGAATTTTTGATTAACAAACTCAAGGATTTCAAAGCGAGCAATGGCAACGTTGTACAGAAAAAACATTTTTATCTCCAGCGCGTGAGTCTCTGTATCGGAAATTCTAAAGATATGCTCGTTTTAAAACTATTTTGCGATATTGCTGTTGCACTGGATCTTATGGTTTAAGTGCGAGGAACATGATATTTAATAAAGAAAGGTAACACACAAAATGTTAAAAAAACGCCCCTTTGGACATAATTTAAAATCTGAAACATTTCAGATTTTTTTTTTTTTTTCCCGTACAGTGTTGCCATTGCGCGATTTGAAATCGTTGAATTTGCTAAGCATTTTAAATTTGAACCATAAAAATTTATGAAAGGATCTTGCATTCAAATTTTCGTTTAAAATTCAAATTTAAGTCAGACAGGAAAAATATTTTTAAACGCAGCAATACAGTGATTCAAAAATATCTAACGATGTATTACACATCGTTAGATATTTTCGAATATCGGAGAATGTAAATAATCATTCTCCGTGGGAATCTCGAGTGTTATGCATCACTACACGAAAGTGGAGCTCGCCAACATGCATTCTATGTTCTGGGCATTACATAGGAGCAGCTGCTTAAAGTGGGACAAGGCAATCGTCCTGTGTACCTCTAATGAGTAACTGCTCCTTTCTATCCAACTCGTTAAATAAAATTCTAGTCGGTAAACTCCGCTTTCGAAATACTCGAAAATTGAACGGAGAACGGGGACTTACGCCAGCAAAAAACTTTTACCTATTGCTCAAACATTGCTCTATGCTACCTCAATGTCCTATTTCTGCACACGCTTCCGATTACAGAACTGGCTTATTTCAGTCTCCTCTGCTTGCTTTGATATTTTTGGCAGATAATTTTGATTCTCCCTGCATGGCAAATGCTCACAAACTCAGCGCTTGGTTTGCTTCAGAGCCGAGCTCTGGTAATTTTTCAGTTTTTGAGATAAATTGTACTTCTGCACCTGAACAACTCTTATTTAGGATTATTAAGTTTCAGTTTCATTAATCCAGTTGCAGTTTCAGTTTCATAAAATAAGAACAGCAATAGATAAGAGCGATTCTGGTTTTCTTTTTTTTTTTTTTTTTTTTTTTTTTTTTAGGTTCATAAAAACCGTTTTAGCACGTAATTTAGAACGTTTTTCCCAGTACATGTTGAGAACGTTTCGAAATATACCAGGATTGTACGTTGAAATGTGCGTTTTAAGAACACGGTTATAATACGCACCGCTTTAGCACGTCGTTTAGAACGTATTTTCTAGCACATGTTGAGAACGTTTCGAAAAGTACCAGTGTTGTACATTGAAATATACGTCCTAAGAACACGGTTATAATACGCACCGCTTTAGCACGTCGTTTAGAACGTATTTTCTAGTACATGTTGAGAACGTTTCGGAAAGTACCAGTATTTTACGTTGAAATGTACGTCCTAAGAACACGGTTCTAACATAAACAACTTTAGCACGTTATGTCGAACGTATTTTATAACTCAATCTGGGAACGTTTCAAAAAACACGATTGTTGTACGTCGAAATGTACGTATTAAATACACGGTTGTTACACGCACCACTTTAGCACGTTATGTAGAACGTTTTAAATACACCTAACACCGTTATAGAACGGTATGACACGGACTCTGAACGTGTTCGGAACGTTCCGGTGCTGCTTGGGATTTAAATATAGCAGAATCTTCAACTACATAGAATCTTCAGCTATATGCATCTTCAGCAGATATTTCTTTTGATCACGAAAAATTTTGCTTTATTGATAAACTTTATTCTCCAGGATGATCAATAAATTTGTGAGATTTCTTCGGAAACTGGTAAAATGCTTCTTCCCGAAAGTACTAGAAGTGGCTTCTCTGGTTGTTCCGTCTTATCCGCTGTTTCAGAAACAGAAGTTACTCAGGATTTAAAAAGTGCGGAAAACTGGAGTCATTGTTTATGCAATGAGCTTAATACAGTGAAAGACTAATATAAACAGCTCAAATATATCAAATGCTATTGACAACCCGCGGAAAACAGTACTTGCAAACTTTTACGGACGATGTAACCAAGCATGGGTGATCAAAATGCTCACTTGCAGAAAACCTTAGTTTTGTTTTTAGCTTACCGCAGTTTACCTACCAGCAATGTAGTAATATAAACAGTAAATTTGCTTACGTTAAATTGCGTATATCATACCCAGTTATTTACTCTCACTTTCAGGGGCTTGGCAGAAGATCGTGGTCAGAAAGTGTTGGATTCTTCTCATACTCTAATACTCTAATACTGTTTCTAGCATTTTCTTTAGTCTCATTAATGACGCTTTAAAGGTTTTACTTTTTTAATGGAGGAAATGGAAAAATAATTATTTTTGTTTCTATCATTCCGTGAAATAGTTCATTCATTATATATCCAGGGCTTGAATTCAGCCTCAGTCCCAAATAAAATTAGGTACGGCATTTTATTTTATTATTTGACTATTTATTATTAACCCTTTGCACTCGAGCAGTGCCTGTCAGGCATCACTGCATGTGATGCGATAACTCGAGCGGTGCCCGAGAGGCACCATTCGAATCAAAGTATTCATTTGTATTTGACCTAAGGAATATCGCTTGAGAGATCTACTTGGCCTTTTGTAGATCATATTACAAGGTGCCTGAATAGCTATAAGGATGTCTTATCTCAAATAAAGGTTGTCTTTGCTATGCTTATGCGATTAAATGTCTTATCTCAAAAATACGTGCGACCGCGGGTAGGACTCTGTCTTCGACATCAGTTCGAACTCAACCTTCTTGCCGATCGCAGTATTTCTTTCAAAGTTACTCAACCAGATAAGTATAGAACACGACGAAGAAGTTACTTCTAGAGACGACGAGTTTAAATTTTTGGCAGTAACGAACGAAATTACATCACTTGCCCATGAGAACGAAGACTTGATAAAGATAATGACGACGTTAGAGGAGCAAGAAGACGAAAAATCCGAATAATCGATAGTGAATCTGGAAGCCAAAGTGATTGTACAGAAGGGACTGAACCTTCAGAATGGACAGTGTGCACAGAAAAACTCCTCGAGCGCAAAGGGTTAATTTAACTTGATTTATTAAATTTTAGTTTTTCTCTTTCCGTTTTATTTTATTTACATTAATTAATTAATCATTTTATTTATTTATATTCAACAGGGCTCCAGCACTTCTAATTTTAGAAATTAAGCCCTGCGCACATTCCAGTTGAAGTCCTAAGAAAAATGCGCTAGTTGTTGCAACATCTTATATTCAAGGAGCATTTAAACAACTTCTTTGATAAATTCAGTGATTAGAGTTTCTATTTTACAAACCCGTCTTCGTTATGGTAATGCTTGTGCTGCCATCTATCATTAGTACACAGAAATAAAAATGCATGGCAAAAATCATTCCTAATCATAAAAATAAAAAAATCTAAATACAGTAATTTTTCAATTATTATTATTTTTTTTTGAAAGGAAACGGTACTGAAGACTATTTAAATATCTAAAATAAGTATCATTCAACAGAATTTCATTTAGTAAATGTACATGCCCCTCTTCAATATTCTCGCAAATATTTTCAGAGAGTTTAAGTCGGTTAACTGTGACTACTCACTAATAAGACGGGAGATAATATGATTTTTGAAAGCCCACATTCATACATTAACACACTCACACAGATATCTATACAGATATTGCATAAACTCTGTTACGGTATTTCTTCGAACGAATGCTTAAAAATTATCCAAGGAACCATTACCACTACCAACCATATTATTTTTTTTAAAATGTATGATTACAATTTTATGATAGCCGATGCAAGAAAAATTAATTTTTTAGACATTAATTCTATTTTATATAGCAGTTATTTCTACAACTATATATGCACTGAAAAATAGCAAATTTCGGGTACGCAACTTATAATTCAAAGAGAAGGAATATTCTAATGAAAAAAGTAACTTTAACATTGCATCTATGTGACAATAATTGAAAATGATTTTTTATTCCCGTTTACTTGTTTTTTAGGACATGTGTAATCGTCTGATCTTGCAACTGAAAACGACTTGTTCTGTCATTTTATTTGCTTTCCAGGACATATGCACTCATTAAACAAAACAAAATAAAAAAAATTAAAAAATCTGATGTGGACACCACATGACTTCCTTGTACGGCCTATTAAATTATGTATATTTTTTGCAGTATTTCATTTAAACTTATTTCCTCGAATTTCACTAGAAATATTTTTCTCATTTAGTCAATTCAGTTCTCACTTCGCGGCAAGGAAAATATACATAAAAACTCAAAACGTCTTCATTAAAAATTGTAAAATACAGAAAAAACATAAAATACCAAAGTGAGTTAAAAACTGTTAAAAAACTATTTTTACAATTAAAATCAGAGTTTAAATTAATTAAATTTAGACAGAAAGACAGATTTTTCGGTGCACAAAACCTTTGGCCCCACTCGGCAAAAAGACACTGAAGTTGATGCAGAAAATGACTTAATTCACTAAGTTTCAAACGTAAACGTCATTAGGCTTAGTGGAACTTAAACAACTTTTAAATTGTTTATAATTCTACAACTATGACATGCAGATTAACTAAAGACATACAAAATTTAACCGGAACATAACAACAATAAAATCCAATCACATTTAAAGCAAAAAATGCATACCTTTAGTACGGCAGTTTACAACCAAGAAGGTAGGTGCACATCTACACGTTAGAGCAGTCCCATATACAAAATTTCAACATTCTGACACTACTTGTTTCTGAGTTATGCAATACACATACATAGGTACGAACGCAAGTACAGACGTCACGAAAAAATGACTTCTGAGTCCATTTCACAATCCGTTTTGGGAAAAAGAGTCCTTTATTCTGTCTGTAAGTAAAACGCAAAAACATCGTTCAAATAGAAAGGAAATTACAAGAAAGTAAATATTAAATTTTAAAAACTGAAGCAACTTTGCATTTGAAAATAATTTTCTTCTCCATTTGTTTCTTTATTAGGACATCTGTATTTATAAAACGGGGGAAAAAATAGTAACATTTGGAAAGTTTTAAACAGCATTTGGAATCTGCATCTGAAAATGATTAGAAATGATTTTTTGTTCTGTTTTGTTTGCTTTTTAGGACATGTATAATCATAAAACGAGAGAACGCAAGAGTTAAAAATTTGAGACATTATTGCAATTTTTAACAAAAAATGATTTGATCTCCGATTTTATGAGATTTGAAGGATATGTATAATTACACTCAAACACAAACACTCGGCAAATAATTTCTTCAATTTTATTTGTTTCCAGGATATGACTGATCATCAGACTAGAAGAAGAAACTAGTAAATGTAAAAGCTGCAATGCACGTGGAACGTGTGTCCTAAAATCTACTTTCCTAATTCATTATATTTCTAGAATAAGTTTCTAGAATGTCTAGTAATAGCAAAAAGCGAAGAATATATTAAAATTCGAAAGCTGAAAGAATACTGGAACTTATATCCAAAAATGATATATTCTTCCATTTTATTTCTTAACCATTTTACATTTTTTATTTCTTATCCATTTTACATATTTTATTTCATTTCCATTTTATTTGTTGTATAGAATATGTGTAATTATTAAATGGGGGGATAAAAGTAACACAGTTGAAGCCATATTGACAAGTGCAAACGAAATGGCTTTGTTCTCCAGTTTTATCAATCTTCTCAGATATCTGTAATTATAAAAAGGAAAGAAGAAAAATAAATAAATAAAAAAACACTCAAAAAAAAATCAGAAGACCTTTCAGATTTTACATCACGCCTAAAAGAACGTCTTTTCAACGTTTTGTGCGTTACTTTTATTTATTAAATATCATGTTCTTTGCACTTAAACCATAAATTCAATTCAACAGCAATATCGCAGAATAATTTTAAAATGAGCATATCTTTAGAATTTCCGATACACAATCTCGCCAGTGTTGCCACTACTCGCTTTGAAATCGTATCGACGATAAAACAAATTCCAAATTAGGGCTTCCAGATGCCCATATTCGGTGGAAGATTACGTTATTCAAAATTTAATGGTTCTAGGTACCATTGTTTTATCACAATAAGAGAAACATACATACATTTATGCAGATTCTTCATCATTTAATTTCTTTAAATATAACACAGGACGATAATATTTGGTTGCAACAAGTTTGAAAAGTGGTACGGGCCAATAAGAGAAACAATAAGAGAGACATACATACATTTATGCAGATTCTTCATCATTTAATTTCTTTAAATATAACACAGGACGATAATATTTGGTGGCAACAAGTTTGAAAAGTGGTATTTACAGCCAATCCACGCAAAATGCCAAAACGAAATCAATAGCCCTTCTGGGCTAACGCCCGTTGGGCTAATAAAAGCTGAAAAGCTACAACATACGTGGAACCTGTGTCCGAAAACGATTTGCTTGCCAATTTAATCAGATTTTTATGACATGTATAATCATAAAAGACGAAGAAGAAAAAAGCAAAATTAGGAAAGCTGAAGCAAATCATGGACCTTATAAGAGATAGACTAACCCACTGGGCGGGGCGCGCGTCACCGACATGTCGGCGAGAAAGAGTAGGGACGATCTGGTTTACTTTAACACTGAAACCTATGGCGTTTATATCACATAACTCTTTTTAATTATTAAATGTGATACGTTGTATAGTGATGAGATTATGAAAGCCACAGTTTTTTCCAAATAGGATTTAATATATCATTAAAGCACTTTTTACTGCATTTCGCGCATTTTTTTCACGCGTAATTCTTGTACAAACATCTTTACTTTGGTAAAACGGTAAAAACTCTAGGCACAAAATTTATGAGCTTAATTTTGCGCACAAATAACGTAAAATTAAATAAGATTGATAGTACGTGATGCTTTGAAATAAATTAGGTATAATTAAACAAGATCTGATAACTTTTTTAAAAAAAATTAATGACCATTTTCAGGCAGTGATTTTCAAAACTATAATAACATTAGAAAACAATCATTTATTTGATTATCTCATTATTAACTTATTAACATTAAATTGGAATATTTATTTTAGTAATTTATAAAATTCGGAGCATAAAATTTTCTGAGTGTAATGAAGGGAAAAAAAAAGATAAAATAAAATCTAGAAGCACTCAGATTTTATATTACGCCCAAAAGGAACCTTTTTTTAACGTTTTGTGTATTACCTATATTTACTGAATATTATGTTCTTCACCCGTAAACCACATACATTTGAAAACAGCATATCTTTAGAATTTCCGCACTGGAGATAAAACTGTTATTTTCCGTACAATACTCGCTTTGAACTCGTTGAGTTTGTTAATCAAAAATTCGTTAAAATTTTACAAAATATAAAATAGATTAAAACAAATTCGGCCGTCCAGATGCCTATGTTCTGGTGAAGGATTTACATTATTCAAATTTGATGGCTCTAGATACTGTCGTTTTTGTCACAGTGCGAGAAACATACATATATTCAGGCAGATTCTTCATTATTGAATTTCTTTAAATATAATACAGGGTGATAATATTTGGTAACAACAGTTTGCAAGGAGACACGGACATTTATAGTAAAACAGCGCAAAATGCCGCTTCGAAACTAACAGCCTTTCTAGGCTACCGCCCCTTTGGGCTAATAAATTAAATTAACAGTAAAAAAAAAAGAATCTTATGCAGAACTAAAAATAAATTTAAAAAATAATCACTATAAAATATAAGCAAAATTAATTATTACGGTTAAATACGATTTTAATATTAGAATTAAATGTATAAAAAAATTATTAAGGAGTCAAAAGTGTTTATCACTATGATGTATTATGAAATATAATTGAAATAAAATTCCTTTATAGAAATTGTGCTATAATATTCATCTATAATTTTAAAAAAGCAGCACAATTTAGAATTTCAAACAAAACTTTCAAAAATTCGTTTTTAAATATCTTAGTATTTTTTACTTATTTACACCAATAAAAAGCATAAAATTGCAAGAGAAAATAGCCTTGTTTGAAATTTTCTATTAGTTCAGATTTAAAATATTATTTTCTAAAAGAAGTAGTTACAAATTTCCTTACAGCATAGGAAAAGCTAAAAAAATATCCAGCCCTGAAAGCATGCAATAGCTTTATAATTATTTGGAACGTTAATTATGCTTGATAAATATGCTAATTTTTAAAAATTAATCTCAATTTCAAAAATAAAAATATACAGAAATTCTAATTTGTGAAATGAGTCGCTACAGCCAGCTCTTTCTTGACAATTATACACGCTGCAATAGGCAACCACTGTTAAATATCTGCAAGTCGTCTGTACTCCTTCGGATGTGATCAAGGTGACAGCCGGGAACGCCTCAGACGAGATTTCCTATAAGGTCCATGAAGCAAATTTGGAATCTACAACCTACAATGATTTGTTCTCCGATTTTGCTTGTTTCCTTAGACTTGTAAGGGCTGGGAACGTAAATATCCTAACATGAAAATGTTCATTTACATTGCAACATAAATAATGTAAATAAACAGCCCAACATTTATCAGTTAACTGTATTTTAAATTCATTTTATTTTTAAACGTTTTAAATATGTGTGCCAAATGTATCAAAATATTAATTTTAATAATCTATTTATCTAATGCTTCTTTGTCGTTTGCCGATTTTGTACCACATACCTGCATTCTGATTCGACGTAATTAATAAAAAATACAAATTTATACAAAGCAAATCCGCTGTCGAGTTTACCTCTCATCTTTTGTGGCTTATTGTTTAAATAATGTCATCTGCACAGCAGTTTTATTGGATCTTTTCCTTACAAGACAACATGCACCAAGGTATTTACTACAGAAATATACAAACACCAGCCTGCGAATCAGGCTTTCGTCATCAATTAACTACTATTCTAATGAGAGTTTTCAAAGCGTTAAAGTGCTCTTAGTCGCTTATTTAAATAAACAAAAATCGAAATAGAATGACACAACTTTAAAAACTTTATTGGCAATAATTACTTAGAAAATAAATGCTTTTAATTTAATGGTATCCAAGAAGCAACCCTGCGTATATATCTTTCTACATTAAATTTTGAACGAACGTTGCCTTAGAATAAAAATATCCTTTATATTTTTAGGAATAAAAGCATTGCATAAAAATGTGATGATATTTATCCCATCACCGAAATAAAGGATGATATACATCGGTGCTGGGTGAAGATATTTTTGTGTCAAGAGCATAAGATTTCTCTAGTGTCCTTTAATTTGGTCTAAGGGCCAAAGAAAGTGGCCTATTTAAATTAATGGTGAACACATTTGCTCCCTGTTAATATCATTAAACTCGGTAAGCCTAGCGCCCAGAGCAGTTGTTCGTACATTCTGCCGCTTGAACCGGAGCGCTGAATCTATACGCGAGTCCATCAAGGACACTTACACAGAGCTAGATTAACCATTAAGAAAAATAAGCACGACAAAAAAAAAAAAAAAAAAAAAAAATTGCCTGTTTTCCCCCGGAATGATGCAATTACACGAAGACCGAGAAAAATAAGAAACTGGGGGAAAAACAGGCGTAAATGTATGTAAGGCCATCGAAAACCTCTTTTGGCTAATCTTTGGAATATGGCAACAGGTAGTTTGGCGACATTTTGGTAAGGCGATAAAGGTTACTAGCTAGGACTTTAGCAGTGTACATGGATAAAGTCAAGAGCGTGCGCAATGCCATTTTTGTGCAATTCTGAGATTTTTTTTAAAGTGAAAATAGGTCGACGTGTACATGGATACCGTGTATGTGCAGCTCTTAAAAACGCGGCAAGCAGTGGACGATTCTGCACTTTCTCCCAATTTCGCACCTAATCTTCGTCATGATTAAGCACTTTTGTTCCATAAAAGTTCTAGCATAAGCGTAATTCGGCTAGCAGATTGTTGGAAAAAAAATGTTGAGTAAAAAAAAAAAAAATGCCTTTACTTCGTAAAAAAAACGTTTGGCGTCCAAAAAAAAACTAGCAGGTTGCTGTAGCAGGGTTAGTCGCCAAATTTTCGCCAAAAAATCGCCAAGTTACCATAATCCGAAGATTAACCAATCTTTTAAGTTCTTAGAACTATTTTAGTGCTCAATCCGGCCCTGACTAGGAATAATAGGGCACCAAATGTGTCTAAATATCAATTTAAATACATACTTTTCTTATGTTAATATTACACCAACAGGCTTTGCAAAGGCGCTAAGATATCTTTGGCAGCGATTTACTACCCTGAAATGGCGTCAATCAAGCAACTTGTGCGAGGACCCTGCATACACACACAGGATAGATTTGATGATATGTTTTAATAAGAGATTTGGTTTATTTGAATACGGCAAAGCACTCGAGGGCTAACTGCCTAAAGGGATGCTTTCATGGAGGACCTTTCTAGAGGAATTTGACACGTTACATATGGAGAAAGCCACAAAAAGGGCCCATGCAGCCAAGCCCATTCACCGGGATTCAAACTCCGGACCGAACTACCAGTGTTCAGCGACTTTACCACTCGACCGCTGGTGCGCCTTTTATAAGAGAGTATCTGCGGATACGTAATATGAAATGCAGTGACTTTTAGTTAGCACAGATGATTCTGTATGAAAAAATAAGTTGAAAAGTCGGATTCCCAATTAAAATCTAGGAGTAGAATTTTAACATAGGATTCTACATGAGTGATTTAATCCATACATTACTAGATGAAGGAAACAATACTAAAATGACTAGAAATAGACATTTGGATAGTCATTTTTCTCCAGGCTTATGGTTTAATTTTGTCCTAAGTGCATATTGAATTTTTTTGCATTAATTAAACAAAATTTAAATACCTATGTAGTCGATTCTAGGCGAATGGGTTGGCTGCATTTTGTTTTGCCCTTGACTTTTCTGATCAGTAATATGAATAAGAATCCGTTTCTCTCTGAAAGCCTTCCCCAAAGGCATTCCTTCCCTTAGATTTCCTGGCATGCTTTGCCGTAATCAAATAAACCATCCATCGCAGGCGGAATAATCAAACTTTTGGTTACAGCTGTTCATTGTAAAGGAGAATAATGTTGCCAATTGTACCTTTGAAACTTTTCCTTATTTCTGAAGATTTCATTTCCCTTTCTCTCTCCATACACACAAACACACCGTCTGTGTGTGTGTTGGTCGGTCGCATTGTGTCCCGCGGGCTCATCAAAGCATACTTTTCCTATCCCTATGCGTGGTAAGCCTTGTTTGTTTCAGAAGCTCAATAAAATGCAGGCAGGCAAATCTTGAAAATAATAATAATAATACTATCAACTAACGTATTTGTAAATGAGAATAACAGTTGAGATTAAATAATGAATATTTATGTTTTTGGTAACCTGATCACTTATTGAAAAATGCTGTAATCGCTTTGACAAAATTCCTCTCGTGTGGTTTGGTGGAAGAGGAGAGAGGTGGCATACCCTGGGACCACCAGCGGCGTGCTCTCCCTCAAAATTAGAGTGGAAGTAAAAGTCCTTGAGGCTCTGGCAACCATTCTTCTATGAAATTCTTGGACAAGACGACAACCACAGCAACATCACTGTGACTAGCCGCCATTATGCAATAAGTTTCTGTACGTCTATACTGAAGAGTCAATAGCATCCTGCCTAAAAAAATGGCTGCCTAAAAAAATGCGCCATTTCAACAGAGAAAGTCTCGTTTGTCATTAATTTTGTATAACAGTTCCTAATCGTTGAATAAGGTACATTGTAAGGTCACTCATATTCAAAGATGAGTGACCCAGTGTACCGGATAGCTGTCTTATCGTTTGTGAATTGGAACCGTGGTGTCGGTAGGCTCTTTTCTCTTGTCTCAAACAACCTATTAGTACTCTCTCAAACATAAGTATAGTCGTCACATCTGTACAACCACCATCTTCTCATAATCCACAATTTCTTTTCGATCATAGCTTAAAACCTGATCAAACTGTTGCCACTTTCTTCGAAGAAACATACTGAACTTTTTGTAAGCAGGAATTGTTAAGCAACACAATTCCAATGCTTTATACAGACACAGAGCCATATCTTCTTATATCATTTCCAAGGCGATCTATTACAACACATGATTCACAGATATGCTGCGCTTTTAATAGTTTACATGTTGTAAGGATCCTAAGTTTTACTAACGTTTATTTTATTTTAAATCTTTACTATCACTTCTTATTTTCTACTTCCGGCCAGAATTAAAAGCTTTAACTTATTTATGCAAATTTGTCTTGCTAACGCCATGTACTTAAGTTGTGGCTTTTTGCCAAGCAAGAGAGAGGAAGGAGTTATTAGAAGCAGGCCGCTTGCCATAGGAGTTTTTACTCGGTTGCTGGTTGCCTTCGAGGCCAGAGGTTTAGTCCTCTTGATAAATTCAAACGTATCGTAGTTTTAGCAGCTCTCTGTACTACATACGGATTTTGTTAAATAACGGCCAATCTTAAAGTTAGGCACTTGTATATTAATTCAAAGTTAGTTTTAGTTAGAGTTTTAGTTAGTAGTTTTATATTCTCACGTTCAGACCACAAGTGGTTGGTCTCTGTATTCCGAAGTTCCGGAAATCTCTGTAAAGATAGAAAAATAAAGGGTTTCGTATACCCTTCCTGTGTGTATTGTCTACTTCACAGTTTATTGAACATAGCTTGAGTAAGCTCCCTGTTCCGAGTCAGGACAGTTCATGTTTCCAAAGCAAATAAAGAGGAATACAAGTCCTGATAATGTTATCTTATGACTAAACGTTGTTTTTAAAGAAAATCTATCATTTCAGGGCATAGTTAGATGCATTCTTGATGATACTGCAATTTCAGTAGCCAGTAGTGGATTTAGAAGCATGCAAGCGACCTAACCTAGCGATTGCAAAAATTAGCACTCTTTTCAACTTCCACTTCTGAATAAGGAATCTTTAGTCTCTTTCCAACTTTTGCTATATTTAAGACACAATAATACGCCGAATAAATACTAATTCAGAAGTCAAACAACAAAAATCAGCGTTATATTTACGAAATTTTCACAGGAGTAGTTTCGATGGTTTTACCGAACCACCATCCTCAGCTGCAAAACCGTTAGTTATGGTGGTTCGGTAAAACCATCGAAACTAGTCCTGTGAAAATTTTGTAAATATAACGCTGATTTTTGTTGTTTGACTTCTGAATTTTGCTATATTGTTAATGTGTATTCACTGTCGGTATTATTTTCAAAGCTCATAAAAATTAACTTGATTTGACTGGATGTTTCTGAAAACCGCATCGTCGCGCCAGGTTTTCCAATGTCGGTGTTACTTTAGGAGTACATTTTCGCCATAATTTTTTCTTCAGAAATAAAACTGAGTTGATCAGTTTCCTTATTAATGTAAAAAATTCCGAAATGCGAACAAAAGTTAATGAAACAAATTTTATGAATTCGAATTTACGGTTAGGAATGATTGTGAAGGAGTAATTAAGTGCAAGGCGTTGTATCTGTAAATGTTGTAAACTTATTTTCTCTTTTATATCTTTTTTAAAAACCCATTCCAAAGATGAAACTAAGTAAATAAAAGCGCTCTAATATTGAATTTTACGCGTAATCGATAGTTAAAACATTTTGAATTCCAAGAATTTCTGTTGCAACTTTGTCGATAAAGAAATATGTGATGAGGGATACTGCTTTCATAATCTCATCAGGAGATCTGCAGATATGATTCAGATGTTTAAGCAGAATAGAACCACATTTTAGAATAACCATCTTACTTAAATCCCTCTTTTGAGCTAATCTTTTTTTACGAATCCCTTTTTTCTCACAATATGAGAACACATTCGGATATTTTAGATTTGAGAAGAATTAAGGATTATTGAATTAGCGTCAATTTTGTGCTTTTGTTTACTGCAGGCATTGAATGTCAATTATTAACTAACTGCATTACAGCTTTACAAGTTAAAATATGAACTGAACATGTATTATCTTCAGACAATTTCCTGTTTTGAAAATACGAAAATAATTTTGAAATGAAATAATTTTATTATCACATTCTCATATTAATTACCAAACATAGGACATGTAGCAGGATTTTTGCCTGTATTTTCCAAATAGTATTTCTGTGTTCTCATTCAATAGAAACTGATTGTTGATAAGACAGTTTTTAACGAAATACGCCAAAATATTGAAAATTTTCGCATCTTAAGACATTTAATTAATTCAAAGTCTGCTTTTAGCGAATGGGGAAGCATAAAATTTGCCCGTTCTCTAAATGGGATGAGGTAGTAAATTAACAGTCGAATAAAAGATCCAAAATTTATAACTCCCAGAAGTTACCTGAAACTACTTTAGGAAATTCCCGCTACCGGTGACCGATTGGTAAAATCGCCAAACACTGGTAGTTCGTCCAGGGCTCAAATCCCGGCGAACGGGTTGGCTGCAGAGGAGTTTTCATAGTTTTCCTCATGTGCAACAAGGGCTAATAAGAGCTTCTTTTGGTTAATCTTTGGATTATGGTAACTTGGCGATTTTTTGGCGAAATTTTGGCGACCAACCCTGCTACAGCAACCTGCTAGTTTTTGTTTGGACGCCATTTTGTTTTCACGAAGTAAAGGCATATTTTTTATTTATTTATTTATTTATTTTTTACTCAACATTTTTTTCCAACAATCTGCTAGCCAAATTACTCTTATGCTAGAACTTTTATGGAACAAAAGTGCTTAATCATGACGAAGATTAGGTGCGAAATTGGGAGAAAGTGCAGAATCACCCACTGCTTGCCGCGTTTTTAAGAATTGCACATACACGGTATCCATGTACACGTCGACCTATTTTCACTTAAAAAAAAAACATCCTAGAAGTGCACAAAAATGGCATTGCGCACACTCTTGACTTTATCCATGTACACTGCTAAAGTTTAGCTAGTAACCTTTATCGCCTTACCAAAATGTCGCCAAACTACCTGTTACCATATTCCAAAGATTAGCCCTTATTTTTCTTAAAAGGTGCTTTATTAAGTCATCCCTTCCCTTAGGCAGATAAAGGTGCTTTGTCTTAGGTGCTTTGCGATAATCCAAGTAACCCGATTTTTAGGACATTTATGATAAACTACGCCTCATTGAGATCAATTTTGTTGCTATGATTCATCATAACAATGAAAGTGAAATAAAGGATAATTTTTGTCCTAAGACAACTCCCGCCAAACAGTTTTCTACAGAAAGATATATGCACCAACGTTGCCTATTAGCTAAATTAAATATGTTCTTTATCTCTCATAAAATCGTATTTTTAATAAAAATTTTTGAAGCGTATGTTTCTATTTCGGTTATTGTCTGTTAAGATAACTAATCTGAGAGAAATCAGTGTTTAGAAAAGCTGTTGATCTTTACCATAGTCAAAATGATCTGATGTCTCCAGAAGTATCAAGGAGTACAAAAAATTTTCCGTACATGCCGCAATGACCGTAAATAAATCACACAGAATCCTTTGTGAAAAAAATAGAATTTATCAGATAAGTTCAATAAATTGCATCTATTATTAGAAATATTTTAATGAAAATATATTGAGATAATTATACAATACAAAGTTTCTTAATCCGGACTCGTCGATACTTCGGCGATTCCGAATTAGGGGTTTTTCCGGATTATAGATCATCAATTTAAATCTGATAAGATGGCATGCAAAAATTATACAATTAAAAATATGAAACCGTAATTTATGAAATAAAGAGCAATTATGATCTAAAGGGTATCAAAATTTACAAAAAAAAAAGAAAAAAAAAAACTTACTGTTTACTTTATCAAACATTTCTTTCAATGTAAGTTGCTTAAGTTGCTTCGATTTTTCTGCTAATACTTTCTCTTTAATTCTATAAACATACATAATTTCTTGTTCAGTTACAAACAAAGTTCCACTGTTCAAGTCCTGTAATTGTTGTGTCGAGAATACAGACTAACTTGTCAATCGAAATGTTTTCGTTTCCGTTTCATCTCTGCCACTTTTTTCACTATCGGAAGCGCGCATGGGTAAACGCTTTACGCGCATGCGTAGCGGATGCGCGTATTAAACGCGCACGAGTAAGTTTGTGGCTTTGAGGTCCGAATTATAGATCATTCCGGATAATGGATGTCCGGATTACAGACTTTGTACTATATAATAAATTTTAAGGAAAAAATGCCAATAATGAAGAGCAAAAAAAAGCAAACGTACAAGTACTTACATAGTTTATGAAGATCTTTTTCACGTTTACCAAGTTATATTTAATGATTCCTTTGTCCTCCTTTGGCTTTTATTATTCCTCTGAAACATTGTGACATGACTCCCACAAAATTTTTGTTTGTTTGTTTCAAACGAAATGTTGCTCTAAATATCCTGAACGGCACTCTCTATTTTAACTTAGTTCTTAATGTCATATTTTTTGAGTTTATGACCAATTTCTTCCCAGAAATGTTCGATGGGTGGATTAAATCAGGAGACTGGGGTGTGCTATGAAGCTGCTATTTAATATGATAGAAGTATCATTTTTGCCAAATCTTGTTTAGGGTCGCTGTTCTGCTGATAATTATAGTTCCAAGGAACATTTTTCTTTGCTAGGTTAAGAGAGTTTGTTTTAGAATGCTAAGATACGTGTATCTCTCATTATTTATTTCAATCCATAAAACATAAATTGCCAGTGCCAGCAGCCTCATACATCCCCAAACACTGACGCCTTCGTCACTGGGTTTCACAGGTCCATATGCCATTCTTGGTACCATTCCGTTTTGAGGACCGTAAAAAATCGCCAAACTATTGTTGATGGCAGTGCTGCCAAAAATAATTGCGGCAATCCTAACGCAAGAAAGGAAGTGTAATAGTAAATAACTATTTAAGATTGATGTTTTAATTTAGATGAAAGGTTAATTTCATATAATCCTTTTTTATTATTATAATTTATATAAAAAAGGCTAAACATAACTGAATGGAAGCATAAGAGTAAGTAACTATTTCAGATCATTATTATAATTTATATAAAAAAAAGGCTAAACATAACTGAATGGATTCCATCATCGCTATTTCGCTACCGAGTTATCGCTAAAGCGTAATTTCATCTCGTTGGTTGTTCAAACATAATTTTCTATAATGAATGATGCCTTTTCTTTGAAAAAATTCTATTGCAGACTTTTCGTCAAGGGCAATTCCCAAATTGTTAAATCCATAGGATATCAAAAAATCAAAAAAAGATTTTAAAATTAAACTAGTACTTCAATGGCGTCTTAAGAAATATAGAACTATCTAATACGCAATTTGAAATCAGCGCGTACTCGAGATTTGGCGCGCTGTTAAATGGGCACATTTGCTAGATTTGGCGCTTTTGCGCATACATTTTCGCTGCAATTTTTTACAGTCCTCAAAACGGAATAGTACCAAATTCTTAGTTAGTGTAGTGTCGCTTCAGTTCCGTTAAGTTTCTAATTAAATTTAGTTAAAGCGGAATGGCAACACCTTCTAGTCTCCGCGAAGAACGAAGTAAACAAACTTCGAGTTTTTGTCACGCGATGCTACGTGCATGTAAAATGTAAATAAATCTTATGAATAAGTATCTATAACATCGTAAGGAATAAAATATTGGTTCCATAGGAGTCAGAGAAGTGTTATTTTTCTATATTTGCACACCAGACACATCACTGGTGTATCCCGGCGTGATCGAATTCTACAATGGCTGACGAAGACGAAACCGAAATTAAAGCAACAACCGCATCTGTCGCCAAGGTAAGCGTTAAAGTTCCTTCTTTTTGGAAGCCAGATCCTAAAATATGGTTTATTCAACTAGAAGCACAATTTAGAAATGCAAAAATTAGTGCGGATCAAACAAAATATGATTATGTTATAAGTTCCATTGAACCCGATATTATGTCACAGGTATCTGATATTTTGCTAAGTCCACCACAAGATAATAAATATGAGGCAATTAAAAATAGACTAATTTCATTATATGCTGATTCAGAGACTCAAAAAACCCAAAAATTACTGAGTGAATTAGAACTGGGTGACAAAAAGCCATCTCAATTGCTATGTGAGATGCGTAATTTGGCTGGCGATAAAGTAACAGATACTTTCCTAAAAACATTGTGGCTACAACGTTTACCCGTTAATATGCGTAGCATTATATCTGTTAGTAGTGAAGATTTGTCAAAAGTGGCTACAATGGCCGATAAGATTTGGGAATTAAACCCTGTTACTCCCCAAATAGCTGCTGCATCATCCATAACGGTAAAAGCGGAAGTGATTGAAAGTTTACAAAAACAGGTTAGTGAACTTAGCTTACAAGTTTCTGCTTTAAACAAGCAACGCCACAATCGTCCCTATTATCGTAACCGATCCAAATCACGAGATAGGAGTTACAGTGGTAAAAGATCTAGTGATATTTGTTACTATCATAAAAAATTCGGTGATAAGTCATTTAAGTGTAAACAACCCTGCAACTACTCATCAACATCACAGACAAATAGTCCGGAAAACCAGCTCCCCGTCTCTCATTGACGACGGAGGGACAAGGGGTGCAGCTGAGTCGTCTTTTCATCAGCGACAAAGAATCGGCTACCCAATTTTTAATAGATACTGGGGCAGAAATTTCTGTCATTCCTCCCTTGCTGCAGATAAGAAAAACATCTCAAAATTAGAACTCTTTGCTGCAAATGGTACGAAAATTAAAACATATGGCCAAAAATTACACAAGCTTGATCTTGGACTCAGACGATCATTCACATGGCCTTTTGTAATTGCGGACGTAAACAAACCGATAATAGGCATGGATTTTCTTGCAAATTTTAACCTTTTGGTAGATTCTAAAAATCGCAAGTTGATTGATGGTACTACATTCTTAACAACCAATGGAACTCCTTGTTTTCAAAATAACAATAATAATATTCCGATTTTAAATGCCGTAAATGATCCATATAAACGTATCATTAACGATTTTCCGGATTTGTTAAAACTCAATGTAGTTAATAATAAAGTTAAAAATCATAACATCGAACATTATATCGAAACCAGAGGTTTACCAGTTTTCGCTAAAGCCAGGAGACTATCAGCTGAGAAACTTAAAGCGGCTAAAAAGGAGTTTGAATTTATGCTCCAAATGGGTTTATGCAGACCATCCAAAAGTAACTGGTCGAACCCACTACATCTCGCTATGAAGAAATCAGGTGATTGGAGACCTTGTGGAGACTATCGAGCGTTAAACAACGTCACGATTCCTGATAGATACCCTCTACCATTTTTAACAGATTGCAGTTCCATTCTAGCTGGAAAAAGAGTTTTCTCATCCATAGACCTCATTAGAGCGTACCAACAAATTCCAGTTCGCGAAGAAGATATACAGAAAACGGCCATTCTCACTCCCTTTGGCTTATTCGAGTTCCCATTCATGACGTTCGGCCTACGAAATGCGGCCCAAACGTTCCAACGTTTCATGAACAGTGTGTTGAATGGACTAGAATTCGTGTTTTGCTATTTGGATGACATTCTAATAGCCTCCCCAGATGAAGAAACTCACCAAAAACATCTACGAGCAGTCCTTGAGAGACTAAACGAATATGGCCTGTGTATTAATGCAGCAAAGTGTAAATTTGGTCAAGCAAAACTTGCATTCCTGGGATACGAAGTGTCAGCTGAAGGACTTAAACCTCTCTCAACGAAAGTTGATGCCATCAAAAATTTCCCAGAACCAAAGTCATTTACTAGTTTAAGACGATTTTTAGGTATGGTGAATTTTTATCACAGATTCATACCAAATTGTGCGAAATTGCAACAACCTTTAACAACATTGCTCAGTGGTATTAAAAAGAACTGCAGAAAAGAAATAACCTGGACGGCAGAAACAAGAAACGCCTTCCAGATCTTAAAAGATGCACTTATTCATGCCACAAACTTAACTCACCCATCCGAAAAGGCTGAAATATCGCTAACAACTGATGCTTCCGATACTGCCATTGGAGCCGTTTTACATCAGATTGTGAATAATGAAAAACAACCTTTAAGTTTCTTTTCCCGAAATTTGACATCAGCACAACAAAAATATAGTGCCTACGATAGAGAACTCTTAGCCATCTATACAGCAGTAAAACATTTCAAATACATCTTAGAAGGGCGAACTTTTGCAATATACACGGATCACAAACCACTAACATTTGCCTTCCAACAAAATTTGGAAAAAGCTTCCCCACGACAAGCTCGACAACTGTCATATATTGGCCAGTTCTCAACCGATATCCGATTCATACAAGGGCATGAAAATACCGTCGCTGACGCTCTCTCTCGCATAGACACCATTTCTGTACCATCTGCAATAGACTTACAAACTATAGTAGACTGTCAAGAAGATGACGACTTGGAGATACTTAAAAACAACCCAAACTTAAAAATCCTACAGATCCCTATACCGGACAGCGACAAGAAAATTTACTGTGATACTTCTACAAATTATAATCGACCATACATCCCTGCAAAGTTTCGGCAGAAAATATTTTCTTCAATCCATAATTTATCTCATCCTGGAATAAGATCCACGATAAAATTGATAACACGACGTTTCATGTGGCCCAATATGAATAAAGACTGCCAACTATGGACTAGAGCATGTTTATCTTGCCAAAGATCTAAAGTTCACAGACATACACATTCATCTTTGGGAGAATTCAAAGTACCTCCACACAGATTCCAGCATTTAAACATAGATCTGGTGGGTCCGCTACCTCCTTGCAAAGGATTCAAATACCTTCTAACCATCATCGATCGTTATACACGATGGATCGAAGCGGTACCGTTAGAAGATCAATCAGCAGAATCTATTGCTAAAGCTTTGATTTATACTTGGTTTTCACGCTTTGGAATTCCGAATCGCATAACATCTGACCAAGGTCGGCAATTTGATAGCCAACTTTTTCAAGCTTTAGGAAAATATCTTGGTTTTCATACAAACACTACAACTGCGTACCATCCACAGGCAAATGGCCTGATCGAAAGACAACACCGAACTTTAAAAGCAAGTCTCAAATGTCATCTACTCGAATCAAAATCATGGCTGGAAGCATTGCCTTTCGTTCTATTAGGCATAAGATCTGCCATCAAGCAAGACTTAGGTTGCTCATCCGCAGAACTTGTATACGGAACTCCTTTAGCATTACCTGGTGAATTCTTTTCAACAGTACCTCATATGAAACAGTCTGAATTTTCTCAAAACCTTCAGAAAATAATAAGAGCTATGAAACCAAGTTCTACCACCACCCATGGAAATAGAACAGTCTTTGTTTCTAAACATCTTTCCAACTGTTCTCACGTATTCCTATACAACAACATTAATAATTCGTCGCTACAGCCTGTCTATCTTGGACCGTATCCTGTAAGAGCAAGAAAGGATAAGTACTTCGATATTGAAATCCAAGGAAAAGTTAGAAGAGTTTCAATAGACAGACTAAAGCCATGTTTCCTAGCGCAAGATTCTGATATTCCTTTTCAAAACTCCCATTCCAAGAAAGCGGAACTTGGGGAAACACCTTCACTCAAGAACACTGAAGGAAATTCAGAAAATCATCATGAAACTAAGACTACTAGAACCGGCAGACATGTGAAGTTCCCCAGTCACTTTAAAGACTATCTTCCATAATCGCTGTCACTAGGAAGGGGGTGTGTAGTGTCGCTTCAGTTCCGTTAAGTTTCTAATTAAATTTAGTTAAAGCGGAATGGCAACACCTTCTAGTCTCCGCGAAGAACGAAGTAAACAAACTTCGAGTTTTTGTCACGCGATGCTACGTGCATGTAAAATGTAAATAAATCTTATGAATAAGTATCTATAACATCGTAAGGAATAAAATATTGGTTCCATAGGAGTCAGAGAAGTGTTATTTTTCTATATTTGCACACCAGACACTTCAGTTAGCATCTGTTGATTTCGTATTCTTCAAACCATAAATCGACTATTTGACTCATGGAAATTAAATTTTGATTTATCATTAAACTGATTCTCAGAGAGATAAAAGATCTTTTTGGACTCTCCCTCCACAATAACCGGCTCTAGACGTTGGCCATTACTAAGACCGGAAGTGGTGGTCACTTTATTATAGACACCTAATAGGGGGCCATTATTGCCTTCTAACACAAGGGAGTTACATCCATGCCTTCTCAGGGAATCGAACCCGGCGGCCCTTTGGTACGGCAGTCAGAATCACTAACCACTTTTTCATCTGGGCGGCTTTTTTGCAAACTCGGTACGCATTTTTCTGTTACAGAGACTTATAAAGGGCTTCTTACGGGCCACGCGTTCATTGCAACCTGTTTTTGAATAATATTTCTCACCGTTTCAGGTGTCGTTTAAATTTGCCAGCAGTCTCTGCGTTCATGAATTATCGTTAACCTTTAACTCATGACATTTCTTTTATGCAAGCAGTTTAACCGTGGAGACTTTCTAGATCGATCTCTATCCTCAAACGCTTGAAGCTCACGGTATCTTTAAATAATATATTGTACGCTTTGATTTACTAACGATTTCACCGGTTTGTTTCTTAGATAGTCCATCTTTTTATTTATTAGCACCAATTCGCAAACTGCTTTCGGAACATTTTAAGACGACCTACTACAAATTGGATTTAAACAATTATTAGGAGGATACTTTATGTAATACTCAAATTAACTTTATCTGTGTATTTTTGTATTCAACAAAGACAACTACGCTAAATCAAATCAAATTTTTTACAATACTTTTAATCATAAATTTACGTATTCAGAAAATCAATACATGAAATACTTAATTATTCTAAAATGAAAACATCAAATATTACTTTTCTAATTACTGTTATGATAAAACAGTGACATTTAAAAGTGTTTGTTGATGCATAAGAAAATTCTGCATACACGGTTTTTTTATATTTAAGTTTTCTGAAGCTTCTTTCACCTTAACATTAATAAATGACCGCATTAAAATTATTCTTAGCTCAGTTTCTGAATTCAAATATGATTGAATTAAAACACAGTTTTCCTGAATTATATTTAAAAAAATCTGAGTTTGTTCTAGTGAACAGAAATATTGAAAGAGCAGGGTTTTTAAAACCAGATATTTTTTGATAGAATACTTGAGTCATTTATATCACTTGGATGTTCGAGTGTTAAACTTGTTCTTGTTTAAATACTTATCGAGATTAAAGTATCTCTCATTTCTTTCATTTCTGCTGTGAAAAAATATTTTTCTGAAAAATTGATTCTTTTGTCAAGTGATTCTCGACAACTTAATTTATTAGCATTTCGTTTTCCTTTTGCTCTATATTCTGTTGATATAGTATCCATCTTTAATGGTAAATTTTCGCGTTTTTCACGATTACGTTCTTTCTTTTTTGTAAAGAAATACACGTTTTGTCTATTTCGTTTGTTTGATTTAGTATGGCAAAGGATACAAGGGCTATATATCTAAAGGGTGAGATGACTTCGTGGAGGATTTTCTAATAGAAATTGGCTCGTATTTAGGTTACACATGATGAAAAACCACGAAAACTCCTACGAGCCAACCCATTCACTGAGATCCGAAACTAGATTAATTATTCTGCTGATTTGGTTTTCATTACCAGCATTTACTTAACCTTATTTTTTTTGGGGGGGGGAGGCAGTACAAAATTCCTCAAAGACCTATATAAAATATTAAATTAATTTGTCGAAAGAGATTATTAGTTTCACCCGTTACAATGATTTATCATTTGATGTCTTATACAAATTCCAACTTTATTTAAATTCAAAATAGTAATGATGAGGTGTAAATTATATAAAATGCCTGACAATGACTTTTCTGTCTCGCTTTAATTTATTCAATCGTTAACAATTAGTTAAATTTTTAATTTCGTTTGGTTAATAAATTAAGGCAAAGCACGCGAGTTCGAAGGTCATCAGGAATATAACGTTCTTTTCATTGACTTCAATGATCTATTTTGAAACGATGCTTTTCGATCCCTTACAGAAATGGAAATTAACAATTATAATTTATCGTTTAAGGCATTTATAAGTTTTCGCGACTAATTTGGCGCGAACGGGCTGGCTGCATGGGCGTTTTCGTGGTTTTCCCCATGTGTAACGTGTATACGAGCCAGTTTCCCTTAGAAAGTCCTCCACGAAGGCATCCCTACTCTTAGCCCTTGAGGCTTTGCCATACTCACACACACACACACGCGACTAATTTGGGGTCTCTCCCGACCTCTCACCTTGCAAACGGTTAGGCATAGTGTTGTCCCGGCTCTGAAAACAACAATTTTGTTTAAGGGAAAACATCACAGAACTTTCCGAATTCGAGATAACGCATTAAATCGGCACAGCACACAGCTTCGGCTTTGCGAACATTATATGTATACGATATATGCTACATTACTGTCAGAAGTTCATTTTTTTATTCCTTGTACGAAGTACTGTAATCGCGAAAAATGCCTAATATTTTAAGGGAAATATGCCACCCAGTCGGTATAGCGGTCAGAGAAGCTGACTGCGATGCCGAAGGGCCTGGGTTCGAATCCTGTAGAAGGAATGGTTGTAACTATTCGTCCTTTCATAGAAAAGGCGATAGTCGCCCCTGTTAGGCGCCTCCATACTAAAAAGACCACCACATCCGGCCTTGTACAGATTAATGGACTGGGTTGCAATTTGTAATTGTTCACAATCTGTCATTGGAAAAAAAAAATTAAGGGAAATATATATTTTGCCCGTTCCCGAATCTATCTGGAAGTTTTTTTTTTTTTTTTTTTTAGTCCAAAGGGATTTGAATCCCGAAGGACTATTAGTTTCGTTTTGGCATTTTGCGTCGGACTCATAAATGTCGGTTCACTTTTCAAACTGTTGCCACAAAATGTTAGAGTCCTGCATTATATTTGCAGAAATTAAATAATCAAAAATCTGCATAAATGTATGTATATTTCTCGTATTGTGATAAAACAACGGTACATAGAGTCATCGAATTTTGAATAACGTAATCCTCCAACGAATATGAGCATGTGGAAGACCAAATTTCAAATTTGAAATTTGTTTTATGATCGATTTCCTATTTTTTAAAACTTTGACGAATTTTTGATTAACAAACTCAAGGATTTCAAAGCGAGCAATGGCAACGTTGTGCAGAAAAACATTTTTATCTCCAGCGCGTGAGTCTCTGTATCGGAAATTCTAAAGATATGCTCGTTTTAAAACTATTTTGCGATATTGCTGTTGCACTAGATTTTATGGTTTAAGTGCGAGGAACATGATATTTAATAAAGAAAGGTAACACACAAAATGTTAAAAAACGCCCCTTTGGACGTAATTTAAAATCTGAAACATTTCAGATTTTTTTTTTTTGTGACATCTGTACGTACTCATGTATGTATATCGCATAACTCAAAGACGATTGAAGTTTTGTGTACGGGACTATTATAATAACTAGCTGTGCACCTTCCTCTTTTACTGCAATTACTGCAATCGGCAGTACCAAATGGGTATACAGTCAAAAGTCGTTAATTCGGACACCCATAATCCGGAATGATCTATAATCCGGATCTCAAAGCTACAAACTTTCTGCGCATGCGTCGCGTTGACGCATGCGTGTAAGACCTTTACGGCTGCGAATATGCGTGTGCGCATGTGCAAAATACGTTTACGAATGCGCGTTTAATGTATAACGGACGGAATAAGCTAAGCTAAAATTATCTAATTCAGTTAATGTTGCAGATTGCGTTGTTCCTTAATCTCCGAATTGGATCCAGCATATTATTTTTTGCAGACTGTTAGAGCAATTTTATAAAAGTAAGCTTGAACTTTCGATTATGTCAAATAGAATTTTGATATATATTTACTAATATGTAAAGGATCTACAAAACGAAAGTATGTTTCGAAGTCCATTAAACAAAAAGTGGAATTCCTGCAAAAAATGGATAAAGGCATATCCTTTGTTTATCTAACCATTCCGAAATCTGTTTATCAATTTCACGCTGCTCTGCGGCGGGGTGGAACGCAGCGGCGCGCAATGAATTGAAAGTTGATCTGTCAGCACTATCCTTATCTTCAGGGCAGATGTTTTTATTTTACTTGGCTTATAATTCCTTACTAAATGTAGTATTTCATCTCGATGCACTCCGTCTTTGATATGATTTAAATCAAATTCCTCGTAATTATAATTCGCTTCCGATAGCGAAGAAAGTGACACAGAGGTTATTGAAAACGAAAATATTTCGATTGACAAATTAGTCGGTGTTCTCGACACAGCAATTATGGGACTTGGAAGCGGAACTTTGTAACTGAACAAGAAATTATGTCTGTTTATAGAATTAAAGAGAAAGTGTTATCACATAAAAAACGAAGCAGCCTAAACAACTTACATTGAAAGAAATGTTTAATAAAGTAAACAAATAAATATTAAGCCTTTTTTTTTTTTTTTTTTTTACTAAACTGCATTTCTAAGGTATTTTTTCCTCAGTGCGTTATATTTTCTTAAATTTTATATATTTTACTTTTTTATATTATGCAATAAATAGAAATGGACTGTAATTCGTAAAAAAAAATAATTTTTTTTTGGTGATAACATCTGAAATTGGTTTTTCTAGCAACTTAGTTTCTCATGATAAAAATCTATATAAAAAAATATTTTCTAGAAAGGAAAAATGCATTTCTTAAGTTTCTAATATATATCGATTTAAAATATTCAAAAAAAATTGCACAATTTTTAAAGCGATTTTGGTCCACAAATTCAGCAGTCAGAGATTTAAGAACCTAAGTGACCTATGAATGGAAAATCAGATGTGAAGCAGTGTAATATTTGCTGCAGCGGTAATACTTGCCAGAGTGAGTGGATGATACGTAAATGGCAATACAGTCAAAATTCGTTAATTCGGACACCTAATAATCCGGAATGATCTATAATCCGGACCTCAAAGCTAAAAACGTTCTGCGCATGCGCCGCATTGGCACATGCACACAGGCGTTTTACGCATGCGCGTAAGACCTTGACTACTGTGCATATGCGTGTGCGCAAGTGCAGAATACGTTTTCACCTGCACGTTTAATGTATAACGGACGGTGTAAGCTAAAATTATCCAATTATCTATTTCAGTTAATGTTGATGATTGCGTTGTTCCTTAATCTTCGAATTGGATCCCGCTTATTATTTTTTGCAGACTGTAAGAGCAATTTTATAAAAGTAAACTTGAACTTTCGATTATGTCAAATAGAATTTCCAATTCTGGAACAAAGGATCTACAAAACGAAAGTATGTTTCGATGTCCAACAAACAAAAAGTGGAATTGCTGCAAAAAATGGATAAAGACATGAAGAATGTGACAGAGAGGTTAGTGAAGACGAAAAAATTTCGATCGACAAGTTAGTCGGTATTCTCGGCACAGCAATTAACGGGACTTGAACAGCGGAACTTTGTAACTGAACAAGAAATTATGTCTGTTTATAGAATTAAAGAGAAAGTATTATCACATAAAACGAAGCAACTTAAACAACTTACATTGAAAGAAATGTTTAATAAAGTAAACAAATAAATATTAAGCTTTTTTTTTTTTTTTTTTTTTTGTAAATTTTGATACCCTTTAGATCATAATTGTTCTTTATTTCATAAATTACGGTTTCATATTTTTAATTTTATAATTTCTGCATGCCATCTTACCAGATTTAAACTGATAATCTATATTCCGGAAAAATCGATAATCCGGAATCGCCGAAGTTTCGACGAGTCCGGATCAACGACTTTTGACTGTATATATACATTTGGTACTCCCGGATACATACATATATGAGAGAGACCGTCCGTCCATCCATCCATCCATCCATCCATAATTATGTATGTATAATCGTATATAATGTATTTATTTATGTATGTATGTATGTGATTATAATTAACTTCAAAAAACGGACAGCAGTGTCTTCCAAGATTAACATTGTGGGAATATTCTCTACATCTATAAAGCTTAGAGAAAGAAAAGAAAACTCTGTCACGCGCAGTAGAAAAAGTTATGATTTCGAGAGCAATGCGTCTACTAGAGTCGTATATGACGTTTATTTATTTAAATTGAAAATAAGCCATAAGCGTGCATTTTACTTATTCAGAATAAGATTTCACTCATAGCATAATATTTTTGTTACAAATACTTACTATAAAATTTAATAAAACATAAAAATCCTAAAACTGAAACAAGTTGTCGCTAAACAGGCGCGATGAACGTATAAAATTTAATGTAAAATTAATATGTTATAATTAATAAGTTTCAATATTCAGTTTGATACTTACGTGTGAACCCACCGAACGTGAAAATTAGCTATCATCGAGCCATGAAAGATGGCAGAAATTCCGCCAAAGTTACCCCAATCGTTCTTGCGGAATTTCGAAGAAACTGGCGCTTCTTTCTTTAATTAATCAGTATTCGAACCCACTTTCCTTTTGCACTTTGTACGTATAAAAATGCTTTGTCAATTTTTCCTGTTTTGTTATACACACCACTTTCATCGAAAGCTCTGCTTAGAACGCTGTGGATACAAACTACCATTAGATAACTAGTCCAGTCTATTACTGTTTGGTCGGCCATGTTCAGCTGATAATATCGTGTCTATTAAATACACGCTTTTGTTGATAGTAGAATCCTATAACTTTAAAAATAACCAACTGCTTGCTATTCTCCAGAAAGCGCATCCCAAATTTCAATCATTTTTTTCAAAACGCAGGGAAAAAATACAGCAGTAACAGTTAATTTATAGCCTTGCTCACAGAAACAAAACACGGCTAATTAAGGATATAACGAAAGTGCAGATTTTGTGAGTGTTTTGTGATTCCTGCTTATCCATAGCTAACGCTAAATACTGCTGCTTGGCGACAATTTCACGGTCGACGAAATAACTCTTAAGTACCATAAAATCATACTCACAGTACATTTCTGGAATATCTGAAAAGATTAATTAAATAGAAAAATACTGGGTATACACGTATCGTATTTTTCGAAGCTAATCCTGACAGAAAGCTTGCTTTTGGTGATGAAAAATTTTATTTCTTTTTAATTTCTTTATTTTTGTTACATTCACAGGAATTTAGCATTTCATTTTATAGCTTTCGTTTTGAAAATATAGAAATAACTTCATTTTTCTCGGAAATACAGATAGAGTAAGTGAAAGCTACAGTTTCATAGGAAACTGATTCAACCTTTAAGCTAAGACATTGAAAATACAGCAGTGCAGACACACACCAGAAGAAACTGAAAATACTTTTGCTCATTTAGAAGTATATGATATTATAAAAAATTAATTGATAAATCAATGCGAATAGGAAATTAAAAGCATACAAAATATTTGGCAAATGCAGCGCTGTTTTACAGATTTCCCAAAATTTGAAAACTTCATTATGAAGTTCGAAAGTTCCCTTTCTTAAATTCCCCCCCCCCGATTATCTATAAAATTTCTCGTCGATCATTTTTAACAAATAAATACTGTAGTCAAACTGTATGATTTAGCACCAGCAACGGATGACGTCAAAATCCATTCATAAGATCTTCGTCTTGATTTTATATAATCCCTGCAATTTCCTGCTGTGGCTAATCTCGCTTGTTTGACTAAATCAGAAAACGCTAAAAATTTTATTGGGACAAGGAATGCAAGATTGCGTCTGTGATTGGCATGAGCCTTGAGTACCATATAGATAATAGGGTACTTTTCCGTTTCTCCGGCGCAAATCTCGCCAAGCTGACTTTATTGGCGACAACATACAGTATACACATAAAAAATTTTAGTTCTACGAATTTTTTATTTTCAAGGCATAAACATCTTAATATCGTTTAAAATTTTGTAAAAAGCCAATAAATATAAAGACAATAAATTTGTAAAAAGACATTAATTTAAGAATTTACTATGCTTTCATGGCTCGACAGCCTGATTCGCCTGTTCATATCAGGTGACCCAAATAATCTCATCTCACGTAAACTATGCTACAAAAATCTAATTCTCTCAGTAATTATCTACGTTAGTTTCAAGTTAAATCTTAATTTGGAATACAAGTTTAAATGCAAGAATTATTTCAATTCGTACGAATAGCTTACTCAGAAATTATGTAAAATCGCAGTGCTTTATACTTCGCTAGTGCATTCTCATTCGAATTGATGAATTCAACCCTTTTCTATATTTTTGCCTTCGGGTGAGCGGTGTGATTGCATCCTAATTGACTTAATTACCTCGAATAGCCTTAGGGCATAAAATTGAAATATCTGGTAAAAATTTTATATAATTGTATGCCAGTATTGAAAGAAACAATCAATCTGATAAGAAATGTCTGCGACTTGTTTTGAAAATGAGCCTTAAAAGGTTACCAGCGAGGAGATTCCGTTTGGCTTCGGTTGTACCATTACTGGCGACTTTATCGCCTGCGCCGGCGAAACGGAAAGGTACCTGGAATAGTATACGAATTTTCCTTCCAGTTTTGGAGAACAGCACCCCGAGGAACGAGACCGAAGGTCTCCCACCCCCTCTTCCCTCCCGCCACCGAGAGGAGTTTAGGCTCGTTGTCGTATATTATGAATGCCTCTATGCTGCACACACAGTGTGCATTTACAAGCATCGTTGCCTTCTCAGGGATTCGAGAACGGGCCCATTGGTAAGGCAGGTCAACGCCACTAATCACTTTTTTCCAGCCAACAGTATACACTGACGTGTTGTTCCATTTTCGAGCAGCGTAGTTCATGCTGATAGCATCCATTATATCTGTAGTTGAGGGGTAGCACAAAAATTGTTTCTGAGGTTCGTAGTCCAATTCTCTCTCCCCGAAGTTCCACGGCAATTTGTGTTTTAGGGCTAGTGCTACATTTGGTGCGATAGACTCCAGGACTTGAAGGGCCAAAGTAGGTGCATACGCGCATGTAAAATCAATAATTTTATGTCTGAATGCAATTATGATAATAAAAGAACTATGTAACTTTATATGTAACTATATATTTTAAATGGGGCTTGTTTGCCAATGTATTGTTGCGTTTTCTTTTCTTCCGACACCAGTTGTTGCGTTATTTTCTTTCTGACACCAGTTGTTACGTTATTTTCTTCCTTCCCGTTCTTACGGGGTTCGTAGATTTGGAGTGAATAACGACGATACTTGATGAAGTATCGAAACACACTTTATTTAGCCAATGTTAATCAGGACAGCTCTAATAACACTTTTTACAGTCGTCGCAGATCTACCATAAACACATTGGAACAATCAGTGACACAGCCTTCACACTGTCAGGCAATAACGGTGGAGACAGCTTCGCTGCAAAGCTTCCAACTCTGCTTGATTGTTCTGGGAACTCCACGTACTCTCGAGACTCTCCACACGATGCACTCGACTATACACAAGAGTATAGCTCTCGGCTCAGCACTGTCTAAGACAAAACTCGACGATGCATTAATTCGCGATGCACTAAAGGACTCTTTCGATGCACTCGACGACCCACTCGGCACTCGCTGCCCGGCTGTCAACTCGATCGACTCCGCAGGGATTGACCAACGACTTCATATAACAGGTAGACGGCTCACCCACAGAGAATTCGTCTGCTAGGATGTCTCCAACATATACCACGTGACTTAAGCTCTTGGCGCTCTTGGGGAGTGATAGCTTAGGCTGTTTATCGTCAGTTTTGCGCGCTTCTGATATGGCTAGTAGTGCTTTTTATTTCCGTTTGCTGGCAGTCGGCAGACAACGGCCTCGAATTAGGTTATTCGATTTTTTACAATTATTTTTAGATATAACTTAACCCCTTTTTTCCTGAATATTTTATCTATATTTTTAATAATCGCTTTAAATTATTTGCGCCATTATTTAAGATGTTTAGGTTAAATAATTTTAGGAAGAAAATCTAAAATAAATAATAAAAAATTGAGAGGAAACTTTAATTTTGAATAATGTTTAAAAATTAATTGAACTACTGTTATAATATTTGAGAAGGTAAAAAAATCTCGTTTATTTTTAATGCATTGCATCCTAAAGAGAAAAGAAAATCACATTGTATGTATTTATGCTATTCATGAAATATATACTTACAGACTGTTAACTTTCAGCTGGAACTATAAACTATTACTATCCAAAGTTATAATATAGTTTATGATACAAAAAGATAAATTATACTGAAATCTTATTACAGAAAAATATTTTACTTTCTTATATTTAAGTAAACATAATTTTACTTAATTTAAAGTCAGAAATAGTTTTCGGAACAATTTCATTTACCTTTGACCTTTCAGTGTTACCAATAGTACTTGCATTTTGGAAATTTACGATAGTAAATAAAATGTTTAGTTTTAAAAAAATCTTTCACTGATTGTAAATGCCCATTTTTTTTTTTTTTTTTTCTTCCAGTTACTTGCATATTGAAGTGCTTATAAACTTAGCAATGTCTAGAAAATAATTTCATGCAAACTTGGAAGCTACTGCCTTAACTGTATGCTGCTATACATTAAATTTAGTAAGATTTCATATTTTGCACATCAGCTGTAAAATGTACATTTCCAAAATAAAATTTTATTACAGAATTATAAATTCAAACATGACAATACATATTATATTTTATTCCTCTATCCCAATTAAATAAACAGATTACGAAAATGTGCATTTAAATATAGTATTTACTATAAATATATCGGGAACAAATACCAAAAATCATCTACTCAAACTGGTGATCAAGTATATTCCAAATTTCCTATTTTTGATACATGAATAAGTAATGAGCTTTTTAAAACAAAAACACACAATTTGGCTGAAATATAGAAACTACACATTATTATATACTACATGAAGAACTTTATGAAATACAATACCCTATATAAGGCTCTGATATGAGAAATTTGACTTTTTTTTTTTTTTTTTTTTTTTTTTGAGATAATATAAATTTTTTTAAAAAAAGTTAGCTTGTAAAACCATGGAAATCTTTATAGATATATAAAGAATGTGATATTTACTTTTAAAAAATCAATACATAAAACAATGTAAATAAAATACAAACTACAAATTAAAAATACATGCTTTTATTTTAACAAATACAGGGCTTTAATAAAACTGACTGTTTCACAAAAAAGGAAAAAAAAAAAAAAAGCTTTTATGAATAGAAAGTAAAAACTAGTAAAGATATAATGATGAAAGCCTCATTCAAACCTGCAAAAGTTCACTCAGATATAGTTTTTTTTTTTTTTTTTTTTTTTGACAAACTATATATATATATACTGTTTGTATGCAACAAAAAGTTAAGGCCTGTTTTCAAGAATTTTTTTTTTTTTTTAAATTTAACTCCTACTAAATATCTTAATACACACGTAATCCTCATCATAAATTAAAGAAAATTCTATAGTTATGATATATTTATGTTGCTAAAAAATAGTTTTAAAGGAAAAGGTTTTTAAAAAATCTTAAATTAAACAAATATTACTATGAAAGCAAAAACTCTGCAATCAAATATTGAAGTAATTAATTTATAAATAGGTGGTACTTTTAAGTATACGCAATCTGTTGACATTAACGAGTTAATACCATTTTATTCCTTATAATGTTTGGTAAGTTCGAATTCACTGCCACTTTATTCCTGCTTTACCAGATCATTCTTATGCATTAGCTAAATTAAAAAAATTTAGGATTTATTCATGCATTATTAGCTAAGATATACTAGTATACAAATTTTCAGCTCATTTATAGATTTTGAATTAGCTTTTCTTTTTTTTTTTAACAAAGTAAACATATCGCACAATCTTATCTCAATAATTTAATAATAATAGCATTTTTCTTTCTTTCTTTTTTTTTAATTGCAGGCAGTACTTGTTTATGAAACCAAAACGCGTACGATTTGGCGAAAAAAGGTTAGCGCCAATTGGCGCAGCTTTTTATTTCAACGGAGTACACGGAAAAAGAACATAAAATGCAATTATTTGTAAAAGGTGATTCCAGTAAATAATGTCACAGTATTTATTACATTTTGATGCTATTAATACATGCTGAAAATGTCATATACAGCGGCAATTTTCTTATACAATATGGCTGAAACTTTCCAACCAATTCAACAGAGATAGTAAAATGACAAAAATACTGGAAATAAAATAATAAATCATGCAGTTTTAACTTAGCTATGAAAGGTTACAGGTCCCCCTTTTACAAAACTTTCTTTACATCCATAGGCGCTGCAGCGGGTAACCATTTTTTATTAAATTTTATGTGACCAAGCAGAGCAGGCGTCTCTCGTCCCATAGAAATGAATGTAAAGTATTTCCGGACTTTCGGAATTCGACCAGCAGTCACGTGACATTAATGTTGGAACCAGTCGGAGGTTGCTATAAGCTCTCTACCAGTATATATCTCGTTGGGATTGACTCGCTAGACGAGACACACTCACTCTCGATGACAGACACACTAACTCGCACTCTAGACGAGGCACACACACACACTCGTAACTAACTCTCCGCGTACCAGCAGAGTTTATATAGCTTTTGACTGGTGTTCGAGAATATTCTGGGCTAAACCGGTAAGAATTCGTTCCAGAAGGTTCTCCATCCGTCCATGGCATATCGCCAATTTTGTCGCCAAATGGGTGATTTCTCGATAAATGTGGCAACCCTGCCTTCCTTTGCCATTTTATGGCAACCCTTAAGCTGTTTTGCGGGGAAGCTATCTTACCATTTCGTAACAGTATTTTTTTTCTTTTTCTACCTTGAATTCCAATAAATGCCGTTTGGACAGCTGGCACTGCCCGAGGGGGCTTGGCTGTTATATTGGATAACATCTGCCAGGGTGATATTACACTATTCGATTTTTCTTGAAAAAGGTAAGGTCTGTGGTAACGCCTGGTGGCCCTTACATCACTGAGCACTACACCTCGTCAGTGGCCGATCAATTGTTTATATGCTATTTGCGCAACTACTATTTTCTGTTTGCATAATTTGCGTCTTTTGACTATCTAGCTAAATAAACAGCTATCTGTTGTATCAAGACGTCCTTCAGAATGACTAACACAGGTTTCAGCTCTTTTTTTTTTTTTTTTTTTTTTTTTTTTTTTTAAGTTTTTTTATAATGCTGTATCCAAAACTTGTACTTGCTGACTATCTAAGATTGGTGGGATTGGCGCAAGTTTGGGGGTATCTCTGCACACTTTCATAGTCGACGTAAAAATACGTTAATTATCTTTTTTTTTATATATTATGTAGTTCTAGATGAATAGATTCATACTTATTTTTTGAGAAAAACTGAGAGTTCAGGGTTATAAAAAAATCTTCCTTATAATTTTAATATAAAACTGGAATACTCTCAGGAATGCATGCATGCAGTTGCTATAGATAGATTTCAACAAACTCCTCTTCGAAAAATCTTTTAATCGAAGTAGATGACTTCTTTTGACAATTTCAAAACTAGAAATTCGTGTAATTTTTTTTTAATTGAAAAATCCGCCAAAGGGACGGATGTCCGTGGACGCGTTTTTGAGAGAAATTAGCTCATATCCACCTTGCACATGGTGAAAAAACCGGAACACGCCATTTCAACCAGCCCATTTGCCGAGATTCTAACCTGGGACCGCCCTATCAGCGTTCAGCGATTTTTACTGTTCGCCATCTGATAAACCGCAAACACAGGTACTGATATCCAATTATTAAGGAATAAAAAAAACATTTTATCTTACTGTGAGAGAGGACTGCCTGCATTCAATATCTACAAAATGAGAATAATGTTTCGGTATCTCACTAAAAACACAGTTAGTAGTGAAATACTAAGACTTTTTTTTTTTTAAATACCACTCAAAATCAGCTTTTAGTTTAAAATATGAGTTCAGCTGAACTATTTTTCCATAAATTTTAATTTCTTGCTAAGTTGAATACGGTAAAATTCATAAAGGGTATATGCCGGAGGAGAAGGAATTTTTGTGGAGGACTTTTCGAGGGAAACCAGACTGTATTTTTGTTATATGTGAGAAAATCCACATGCATTCACCCAGCCCGTTTTCTGATATTACTATTTTCAGCTGTTTCATTTGCCTGGCCACTGGTAGGTAAATGGAAGTCTCGAGAGCTACCTGCCTAAGGGGAGAGATGTCTTCGTGGAGGACTTTCTAAGAGAAACTGGCTCGTATACATGGTACGCATGGGGAAAGCCTAGAGAGCGCCCATGCAGTCAGATTGTTTGCGAGATTCGAACCTCGGACCGAACTACCAGTGTTCAGCGACTTTACCACTCCACCGCTAGTGGGCCCGTTACGCATAAGGAAACCCACGCAAACCTATGCAGTCGCCGGGAGATCCTAGAAGTCGAGTGCATGTAATGAAAGAGGAAATGTTAGCGACTTTATTCGCTTACTCCTTAGAAGTCAATAAATAGTGGAGCATATTTAAAATGATGCGGTTTGGTGCAAAGACTATATCAATAAAAAGTATGAAAAAATAATCTCAAAAAGGCCAGTATTCTAATAAAGTGCATTGTAATAGTATTCTAATAAGTGCTATTGCAAAAGAAAACAATATACATGATTTTTTTTTATTTATTTAAAGTCCAAAGGGGCAATTTGCCCTGAAGGACTATTAATTTCGTTTTGGCATTTGGCGTTGAAAACTGTAAACGGCGAATCACTTTTCAAATTGTTGCCACCAAATAGTATCGCCCTGTATTATATTTAAAGAAATTAAATAATGAAAAATCTGCATCAATGTATGTATGTTTCTCGCATTGTGATAAAACAACGGTACCTAGAGCCATCGAATTTTGAATGACGTAATTTTCCGTAGAATGTGGGCATGTGGAAGCCCTAATTTAAATTTGAAATTCGTTTTATTAGCGATTTCATATTTTGTAAAACTTCAACGAATTTTTGATTGAAAAAAACTAAACGTTTTCAAAGCGAGAAGTAGAAACACTGTACACACACACACACACACACACAAAAAAAAAAAAAAAAAAAAAAAAAAAAACTCCAGCGCACGAGACCGTGTATCGAAAATTCTAAACATATGCTCATCTTAAAATTATTTTCGATATTGTTGTTGTTCTGAATTTTATGGTTTGTTTATGAAGAACTTGACATTTAATAAGTAAAAGTCACGCACAAAACGTTAAGAAAACGCCCCTTTGGACATAATTTTATATCCGAAACATTTCAGATTTTTTTTTTTTTTTTTTTTTTTTTTTTAGGATATTTTTAAAAATAATCAATTCACTAAACGGCACCTTTAACAGTAGATAACTTTCATTTTAAGGAATTAAAGCTCTTGCAGAACGTCTACATAAATCAAGATAGCAATAGCCGTTGAAGAAATTTTTTCAAACGATTCGGTAGAAAATGATTATAGCCATCTACTAAAGATATTCAATGTGAATAAAAGGCTCTTTTGAAAGACAGTATCAGATAAAAGTATATTTCAGAATCAAAAGACGTAAAAATAAACCTGCTAAAAGAAAATCTTTAGAGAAAAATTTACTTCAAGAAAATGAATTTGTAATTACAAACGTAAAGTCCACTTTGTTTAATAACACGTTGGCGGTAAATCACGCTGACTTTGATTTTCCAAACGAGCAAATTATTAGTTTCATTTAATTTGTAACGGTAGACTTCATTTAATTTGTAACGGTAGACTTCTTAAGTGAGAAAAGAAAAAGAATTCTTTCTCAAACTCTTTTATTAAAAAAAAAAAAAAAAAAAAAAAAAAAAGAAGAAGAAGAAGAAGAAGGAAAAAAAAAATGACGTTGGGTCTTTTCTACGCATATTCACCAAAATAGGGAAAATTTTGGTTCTTTCTTGTGTATCTATGTAGTTTATATATGAAATGCGGCGAGCGTAATCTTTCTAACGAAAGAGTATTTTCTCACGAGATGGCCAAGGAGTCTGAAACATTGAAGGTGAGCAAAGTATTCTATACACTATGTTTAATGAAAGCTTTCTAAATTTTGTTCGGATCAGAAGTTATGAATCGAATTTCATCCAAATCTGAATTTTGATTCTTTAGAATTATGCATTTAATTTTATTACTTGATCTAGTACATGAAAGTAACGAAAATATTGTATTAACAATAATGAAAATTATGTTATTTTTGACTGTAACTGTTCTCAGAGTGATTTTTGGTTGCATTATTAAGTATACTTGTATGCGTGTATGACTGGGTGTATGAAATGTTCATAGGCATTGTGTTTGTTGTAAAAATCGTCATCAAAATCGTGATATTAATTTATGGTAAATTTTTTAAGCTTTCCTAATTCCTTAACTTTCTAGTTTTGTCTCTGATAATCAGAACTTGTTGATTCTACATATGTGTCAAATATTCATTCGCAAATTTTAAGCTAATCAAAAAGCTTTTATCTAGATTTTTGCGACTGCTGTTTCATCATCGAACACACCAGCCATTATTTACAAATTAAAGATTCTGACAAAATTATATAAGCAGGAAATACAGCCAGCTGAATTGTTATTGATTCCCACGTACCTTTTACTTCGAAGCACAAATAACAGAAAATTATATTCGAGATGTTTAGAAAAACTGGGAACAGAGGTTATTTTTCTTGCAACTCAAATTCTGTGTTAGTGGCAAAAAAATATTTAAACTTACGACTACGAATGAAGACCACAAACAATATTCCCCTACCCCGTAAAAAAAATATTGCAAACGCGCGAAAATTACAGCAATCGAATACAATACGCCATATTTCTGTTCTGTAGAAGCCTTTTCTTAAATCCTGTCAAGAACAATATAGTATAATGTCAAAAACAACATAAGAATAGCTTTTCTTTCATGAGTTTGAGATATTGTAGTTCTCTTTCTGCACCTAATCTTACACAGATTAGATTAAACCGGCCTTTTTGTTGTACACTTTAAAGCGATTTTTAATTTTTCAAAATTCTAAATAATTTTGAAATGCAAAACTTTTTGCATAATAATCGCTTCAAAATCTAAACGCACTTCAATCGAAAAATATATATTTATTAAGAAATATTTTTGTGAAAGAACAGGAAATCTGTTTATAAGAGCAAAATCAAAGGATGTATTTTTACTTTTATGCGAAAATACTTCAAAATGCTTTTAAATAATTACAGTTGTATTATCAAGGATTGTCAAAGTTTTTCCGAAGAATTTTTTTAAAGCCTACAGAAGTTTCTGCCTTTTAGAAAAGTAATAAATTTATAAAATTGTGAATATTTCTAATATTGTGCTAATTAAATCAAATTAACGTAATAACTTTTTTAGGCTGATCTTAAGAATAAGATACTGTGAAAATAAATTTATCAATAAGTCTTATTAATATAGAATTTATTTCTATTCTTTTTATACCATTTGGTCATGTAAATGTTATAAGACTGACAAAGAAACTGAAATCGTTGAACATAATTTATAATAAAGAATTATTTTAATTCTTTTCAAAACAATGTAAAAGGAAATTCACCCATGTGCCAAACTGCGTAAAATTCGATCATGTTTTGTGGTGAAGAAATTAATATATCTCTGGCACAGCACCAAAATCCCGAATCTACAAAAGTATTATTTCGAGAACAAGATGTTTTGAAGAAAATTTGGCACGTGTTTCATGTTTCAGAAAAATTGAGGCATGTTTTCAAAATGATAATTCTTGCTTATTCTCTCTTCTCTACTTCTCTCTTTTAGTGCAGTGTGAAACATCAAAACATAATCCACGAAATATTTAAATACTAATAAAAGTGCAGATTCGTGATTTTGCCGTGGTGTCAAAGAATATATTTCTAAAGTAAATCTAGCATTTTAACTAATAAAAAATGTCAGAAATCTTTAAAATTATAGAAACACAAAATCTTAACTTAAAAAATGTGTACTTTAAACGTAGAAATTACTTTATAAATTTCTTAATTTTTCATAATTCTTTTGTCAACGCGCTTTCAAAGAACTGTTTTTTTTTTTTTTTTTTTTTTTTTTTTTTTTTTTTTTTTTTTTTTTTCGCAACAGCGGTTAAGTGGTTAATGACCGTTGAATACTGGTAGTTCGACCTGAATGCGTACACAGGCAAACGCGTTGACTGCATGGGCGTTTTCCATCATTTCCCCCATCATAGCATGAATATGAATTACATTTCCTCAGAAAGTCGTCCATGGAAGCATCCCTGCATGTTAGGCACATAATCTTCGTGTGCTTTGCTAACTACAAATAATCTAACCTAATCGTTTTCTTTTTCAAAGAACTTCTTTTTTTACTTTTGTTATAAAGAGTAATTAAATTAGTTAGAAATGTGTTTATTTTTCAGTAAGAAATTAAGAATAATGCGAGCACTAATGTATTATCGTTCCGATAACAGTCTACATATTTTTGTATATATATTTCTGTTTTTAAAACTTGGGAAATATGGGATTTCAGAAAGACTGTAATAAATTGTAATATATTTATAAAAATCATTTAATTTAAAACTCGCATAATCGTTGCATAATCCTAACGAAACTTTTCTAAGATGTCGTTTCCTAACGTTTTATAAGATGATTGTGATTCACAAAAAATAAATTTAGAAAATCAGAAAGAAAATGATTTTATTAATCCGCTTCCAGTTTTACTAATCCACTTCCACTAATTTTACACTTCCACCACCTATGGATCTCTCGGTAGTCGAGGTCGTTTAAGCCCTTAAAACATTTTGGTGCCTCCACATAACAAATTTACAGTATAATATCTGTTTTTTCCCAATTTCTTCTCTCTCGGTCTCGGTTTAGATGCACAATACATTCCATGACAAGACCGACAATGAGAATTTTTTGTAGTTCCCCTTTCCCATGAGTTCCGAGGACTTTTATGTGGATTTTATTCAAGCATCCTTAAGCGCGTGCTTATTTTGCTTAATGGTTAACCCAGCTCTGCAAGAAGGCGCATGTTCTGATTATACACGAATGAAGTCCATTACTGCACGACAGTGCCTGCGGCTTTTATTTCAAAATATATCTATTTTGCCATCTCTCATTAGATAATCTGGCTAAGTTTCTCAGTGGTTGGGTGTTAAGATCGATGAACACTGGTAGTTTGACGGGAGCCGTTCAACCAGTATAATGATTAGCGTCGCTGACTGCCATGTTGAAGGACCCGGGTTCGAATCCCGGAAAAAACATGGATGCCTGTTCTGCATGGGGGCACTCTAAATATGCGACGAGCCGAAAGTCCTCTCGAGAGGTTGGTGGTACTGGAAGAAGAGTGGGAGACCTTAGGGCCCGTCCCCCCAGGGTGCTCTCCATCAAAATTGGGTGGGGAACTTAGCATAAATCTCACTGTCACCTGTAAGATGCTCAAGGCTGTTGCCAACGACAGACGTCAACTTGTGCTCCTTGCCACGAGGAATTTCGTTAGCGACAACAATAACAACAACAGTTCGATCGGATATAAATCCTAGTGAACTGGTAGTTTTCCTTAGAAAGTCCTCCACGAAAGGCATCCCTCCCCTTAGGCAGATAGCCCTCGTGTGCTTTGCCATAATTAAATTAAATACACACCTAGTGAACTGGCCAGTTGCATGAGACTTTTTGTGGTTTTTCCACGATGTGTAATTAGTTTGGTTAATCCTTGGATTATGGTAACTTGACGATTTTTTGGCGAAAATTTGGCGACCAACCCTGCTACAGCAACCTGCTAGTTTTTGTTTGGACGCCATTTTGTTTTCACGAAGTAAACGCTTTTTATTATTATTATTATTATTATTATTATTATTATTATTCAACATTTTTTTTTCCAACAATCTGCTAGCCGAATTACGCTTATGCTAGAATTTTTATGGAACAAAAGTGCTTAATCATGACGAAAATTAGGTGCGAAATTGGGAGTAAGTGCAGAATCGCCCATTGCTTGCCGTGCTTTTAAGAACTGCACATACACGGTATCCATGTACACGTCGACCTATTTTCACTTAAAAAAACATCCCAGAATCGCACAAAAATGGCTTTGCGCACACTCTTGACTTTATCCATGTACACTGCTAAAGTCCTAGATAGTAACCTTTATCGCCTTACCTAAATGTCGCCAAACTACCTGTTACTATCTTCCAAAGATTAGCCATTAGTTTCTCTTGGAAAGTCCTCGTCGAAGACATAACTTCCCTTAAGCAGATAGCCTCCACATGCTTGGCCACTGTCTAGCTCAGTTCCAAGTAAAGAAACTCAAAATACAATTTTTTCCTTTAACTTAGGATTGTTCACCCACTTTTTCCTCCTCCTGGCTTGCTACTTTAAGATATCAGATTATAGTGTAGCTAATGCACTTAAACAAAAATTACAGTTAAACTTACGAATGCAATGATTTTACTCCCTCCACCCAAGGATCTCTCGGTAGTCGAGATCGTTGATCCCCAGTGGCGTAGCTAGGGTGGGGCAAGGGGGGACATCTGACCCCGGGCGCAGCATCCAGGGGGCGCAAAATTGATGTTAAGAAACTTTAAAATGAAATGTTTTCCATTCTTGGCACACAGAAAGGGGCGGAAATTCTTCAGTTGTCCCCGGGTGCTGAAAACCCTAGCTACGCCTTTGTTGATCCCACTTAATTTTTGTTTTCATTTTAGAGGGAAAACTATTTTTATGCCAGAAGGCATAACGCACAAGTGATTCACATAAGTTACATAATAGATTTAACTAAGACTGCTTCTATTGATGAGAAACTATGTGTACATCGTAATTACACCTTTGAAGGCAAGGACAAAACTCTGATCTCGTTCTGGAGCATCCAAACTAATTCTCCTTTCTTCCGCATAAATCATCCAAAGATAGTAAATTAACTCTCAGATGGAGTAATGACGAAGTATACGAAAATTATTCTGTAAAACTAACGTTTTCATGTACTTACGTACTATGACGACTACCTTGGCAACATTTGCCGATAAAAATGTTCATTGGCGTTTTTTTGGTTTATGTTTATAAATTCTTTTAAAAATAAAAGCCCTAATTATAAAGGAACAAAAACAATTTTTGACATTGCATCTCCAATAAAATCCTGATTTATATCATGGCCGTTTTATCTTCATATCATAACCGTTTTTACAAATGCGTTTTTTTAGTAAAATTCTAGCCTCTGAAAAATTCTATTGCTTCTTCTTCATTTGAAGTTGGAAAATGTTGATGTCCATTGGAAAAATAATAATCACAAAACGTTTCACGTGTTTAACCTAAACGTAATAATCCGCGTAAATGTAGCAAAAAAAGGTGTGGTAATAGCAAGGGCGGGATAATATTCTTTATTTTAGCGCATTCTATAACCTACGTTAGGGTTAACCTGTATAACTCGCAAGGGTCGCCAGTTTTGGCGAGACATCTAGGTAGTCGTCATAATACGTAAGTACCCGCTTTCATTATCACTTGGCGAAGTTTGAGTACTGCTTTCTCTATATTTACTACACGAGTTATAGCTTTACAAACACGGAAATATTATAAGTGAGCTAGGCTGTGAGTTGATTGGGTTGTCACTAGCTCCATAAAAATTTTCCTAAAAAACCATGAATTTGAAGTTCGATCAGGTAAATGTTCCAAAGAAAAGGAGGTACTTTTCCGTTTCGCCGGCGCAAATCTCGCCAAGCAGACTTTGTTGGCGACAACATACAATATACACATAAAAAATTTTAACAAATGTTAGTTCTAAGAATTTTTTATTTTGAAGGCATAAACATTTTAATATGGTATAAAATTTTGAAAAAAGCCAATAAATAAAGACAATAAATTTGTAAAAAGACATTAATTTAAGAATTTACTATGCTATCATGGTTCAACATCCTGATTCTCCGGTTTGTATCACGTAACCCCAAGTGATCCCATCTCACGTAAACTACTTTACAAAAATATAATTCTCTCAGTAATTACCTACATTAATTCCAAGTTAAATCTTAATTTGGGATACAAGTTTAAATGCAAGAATTATTTCAATTCGTACGAATAGCTTATTCAGATATAATGTAAAACCACAGTGCTTTACTTCGCTAGTGCATTCTCATTAGAACTGATGAATTTAACCGTTAATTTTGCCTTATTTTGCCTTATTATCTATATTTTCGCCTTCGTGTCAGCGGTGTGATTGCATCCTAATTGACTTAATGACCGCGAATGGTCTTAGGACATAAAATTTAATTTTCTTTGTAAATATTCTATGTAATTGTATGCCATTATTGAAAGAAATAATCAATCTGGTAAGAAATGGCTGCGACTTGTTTTGAAAATGAGGCGTAAAAGGTTACCAGCGAAGATATTCCGTTTGGCATCAGTTGTACCAGTATTGGCGACTTTATCGTTTGCGCCGGCAAAACGGAAAAGTACCGTAAAGGAGATGAAAGAAGAGTAGTGGCCTTTGTCCTGATGCAGTGAGAATTTTGAAACATAGTTTCCAGGGTAAGTATTTCAAACAAGCAACCATGAAAGGAACAGGTTGACAGATGTCAAAAACACCACACTACTGACAGGCGGAGCAAAGAAGTGAAATCAAACTTTATATAACATGGCTTTAAAATTCAAAATACCCAATCCTGTAGAGTTCTTAATCCTCAAACACTTAAGAACAGAATACAGATAATAGCACAAATGTAAGGTAAAATAAAGGTAAAGCCACTAATGTACAAATCAAACATGTACTAATGACTACAAATATAAATTAAAATATGGTGAAGAATAGAAAAATTTATATGTACAATAAACTACCGATTAAGAAACAAATTTATGTCACCTAACAGATGCGCAGCGAATGCTGCAATAAACCTCTCATTTCGTAATAGTGCATAATTGATTATCGATGAGTAATTAACAGTACAGCTATTAATTGTCAGTGATGCCAATTGGAATCATAACATTTGCGTCATTTTTTTTTCTCCCCGCTTAAAATTCCCACTAATTCCGAATGAATGTTATTATAATCTACATACCGAAATGTATTTCGTTTTCCTTTTAGAAGATGGCTGCACTATCCGTGTTAATAAATGGAATGATGATAACCGATAAACTTCAATCAAAATAAATTTCCTTTTTGGAACAATATCTTTTATTTTATTTCTTAATGTTTATAATAGTATTTTAAACATTTTTAATGAATATTTCTTTCAAAATGTTGCCATATTTAATTTTTGAAAAGTTATGACAAAAAATAGCACCAGTGGGAGTTGAGTACAACTGGACACCTCTTGGCTATTATGTTGTTTACTTTCCATTCGTACTATTTTATTAGTGTTTCAGATTTTTAGAACGAAAAATAAATTTCTGAGACTGAAAGGATCAAGCCTCTAAGTATCATCGAATTTCTGATGAAAATACAAGCGTTAGTGATAATGAGAAGCACCTTATTTCGGATAATTTGCAGTTCAATAATATCTGATGGGGTAACCACTGACAAAGCTGGGGAGGTACAGCAAAAAAAAAAAAAAAAAAAAAAAAGCCTAATTCATTTCTTTTGCTTCTAAGGTCCAAATCTGATATATAACCAAGATTTGTTTGTTTTTGATTATGACAAAGCACTCGAGGGCTATCTGCCTAAACAGAGAAATGCCTTCGTGAAGGATTTTCTAAGGGAAAATGGCTCGTATACACATCACGCGTTGCGAAAACCACGAAAACATCCATGCAGACAGCGCGTCTGCTGGGATTTGAGGCCCCTGCCGAACTACCAGTGTTGAGCGAATTGACCGCTCCTGTATCCAAGAAAGGATAGAAGTTGATGTATGACCATGTTGGTTTTACTGATCCTTATTCTTGATGTGCTGCTCCCATTTAAGATTGTAACCAAGACAATTAGCTGTATATTTCCTCATTAAAAAAATTACTTTTTCTTGTGTTTCACGCTTGGTTTTGTGACGTCTTACTACAAGCAGTTGAAATTTCCGTTCCCTAAGATGCTCCATTTTCGGCACCAGTGGTCAATTTCGTAAATGTTAGCGTGTAAATTTTTAATTGCTTGGTTCGGCCGAAAAATGATCGTACTGCAAATGTGGTGTGTTACAATATTATACGGCTAAGATATTTATATAATTAGTCGGTTACATTTTTCTTTAATTTAAGCTAGTTATTTGGCATTATTAATTATCACATATTTATCTCGATTTAGGCTGCAATAAAAAAAATCTGATGTGTACACCACATGACTTCCTTGTACGGAATATTAAATTATACGCATTTTTTCTTCCATTTTATTTACACTTATTAGATTGAATTGAACCTACTTCGCCGACAGTGCATAAACCACAATAGAATAAATACATTCTTTAAAATTCACTTTGTTTACCATAGCGACACTCTGGCGCTAGGTTTACTTAACAGTATTATATTTCGTTCATATTATAACTCAGAATGCACAAAATGTATATCATTTAAAGAATTATCTAATCGTTGCCACATGTTCTATTCAAATACTATAATAAAGCTAGAACTATGTATAAAAGAAATTAAGCAAGCAAAACAAAACAGAAACAGTTTTTCACAGACGATTGAATATTTCTCATTCAATTAATTCAGTTCTCACTTCGCGAGAAGGCAAAAATACATAAAAACTCAAAATATCTATATTAAAAATTACGAAGTAAATTTCAAACGCTTATTTCCACCAAAAAATTCCAGAAAGAATTAAGCATGATTTAATTGGCAATAATAAATGAATGCGTTATCTTTGTTGTTGCGAAGATAAGTTTCTCTAGATTGGCAACAAATCCACTATTCTGCTGTTTCAAATGTAAACAATCAATGGCCGCCATCATAAAAAAAGGCTTAGCGCACTTAAACAACTTTAAAATTGCTGATAATTCTAAAAATATTGCACACAGATTTACTAAAGGCATAAAATCCTTAACCGGAAGATGAAAACAACATAATTCAATCATTTTTAAAGCAAAAAATGTACAATTTACAAACATATAAGAGTAAAGAAACTGAGATCACTGAGCCGGGTAATAGAGTGGATATATATATAAATAAATTTATATACGTTTGGTGCGGCCGATTGCAACCAAAATACGAGGTGCACATGTACACGTTATAACAGTCCTATATACAAAATTTAAACGTTCTGAGGCTACTCGTTTTTGAGTTATGCGAGATACGCACGTACATTCGTTCGTACAGACGCCACGAAAAATTCTCTTCAGAATTCATTTTAAAGCAGTTTTATAATTTTTTTGAAGGAAAAGAGTATTTTATTCTGTCCTTACGTACAGATATCACGCAAAAACATCGTTAAATTGCATTCGATAGCGGTCAAAATGGATATTTTCGTTGAAATATGCTGCCTGAAACTTTTCGCGATTACAATACTTCCTTTTTACTTCGTACAAGGAAGTAAAAAGAAAAAAGCACCTTAAAATTGGAAAAATAAAATTAGAAAAAAGTGAGCCCGGTTTATAGTATAGAATTCTTTACGGAAATCTTTTCATATTTTTAATTTTTCATGCAAACTTGTCATATTTTTTTCCTTCCGTTGGTTACCGAACGAATAAAAATAAGTCGCATATAGGATTTTTCAGAGCAATGTCACGAGGTATTGAACAGTTCTTTTAACCTTTAAGGCTAAAACAGAACAGTTACAAAGAATAGAGAGTCTTACACAGAATAGAGAACGGACAGAATATACTCCCAACTTGTTTAACTAAAATTGAGAATAAGGATACCTCTTTTTGCGAGTCAAGAATATTTAGAAATATGAGACTATTACTTAGCAACGTCTTACTGACAGATTTACCGTGTAAAAATCCTACGACCATTTCGCAAGTTCGTAAGGAGATAACTGTGTTTATATCATAACCCAATACTGACCTCGTGATAATCAGGGATAAAATACTATTGAGAAAACCACAGATAAGATCGATGACTGAACAGCGAATATTTTTTTTTTTTTTTTAGTTTTACCCTACGTTAACTGAATTACCCTATCATGTATCTTAGATCACTGCTGGCCGATGGACAATATGATAACGTTAAATTCATAGATGTATATTATTGAGTATAGTATTGATGTATAGTACTGTACACATGCAAATGACTAAACAGCATGTTCATAAAAAATTTATTCGGTTGGACCAATAGCTTTGCGTGAGCACCCATTTTATACTCATTTCCTTGTATTATGTTTCAAAGGGCATAAATATTTCATATAAAAATGTATTCAAAATAGCATTTTAAAATTTTTACGCCATTTGTGTGCATGTAATATTATACGTGGTCTATTAAAACCACCTCATAATTATCATAATAAAGGAATGTTGATTTGTTTCTTGTATACAGTAAAAAACAAAAGGAATCGTTTGTTTCAATTAAAAATAACAATGTTAATTAAACAAGTAATTTGAAAAAAATTTTTAAAGTCAATTCCTACTTAGATCAACAAAGAAAAGTTTTTAAAATAGAAAAAAAAATTTAATTTTTAATATGTGAAAAAAACTGTATTATTATCAAGTGTCCTCCACTACAAGTTTTAAAAATGTATTCGAACTTGAGTGGATGAATAAAAAGTATTTTATTAATGATTTAAAATTAATTAATTAATAATTAATTAAATAAAAAATAAGCCAGTTCCTACTTAGGTCAATAAAGAATTTTAAAAGTACAAAAAAATTTAATTAAAAATTTTAAATATGTGAAAAAAACTATATAAACATCAAGTGTCATCCACTACAAGTTTAAGAAATATATTTGAACTTGAGTAGATGAATATAAAGTATTTTATTAACGATTGAAAATTTGAATAAGATATAGGAAGAGTGTGAGCTAATAGTAGAAATTTAAAAATACAAAATTTTTGTTAAAATCTTCTTTATTGTTTTTAAAATGACATAAATATTTAGCTGAAGATCTTAAAATTTCTCAATTGTAACCTATTTTATCTTTTTGAAAAGGAATTAGAGTCACAACAGTTTTAAACCACATAGTGGATTAAAATGAACAGCTCTGAAATTATGAAACGTTTTTCTTGCTATCCTAAATCAGCTTATAATTAACTCTTCACTTATTCTGCATTATCTTATGTAGTGAAGTAAGAAAAAAATATACGAAATAAAATTTCTTTATTCTTGAATTTTTTGAAAAATATATAAAAATGAAATTTTCAAAAGATCTGTCATCCAGATAAGCCCATCTAAATGATAATTATGTTTTAGGATTACAGACTTTTACAAAAAAATAAGTTTCAATCGTCTATAGTGCATAATACAAAGACGACGATATTTCTATATATTGAGCGCTACGAGTTTATTATCATTAAGTAAAACCTGAAACTAGACCTGAAATTTCTTGCCGAGAGTTTGAAAATTATTGAACTTGTATAAAAAAAAAACTGTATTTTTAGCAATTTGGGGATGAAAAAACCGTAATTTTTTAAGATATTCTAGGAAATTTTCCAGGGAAAAGCAAGAAACTATTATGACAAATGGTAATATTTTAGTTTCATGTGAATTGTATGCTACCAAAAGTGCTAAAAATTACATATTTTCAGGACTTTCCATTGCAAATCTCAAACTCAGTAATTCAGTTTTTTTAACCTAAAATGGCGATTAGTCTAGTTAACAATGTTAATACGATTTTGCGTTGTTTCTCTTTTTATTCGAGTCCGTTGCCATTCGGCAGAATGTAAGATACTTATTTTAAAATTCAGTGCCTTTTATTAATTACTAAACTATTTAAAACCCGTAAATGCAAGTTCTTAAGAATATTATTTTTAATCTAATTGATTTTTTTACAAAAAATTCATTCATTTGATTCATCCTACATCCAGTTAAAAATCAGTTTTATAGAGTTACGCTACATATTTTTTCAGTTTTCAAATATACACAAGATATAGACTTAAATCCCTCGTAAATCGCACTCAGTTAATCGACGATGTAAAAATAACGTTATTTTTGAATGCTGCATTGTATATGCAATAGACTGAAAGACTAAAATGGACAAATCCAAAAACTTAAATACGAGAAACATTCGTGCTATATTTATGCCGCCCAACATAACAAGCCTTATTCAGCCAATAAATTATCCAGAATATAAAACATGAGTTTTCGATCCCTTCTTGTTAGTCGATCTGCGAATTTCGACGGCATGGACAGAACATTAAATACCCCAGATTTACTTTGGATCTTGTCTGAAAAGTTGTAAAGGACATTGCTTTACATGGTTACTGGTATAAGTTACGACTTAGGATCGTGTTCGTAGAGGATGAGTTGACTGGCGAAGATTAGTAAAAATATATTAACGGTTGCCCCTTGGCGAAAATTGGCGATTTGTAGCAGTACATGGCGAGTTTGTGCAATTTTTTGAGTTGTTATTTCGGCTTTGTGTATATATTTACGCGATATTTGAGCCAAAAATTGCCACTACACAAAGACAAAATAACAACTCAAAGAATTGCACCAACTCGGTATCCATGTACACATCGACCTATTTTCACTTAAAAACATCATAGAATTGCACAAACTTGGCACTGCACACTCCCTTGACTTTGTCCATGTACACATCGATCCATATTCATTTAAAAAGTAAAAGGAGCAGGCAACAAAAAACATATAATCTCAATAAACTTTATTTTAAATTAAGCAATCAAATAACATAAAAAAGGAAATTCATCTTAGCGCTACACAAAGGAAATATCCACTTGCCTCATTTAGAAATTGCCTTTTCTTCAGTAAAACAAAATTCCTCAGCAGCAACCAGAAACGTCCTAAAATTATCTGAACTAGAATCTGTTTATTGGCGGCGCCACATAAATTCACAAAAATAAGAGTCAAAAATATGCTTCGTAGTGCCGGTAACCTCCGACGTTTGACCATGCGCATTTCCTTCCTAAAAACAGAATACTTATAATTGCTTATAAGTAAACCTTCATTTACACATCTCTCAATTAATGCTCTTTTTCTCTTTCGCTCCAAATCGTACAGAAACTTCAAATTAATCTTACCACATTCAGCCATTTACCGTCTAAACCACAAAGCAAGCAACTTCCTAACCAACACACACCAGAAGCCCTTACAAATCTTTTCTCATAATTCAAAATTTTCCGCAATCATGCAACCGATTACGTCATAATAAGGTTTCCATAACATTCAACTACACAGGTTACCATAAATGAAACAACAAGTGGCACCCGTCAATCATACAAGTCAATCATACAAAACATACAAGTGGCACCCGTCAATCTACTCTAACCCGAAGATTCTCTTGGCTCTAAAACAAATCTTTCTCCCATGACCAACGCATTGGATTTAGTTACATGCTTGGACAAAATTAGTGTTTGTGAAAGGAAAGTCTAAGTTTAGACAGATGTAGGCAATTACCTTTTCTCAAGATGAATACGAAATAGTTAGACATGCACTGGGAAAGGAGAGAGATAACGATGAAGAAGGGGAGCATGAAGGTGAAAACGACACGCTGAATAAAGAGTTAAGTGGAAGGAAGCTCATACGAAGAATTGTAGACTTTCATAAGATTTGCTGATCAGTGTTCATCTTTGTCAATGCATGATGGTATTCAGATTCATTATGCCCACAAAGAATTTTTTAAAACTCTGACGTCAGTCTAGTAAGCAGGCAGACATTCAAAATTATATGCCATCACACTACGAAACTAAATTTAATGGTAACTTTTAAGTGTTTGTCGATTTTATTTTTCTACAATGTAAAATCTTGTATATATGTTTCAGTTTTAAATAATCTGTGCGGTTTTCGGTACTATTTCATAACGGTCAATATATCGAAAAATACGACCAACCGACTTCAGATCCTGCAATTTCTGCAGATAGGATCACAAAACAACAGCATGAAAGTTCTAGAAATATATATTCAGTTATCCGGAAAAATCCGCAATTGATGAATCACTATCGGAAAATCACTATCCTTCAGGGCCGTTTTCTAAATATCCGCAAAATACCGATAGAAAACCCGCTTAAATTCAACTTTAAGGTTCTACACTGTTCTAAAGAGTAAACAAACATGGCGCCATCTAAGGACAATAGTAAGAACTGATAGTGCAACAACGGTAACTTCATCGCCACATTCTAAAATAAACGAATTGCATGTGAACCCCATGAGGTAATTTTTCAATATGTTTTGTAGATACTAATGTTCTTCTTTAGAAGACCAAATGTGGAAAATTTCAGCAAGATCAGGAAAAAACTACATATTTGTAGGAATTATATACATACAAATAAAAAATGGACTAAATAACATATTTCCAGAAATTGGAGAATATATTGCAATTTCTGAAAATATACTTTCCAGAAACAGTGAATAAAAAATTTTCCATTATTTTCAAGAGTCTGGTTTTTGAGAAAGTCTCCCTCTGCTCCTTCCCAAAGTCTGCTAAAAACTGGTACTAATTTCTTGTACTTACAACTAAATTCTATTCTCTTCACTCATGGAGGTTAGAATGGCCATCACGGGACATTTCTAACCAGTCTCTATGGTATTATATCATAAGACAGAATGAGTTATTATCGAAAACATACAATAAGCACTGATTCGAATTTTATTTATAGAGCGTTTGGGATATGCCCAGGTACCAATTTCTACGGCCAAACCCATTTCTATGGCCTGCGGCCACTAGATAAAACTGCTTCGAATAATAGTCTGTTTAATACAGTTTTGAACTCCATTGCCAAATAGTGTCTGCCAAAAATAATAAATAAATAAATTGAGAAAAAATAAAGGGAAAAGATAAACTATTTAACCCATTTGCTAATATTGAAAATATATTCCATCATCAAAAGGCACCAACAGATTGTTGATGGTGTATCCTTAGGTGTAGAACATTAGGCATTTCATAATGTAGCATGGTTTGTTAACATTTTACAAGGAAAAAAATTCTAATAGTTTTACTGAAGTCTTTCAACATATACTCTTCGTTTAGTCATATTCAATATCCCATATTGCTGCAATTAGGTAATTATTACAACGAGAAACAATAAAAGCAGAATTAAATTATATCGAACCGTTCAATGAATATTAGAATTCTGCACATTGTTGCATTAAGTGTGCGAATGAACACAGACTACCTATTAAAATAATAAACAGTGCTATAACTCCCAGAGTTCCTTAGAGCTATACGCCACACGAAATATACATTTATGGCGAAATTAATTTGATAATACAATCGTATTAGTGTGTAAATTTGGGTAAAATCCTAGTATACGGTGCAGCCTTGGCGTGACTTTGAAAATTATTGCCAACACCAAAAATGATCCAAAGAACGTCTATATATATACTATACATACATAATATATGTATATACACATATAGTATATATATTATATACATAGTATATACTATGTTTAACTGTATATTTTCTTTGAATGAGCGGTTAACTACTCATCGTATATGTCCGCTTTTACTGCTCATCATATAGTCGCCAAAAGTACCCAAATCCTGTGTGCACCGGATACTAGGATTAAACCTAAATTTGTTATCTCAAATTTTATTATTAATTTCGGTAAAAGCCCAGAATACACTGCATAAACAAAATTGCGAAGGCAGAGCTAAGTGATATCAATAAATGGGTGGAACGAAGCTTGTGACGTCACAATGTATTCTTGCATGTACGTTGCTTATATTTACTATTTTCTATTAAAATAACAATAATTAGTTATTTATTATTGTAAATTAATATTATTAAATTATTTATATATAATTTACATTAACAATTAAACTTTATTTTAAATAAGTATAATAAACTTTTTATTTTAAATTAACACGATAGAATAATCCAGTCCTACCATTTAATAAAACGGTAAACAAGCTTCGTACACTTATATTGGATAAAGTGCAGAATTGCCCACTTATATGGCGCGTATCGATGTGTACATGGACAAAGTCAAAGGAGTACGCAATGCCAAGTTTGTGCAATGCTCTTATTTTTTTTTCTTTTTCTTTTTTTTATTATTTTTTTTTAAGTGAAGATAAGTCGATGTGTACATGGATACCGAGCTAGTGCAATTCTTTGACTTGTCACTTTCAAGTTGGCAATTTTGAAAAAGGCGCGGAGCAGTGGGTGATTCTGCACTTTCCCCCTTGCATTTCATACAACTACAATATTTTCAAAGATTTTTAAACTTTGCAATTAATATAAGAGCATTTTTTTTTTTAAATTTACACCCCAGAGCCCTTGAATTATACTGTTTTCACGAATGATTTTATTGCTAAATAAAATTCCTTACATACTATTAAGTAGGCAATATTCATTATAATATCAAAAGAAATGAATGTATCAATGGGAAAAGAAAAATAAATTTTTGCTGCAAATGAACATTATACATAGCTTTCATATCACTATTTCTGAGATTCCTAAAAAACGTAACATTTAGGAATTATACACAATGTTACGTTATTTAGGAATCTCAGAAATTTTATTATGTCTTTATGAACATTAGTATTCCATACATTAATAACTGGCAAATATAAATCATAATCATAATCCTAGCCGAAACGCACCGGAGCCCTGAATAAGAAGGCTGCGGCACTTCTTTTATGCAACTGAATAACAATTTCAGTAAAAATTTTATCTCAAAAATTTTATTTTAACAATAAAATTATATTAAAAATCGCTTATTAAATTTCAATTTATCTCTTTACATTTTATTTAATTACTTCAGTCTTTAAGTATTTTAACTAATAATAATTAATTATTTAATAATTATCAATTAAATTATAATTAATTAATTATATAATAACTAATTAATTATAATTTAATTCAATAACAATTTATAAACATTAATTAAATTGCTATTGATTAATTTGATAATAATTAACTATTTAATTTTTAAATTATTGATGAGTTTAATAGTCATTTTATTTATTTACTCTTGTTCTTCTTTTCTGATGGTCTTCCATAGAGCTCCGGTACTTCTAATCTTAGAAATTAAGCCCTGCGTCAAACTATTGATATTTATCATAAGTCGAAAAACATTATAAACATATCAAAAAGAAAACAATGAAAAATCCAATATAAAACACAAAAATAATGATTAAAATTACAATTTACAGTCAATAAAATAGTATAAATTTTAAAAAAATACAAAAATGGTACATGGCACATAATATACGATATAATACTGTTATTCTTCTCATGTACACAGCGATCTGTTTTTTGCTTAAAAATTTAGAGAATTACATGAACTTAGCATCGCGCGCAACCTCGCCACTTAGTATCAGCCATGATCACGATTCACCTAGAATAGTTGCAATTTCACCATACATTCCAATGTAATGAAAATAAAACATAGTTAATGTTTTTAACCTTTAAAAATAGGCCATTTTAAGTATAAGAGAAAGACAGAACAAATGAAAAGAAAAGAAAGAGAAATATCACAATTCAAGTTCTAAGAAAAGTAACGCTTCCAGAAAAATAACTGAACGGCGAAAATAAAGGTACTGTAATAATGTCATTACCTAATAATGAAATCACCGAATATGGGGTACATACTTCACTTTAGCCAGTCATAATAAATAAAACTTACCTTCAGGCGTTGTCTTCGGCCGAGTGTACGAATTTTTTAATTGCAATCTGTTTTTTACTTTCAAATGATAATGCTTGTATCCTTCGGCCCCAAGGCAGGTGAACACTTTTGAGCCGGCGAAAATTTCAGATGATCGGGTCAAAACATTTGCTTTAATTATTTCTATGACTCGGCACCCGTAGCTTCAATCAATATGCCACAGTCTTTTTAGTTGTTCTTAACTCAGATTGTGTAAAATCATGCCTGCACTTACCTAACTACATTGATTTGCAAAAACCGCACATGCTAAATTTACTCTTCACAAATCACGAGTCCTTTGGAACAGACCTTGTAATTCGATGCTTATATTCGTCTGGCGTAACTCTGCATGCCAACTCAAAACCATGTGTTAAGTTCATCCGCTCTACCAGTTTCTTATTCCTTTCACAGATCGGACAGTTAGAAAATAGTAATCAATATTTTCTTCACTCACTCACGCTTTAGCTTCAAGCAGTAAAAAATCAAAATTTCTCATCTATATTTGCTTTGCTTCGACCAGTTACAGTTATAAATTTTAAATAATTTATTCAATATTTTCAGTCGTTTGGCATATCTTAATAATGCATTTTTGAGAGCTAACATGTTGTGTTAAATGTTAACAATAGCGCATAACACACAGTAAAGTAGATTTATAATAACAAAATCTCGAGCATTAGCATTATAAACCTAGCATTTAAACTCAGATAAATATAATTTAAATTTTTTTCAAATATGAATCTATAACATAAACTGTAACTTATCCCTAGAAAGAAGCGAAGCCTAAACAATGCCTTGATTTGTCCACGTCATCTAGGATTCAGCGATTAACTTCTTATGCTTTTAATTTTAATACATGTGTAAAACAAGATGTTATACGAAAGTGGTAAATTTGTAGCACCTAGTTTTACAATGCTCGAGTCCTTTGGTCCGTGAATTCCACGCAATATTTTGAAATCCTGAAAAATGTGAATAAATGATCCTACATTCATATTCATCCTGTGTCATATGCTAATATTTTTATGATATACAGCAAAACTATATTTTCGCAAAATATCAAATAACAATATCAATAAATAAAATAAACTCTGTTTTATGTTCACTTTTAGTATCTTTAGCTATAAAACTTCCATTTTTTTAAATATGCTGTGTTTATATTCACAAAATAATAATTTTTTTGAAAATATAGTAAAACCGTTTCATTAATAACTTTTAGCATTTATATGAATAAACAAAAAGGATTGAATTTCGTAAACTGAAATACGGGAAATTAAAATAGGGAAAATGTAAAATGAGAAAAACAATGAAAGAAATTTGTATTCCGAAAGGTAAGAAGTTAGTAGATGGGATTTGAACATTTTTTAATTCTAAACACTTTTTTATAGCTTTTGGGGTCTTATTAACTTTTACACTCCCATTTAGGAAAATAAACTCTTTTAATAAATCAAAATATATACATAGCGTTAGGATAACATAAATCTCAGCGAATACACGGACTTCTAAAAACAGAAGGCAGGCAAAAGTTCTCTTTTTGCAGTCACGCAAAGACGGTTCTTATCGCGCATGCGCGAAGAGGAGAACTCGAGCACTGAAGAAATGTGGGGGGGGGAGGTTAGTAGATAGCCCCTCACAAGCTGTGGAAATCGGTTGCTATCGAGATATGATACATAATACTAGATTAGAGAAGCTAAATTCATTTTACTTACCTATATGTTTGCAGAGGTAAAATATGTTCACAAATTATTACGATAACTATTAATTATATTATGGTAATCTGAAATAGCTTTTATTTTTTAGGGTGAGGATAGAAACAGAATCTTTCCTCGAGATCAAATAAGATAAATATCTTTTTAATGTATTCAAACTACACTGAGAATAAATTTTAATGTTTTGACATCTCTGAATTTCAACAAAATCTGCGAACAAGCGCAAGATTTTTCTGTTCTGTCAATATTTATTTACTTTTTGTTACGAAGGAATGGCAACAGCTATACGAAGTTTGATATGCCATGGCGGTTGTTAGTTGATATTGTGTTTTGAAATGTTGGTTCTGTCTATCCGATTCTTTATCATGCCTCTGGAATCATATGGTTACACATGTCTCTGTATCCATACGTGAATGAAAAAGTTATCATGGACGGGATCACCGGAACAAGTAGTAGCATCGACTCCCATGATCCGGATCATCAAGTTTTAACATATACTGTGTTAAAAGATTCAACCGGCTGCACGGAAGAAAATGCTTCTACTGGAATGGAAACGAGGTAAATAGTATTTGTTTCTTATAATTGCAATCATTCTTAAATATTATTTATGTTATATAATTTTGCATTAGGTATCATTTATAAATTTCTGTGGCACGTAATTTGTGAATGCTGTGATACTTGCAATGGATATCATGAAGAAAATTTTGTTTTCCATCGCAAGTAACTTTAGAGCACAAGCTGATAAAATTGCTATTTAATACTGTTTCTGTAAATTTTGTATATTATTAAATTATGTTTATTTTGAAATGCAAATCATCCAATTTGAATTATTAATGTGATTGAAATGAAATATGATTTGGGAACTGTTATAAATGTCATATTTGTGACTTGAAGTTTGGGCCTTGAAAGGAACGTTGCAGCAAGATGGGAAATATATAGAAGGATCTTTATTGTTATTTGAAATAGTTCGGGTTTTAAAATTTTCAGTTAGTATAAACATTTAATTCATATTTAAATGCACTTATGCATCTAAAAACGTTCATTTGTTAGTATGCCTTATACTGTCTAGTTTCTGAATATGTGTTAAGTTCTGTGAATAATGTTTTTAGTCTTCAATAAATATTAAAATTCAGTACAAAATCTGCTATATTCTTATGTACCCAGAATAAATATGTGCGGATTAAATGCTGTGACTAATTTCTTTTTTTGTTTATTTTGTATTAAAAATCTCAAATATTTCCATAGTTGGAAGTTATTGTAAACAATAAATAAACTTTATTGCAAGTATTAGCTTGAGTAATGCGAAACAGTCATAATTTAGAGCAATAAAATCAGTATATATTTCTTAATGTTTTTCTCTTGATATAAATTTTACCTTTCATTCAAAAGATAGTTTAAACCTTTTCTTTCACCTTGAAGTGTGAGATAAGCTTATCTCTACAAAATTGGTTGAAGAAAAAATTAGCTGCCTAACTGAACATTAATAATAATATTTAAAATATGGAATTTTTTAGCCCTGCTTATTTCTACGTGACGTCATGGTGTGAAAAATTGGAACTCAGTAGTAACAACTCGGAAGAAAATTGTAAGGAAGATCCCTCTAATATGCTTCCCACGCTGCAAAGCTCCCATAAGGATGCAAAAGAAAGGTGCGTAAATTGTAGTTCCTATATCAAAATCACGCTGTCCTTTCAATCACCATACATAGCATATATTTTTTGCTTCTTAAGTGAAAACCATTGTATGAGATAAATTTTGACAGTTGTATTATAATTTACTACCATTCACTAGAAGCAAATGTAGTCTCTTCGTATTATCTTTTATATTCGTTGGAATGCTAATTCAGAAGTTAAAGCATACACATTTTGTTTATGTATAATATTATGTACAGGTGGCTTATTATTATGCATATTAGTATAAGATGTTTATGTAAAATTTTTAAATCATTGTACCATGTCTGTTGTTGCAATTTTACAAGTTTGAATAGCTATACTAGATGAGACACTTTAATATCAGTTTCAGCTAGTCTTTGTGCTACAGTTAAAGCAACAACTTTTTGAGGGGGGGAGTGCAATTTGTAGAGCTCTCATGGGATAATTTACAAAAATTTTGTATTCGAGTGTGTTCAGTAAGAGCTTTACGATTGAAAGCTTATGCCAACATTTTTAAAAAGCAATGTATCAGCTAATAAATAATTATATGAAAATTAGCAAATATATAAGCTACATATAAGTTCTCTTTTAGGTAGGCACATGTTAATTAATCAAGAGCAAAATATATGCTGTCATTACTATCATACTGAACAGAGATAAGGTCAGTGCGAGGTTTTTGCCAACTTTTGCAATCTTTGTAGCTCTTACACTCTACTTCCAGTCTCGGAAAGGGAAAAAATTGATATTGTTCTGTTACCAGGACTGGATTCAGAAATGTATGTATGGATGTATGTAATCATTATATGCATGCATATATGTAAGCGCGAATGTATGTGTGTGTATATGTTACCGTTAAAGACCGAAATTGGAGAATGTTGACTTTCACCGGAGAATGTCCCGTTTTACTGCTCATCACCAAATATGTCGGTGAGAAATCGAATATTGCATTACATTCTTGTACATTCGGACCCTCACCGGTGTATGTCAACAGTCACAGATATGCTCTGGTGTAGGTCGAAAAGAGAGTAGTATATATACACATGCTGTCATTGCAAAAAGAAGTGTTCCACAAATAAATGCATTTGTAAAAGCAAGGGCCTCTTCTGCAATTCAAAGTGTCATAATAGTTGTTGTAATAAATAAGATTTGAATCACATAATTTAGTAAGTTTTTAACTTCTATTATTTTCCTTTCCCATTTTGAATGTACTGTGTGTGGTTTAATCCTAGTATCCGGTGCACACGGGATTTGGCTGCTTTTGGCGACTTTATGATGAGCAGTAAAAACGGGACATAAACGATGAGTAGTAAACGGGTCATTCAAAGAATGTATATAGTTATATATAGTATATATTATGTATTTGGCTCTAGTGTAGAATTGGGTGCCCCTTCGATTAGCGACAATTTTTTGTAGAATTTTGGCGATGAAATCGTATTTCTGGTTACCATGATAGTGTAACTTTGCTTTAGCATCCTGATTTTTTTAAAATAAAAATAGATTGATGTGTACATGGACAAATTTAAACAGTGCGCAATGCCTAGTTTGTGCAATTCTGGGATGCTTTTTTTTAAATGAAAACAGATCGATGTGTACATGGACACACAGTTTATGCAATTCTTTGATTTTTTATTTTGGTTTTGTGTAGCGGCCATCTTCAAATTGTGTCTTCCTGACGCCGATCTTGCCGTCAAAAAAGAATCTCCAAAAAACAAGGGGCACCCAATTGTAAACTTTTACCATGTATTTACACACATAGTGTATAGTATATAGACGTTTTTTGGATCATTTTTGGTGTTGGCGATAATTTTCAAAATTGCGCCAAGGCTGCACCGTATACTAGGATTTTACCCTGTGTGTTTTATGTTCTTATTTTAACCCTCAAGCGCATTTTTTTCGCGACTGAATTACGGAGAAGAAAATATAATATTCTTATATGTTCAACATTCACCATTAGTACATGGTGAATATTGACATTTACCGTTTAAGTCAGAAATAAGAGTATTTGGAAAATATTTCAGACATACACCAAGCGACTATGTGAATGTTGACATTTACCAGTGAAAGTCGACATTCTCCAAGTTTCGGTGTTTCACCATAACATATACATATACACATATATGCACACATGGGGCACATACGTTCATACATCCAGTTCCGATAACAGAATAGTACCAAAAAATTTTCATTTTAATAATCATATTAAAATATGAATATTACTTTAAATTTTAAATTTCATGTATTTATTTCTTAAAGCATGAAAATAGAAATGATACATGATGGATCTGTCAACATGTCTTCAAGAAAAATTAACTCTGTCATTCAGCATGAATTGTGAAAATAATCATAAAGCGTAACTATTTCACTGATGACTATGTAGCCTGTCATCTTGTCATATTGAAAAATGAATACTTTGCAGCACAGTAACCATTGCTCACTCATTTACTATGTAACAAACTCGGCCATTTACTACATTTAAATATCAAAGAACCAAAACAAATACATATTAATCGATAGAAAAATGCTGACTATTAAATTTGACTGATTCTTCAGTACCAGAATATTCTACTTGTACCTATCAAAGCTTTTTGTAGTTCATTCATTTAATAAATTGCAGACTATGACTTTATTGTTCAGATATGCAGTTTTTCAATGGGTTTGAGTGAAATTTTTCCTCCCCTTCAACTCCTGTACTTGTGAAACACTTTTAAAATGTTTTTTTGTCCACTGGACTTCATAGGGGTAGAATTTCTATATCTTAAGTTTAACAAAAACAATCTTGTAAAAACACTGTAAATGAGTGAAGGTTCCTTCTCGAATACCAGCTGATAGGAGGTGGAAGTGCAACTTCTGTATTCTATATTTTCCATATTCAAAATTGTGTCTTTGGGACAAAGGCATTATGTTCTCAGAAAATCATGAACTGTTTCTAAACAATGCCATACATTCAGAATCTTTGAATGGAAAGGAATTGGAACTATAGACTGAAGAAAAATGATAAGCTATTTATCAGGTACAAAATTGTTTGGGGATTTTGCACCCTTTTATATATATATATATATATACAGTACAAAGTCTAATCCAGACGTCCATTATCTGGAATGATCTATAATCCAGACCTCAAAGCCACAAACTTACGCATGCACGTAAAGCCAGTAAAGCATTTTTACCCATGCACGCTTCTGATAGTGAAGGAAGTAACAGAGAACGTTATTGAAAGTGAAAAAATTTCGATTGACAAGTTAGTCGGTATTCTCGACACAGCAATTACAGGACTTGAACAGTGAAAAACATTTATATTCTTTGAATCTTTCTGTAATTTTTTTGCGTTATTTTTCTCCCAAAGTACACAGCGATCCGTTTTCACTTGAAAAAACATCCAAGAATTGTGGAGAATTGACAACAGCATCTAGGAAACTCATTTCCTCATTATTCCCTTTAGAAAATTTTCAGCAAAATTCTCTATTCCTGCAGAAATTTTGCTGCAGTTTCTCCTATAGCCAGCAAATTTATCAAGCTGATATTTGAAAATTAGGCAAAGAATATCATGATTTGTTTATAAAAACTGTTGGAACATGGAATACAACAAAAAAGAACGCATGCGTAAATGATGGCATTTGTTCGACTGAAGGATTGTTATGAGCATGGTTGTCTGAAGAATGGTTATACAAACTGTTGCCAGAGATTGGCACATTCTAAAAATTTGGTGATTTCTACTAAGGTGGTTGCATTGATATGCAAGTATCAAAGAAGCAATGAAAACATTGGTAATGCTTGTAATCGTGAAGTAGCAGATTGACTAAACAGAAAAAAAGGCAATCTTTCTGCTGACTAGAAATGTAAATTATGAAATTTGAGAAAATCACTGAAAATGTCACTTTTTAAATTTTTTGTGTGCTTAATTTGTAACATATCGAAATGCCAAGTGAAAAGACTTAAACTGCAAATTCTAACATTGAAACTTTAATTTTAAGGTATTATAGAAGCTTTCAAACATCATTACAGAAAAGATGTTCAGTAAACAATAAACATTATTTAATTTTGAGAAAATGCAAGCACTTCGAAAGGGATATCTGCTAGAAGCCGTGCTACTCTTTATAGGTAATACCAAGGCAATCCCACCAGATACAAAGCGTGATCTTTTTGTTAGTCAAATTGTGCTTTGCAATGCTGCCGACGGGCTCACTGGGAGTAGGCCAATCCCCTTTTCGGCCTGTGTTGTTGAAGTAAATACACTTTTCATCACAAGTGATGATCCGGTCCAGAATTTTGTCCTTACGTTGGTATTCAAGCAGATTAGTGCAGGCCCGAACATGTCTATCTTTATCTGCTTGAGTCAGATCATGCAGCACCCAGCGAATGAACTTGTACATCAAACTTATACAGTGCAAAGTCTTTAATCCGGACTCGTCGGGACTTCGGCGATTCGGGATTAGGTTTTTTTCCGGATTATAGATCATCAATTTAAATCTGGTAAGATGGCATGCAGAAATTATAAAATTAAAAAGATGAAACTGTAATTTATGAAATAAAGAGCAATTATGATCTAAAGGGTATCAAAATTTACCAAAAAAAAAAAGCTTAATATTTATTTGTTTACTGTAATAAACATTTCTTTCAATATAAGTTCAGTTACAAAATTCCTCTGTTCAAGGCTTCTGTTTTGAAGGGACAGGATAGGAATTAAAACCATTTAACTGAAGTGTATACATTTTTAATAAGTGTAGATGACTTCAAAGTAAACAAATTTATAAAATGAAAAATTTTTTTAATAATTTTGGTGCAACTGAGATTAAAACAGTGGTAAAGGATCAGTCAGGATTTGATCATAAAATATATACAAATTTGCCTAAGGCTGATGTTCTGCAATAAAAATTTTATAGCTTAGTTAATGTGATTGGCTGTGTTAAGCCAATTTGATGAGGAACATTATATTCAAAATATTAAATTGTAAAACAGTACTTTTAAGGAATATAGAGTGAATTTTATTAGTTGAGGAGGAAATAAAGTGATAATTTTTTATAATAGGACAAACAATTGTCCATAAGAATGTGAGTCAGTCTCCTATGGATAAAATTAGAGGACATATAAAAAAAAACTTTGTTCACAACAATTATTAATAATTCAGTATAGTAATCCAATACAGTCAAAAGTCATTAATCCGGACTTGTCGGGACTTCGGCGATTCCGTATTATAGATCATGAGTTTAAATCTAGTAAGATGGCATGCAGAAATTACAAAATTAAAAATATGAAACCGTAATTTATGAAATAAAGAACAATTATGATCTAAAGGGTATCAAAATTTACAAAAAGAAAAAGCTTAATATTTATTTGTTTACTTTATTAAACATTTCTTTTAATGTAAGTTGTTCAAGTTGCTTCGTTTCATGTCATAATACTTTCTCTTTAATTCTATTAAACAGACATAATTTCTTGTTCAGTTACAAAATTCCCCTGTTCAAGTCCTGTAATTGCTGTGCCGAGAATATCGACTAACTTGTCAATCGAAATTTTTTCGTTTTCACTAACCTCTCTGTCACTTTCTTCATGCCTTTATCCATTTTTTGCAGCAATTCCACTTTTTGTTTGATGGACATGGAAACATGCTTTCGCTTTGTAGATCCTTTGGCAGCTCCAAAATCAGAAACTCTTTTTGCCATAATCGAAAGTTCAAGCTTACTTTTTATAAAATTGCTGTAACAGTCTGCAAAAAATAATAATCTGGATCAAATTAGAAGACTAAGAAACAACGCTATCTGCAACATTAACTGAAATAGATAATTTTTAGCCTAGCTTATACATTAAACGCGCATGTGTAAACGCTGCACATGCGTAGAAAGTTTGTAGCTTTGAGGTCTGGATTATAGATCATTTCCGGATTATTGACGTCCGGATTAAAGACTTTATACTGTACACTGCATAACACAACTAATGGGCATGGCACTAACATGTAACTCCTTAGCAAGCTCTCGAGTGATTGCATAATTATTTTCTTCTACAAGTTCTCACAGATGGGCCTCATGAGCATCCGTAGGCCAACCAGAGCACTTTGCTTCTTGAATGTCCTAGTCCTTATTTTTGAACTTTCAGTACCAAACCTTCACAGTGTCATATACGACATTAGTACCTCAAGCTGTGCGCATGATTTGGGTACATGCTGGGCGGACTTCTTTCTACAGAACTATAAGTAAATGATAGTTCTAATCTGGTAATATGATAGTTCCATTTCAAACACCTTGTATTTAATGATAACGATATTTTGTTTATAAATTTCATAACACAGTATTCTAAAGCAAGTCATTTGCCGAAAATCGTGTGACAAAATATGATTAAACACGCTAACGCGAATTGTTTGCGCAGACGATACTTGTGGTAGCAGGAAACTTTCGTTAAAACCTGATATATCAGTCTGTGTAATGCCAGCAGTATTGTGGTTTGAAATATGCCCCTTATTTCTTTTTACATGTTAATTGTAAATAGTTTCATAGTAGTGTTTTCAAATCTATGAAATTATTAATTGAACAGAAAAATTAATTAATTGCATTGTTTTATAACTATTATAGTTTTAGAATATAAAATGTTTGGGATTTTGCTCAAGTCACAGCTTATACATAGATATGAATGTTTCTTATTTAAGAAAATTCAGTTGAGATGTTTTTAGCTTGAACATTTTAGACTGCAAGGATGCCAGGTACACTGAAGTGTTAAACTGGACTTTCTGGAATTTCTGTGCACATATAGAATTTCCTTTTTTTGGGAGGGGGGATGGAGAAATCTGCAGAAGTTTGAATTTGCATTTCAACCTCTGGAAAGCTTAGTGGAACAAACTCTTTTGGACGTTTTCGTTACTTAATATTGTAACAAAGAATTCTAATAGTTTGTTTTCTGACACCTTGAGATTTATACCTCATTGGGGGAGAGCTTTTTCTGTGCAGACCAGGGCCAGTTTAGATGATGAGTCCTGATGCTGTTGACCACACAATATAAAATGAATAACAGAAGTATTCTGCCACTTTACAAATCTTAAAACTTTAAACTGTTTGATGGTTTAGTTCCAATTAATTTTTATTTTCTATAGAAATTTTCCTTAATGATTTCTTTAATGCTTCCAGTAAATGCTCAATAGATTTCAAATCTGGCAACTTATTCAATCTGGTTTGAAAGCATTGAGGCAATATTATATAAGAATGATAACTTTGTGTTCCGAGTCATTCATTTCAGATTGGAAAACAAAATCATTGCTTAATCCTCATTTATTGGCACTCTTTTTCAGATTTCTTCCTAAAATATGTATACCATAGCTGGTAACTCTTCTGATCTCTGTTTTTTATTTTTAACCTTTATTAAGTGAAATGTTCTCCAGCAATAAATAAAATTTATTGAATCTTAAATTAGGCAAATTCTATTTCCTTCGTCTAATGATTCTCAGAATAGTTTTTCTTACTAAATTTTATTTCATCTGAATTTTATTTTTCTTTTTTATATTTTATTCATCTTTATATTATTATATTTCATTTGATTAGAGTTGTCGTAATCTACTATTGACATTTGCAGATTTTTATATAAAAATTTAATCAGTTAATATTGTATTTAATTTTTGCTTCAATAAACAATATACATTACTAAGTTTATCCACACAAGTAATTAGGTACATTAACTATTAATTTTATTTTCATCATATTTAGAAGTACTTCTAAAAGTAAAAGTTTTCTTTCTTACTTGAAATTTTCTTGGTATAGAAGAGTAAGTAAATTACAAAATGAAATTAGCCAGAGAATGTAAAATTTAGAATATCCAATTAAATGCTAATATATTTCATGTCTGAATTAAATTATGACTTGCTCAATAACTTGAGCCACGCATTATAAAGTCAGTTTGGAGTTCCTGAAAATGGTGTCATCTGTAATAACTTACTCAATATTCCATACGCGGCATCGGTGAATCTTGATATGTTACGATACCAAATAAAGACACTTTCCTTTAACTAAAGCTATTTATGAAGAGAAAACTATGTACAAGTATTATATACAGATTACAGAATATCTAGTGTATACCACTCTCATCAATCTCTCAACTCTCTCTATTGAAAACTTTTAATTGGCTACACATAATATCAACATTAATTAATAATGGATTAATACTAAATACTTAATACGACATATATAAATGAATAATATAAAAGAATAATCTATAGAAGTACATATCAAAACCATAAATGAACATAATAATTAATAATATAATAATAAAAACTCAATAATATCAAAAATTCTGAATTATATCTCGAAAGGATATAACATTTGGATCGATCTTCTGAATTGTCCTTTGGGCGTGTGAACGAGGCACGTTGGAACATGTCCATCTCTTCCTATAATCACGCTTTCAATTACACCTATGTCCCAAAGTAGTTTGGATCATTTTGTCCTTCTACCAACACAACATCTCCAGTCTTAAGGTTCCGCTCAGTTTTAGGATTAGCAAAGTTTTGCACATTTCTAAGATGGAGTAAATATTGCTCTTTCCACTTGATTCATGTTAATTTTAAGAGCCTAGATTGGTTAAATTTCTTCCTAGTTAAAGTCTCTTTGTCGGACACCTTGTTAAAAATTTCCAAGAAATGCTCAGGAAAGTTAAATGCACCACGTCCTGGCAGTAAAAACTGTGAAGGTGTGAGCGAGCGAGGTTCACCCAGCTCGTTGCTCTCGTATGTTAAAGGTCTATTATTTAACACACACTCGAGTTATGTTAATATTGTAGAAAGCTCTTCGAAAGTCCGTAATGCTCTCCCTAAGATTTTCTTCAGAGGTTCCTTGATGCTTCTCATCAGATGCTCCCAGAACCCTCCCCACAATGGGGAATGCTCAGGTATGAATTTCCATGTTATCCCTTTGGATGTCAAGAAATCTTTTACACTTGGCTTTGCTCTGATTCTTTTAAATTCCTTAATTATGAGGGGTGATCCAAAAAAAAAGTTTACAAGGCAAATGAAAAAGTATTTATTAACAATAGAAACAAGATACAAATGGGAATCAAGAGACACATCTGGCCTTCACTTTTTCACATAGTCGCCAAACCTGTTTAGGCATTTGTCAGAACGTTCGACCAACTTGTTTATCCCGTCTTGGTAGTAATCAGGGCCCTGCTCATTAAGCCATTTCTCGGCAGCTGTTTCCACTGCATCGTCTGAGGTGAACCGTGTTCCGGATAAGTATCACTTCAACGCCGGAAAAATGAAATAGTCACTTGGAGCCAAATCGGGGGCTGTATGGGGAGTGATTCCAGACCTCTCACTTGAACTTTTGCATCAATTCCTGAGCCTGGCAAGCTGTATGGGGCCTGGCATTGTCATGCAGAAGAATGATGCCTTTGTTCAGTAATCCAGGCCATTTGCTTCGGATAGCTTTACGCAATTTCGCTAAGCTGGGACAATAACGATCGGCCTTAATGGTATGGCTATGCTCCAAATACTCAATTAGGATAACACCAGTCATATCCCAGAAAACGGTTGTCATCACTTTACCGGCAGAGGTTGTGACCTTAAACTTCTTCCTTGTCGGTGATCCAGCGTGTTTCCACTTCATTGTGGCTCTTTTGGATATGGGGGGTGAAGTGATGAAGCCATGTTTCATCACCGGTAACGATGCGATCAATGAAGTGTTGGCCATCTGAATAGTATCGCTGAAGAAATGTGAGGCTGTACATCATTCAAGTGGCCTTATGTTCCGCTTACAGCGTATGTGGAACCCAGCGGGCACAAACTTTGGAATATCGCAACTCATCAGTTACGATACGCTGAACGTTATCATAACTCAGGTCCAACCCTGAGGCAATCTCACGCACGGTTACTCGTCGATCCCTTTGGATGATTTCAACACGTGCCGTGTTGATATCCGTCCTTGAAGAACTTGGACGGCCACTCGCTTCCATATTGTGGTTTTCCACATGCTCCCTGCCCGCTTGATAAGAATGACACCATTTTGCTACCTGTTGTCTACTCATTGCTTTGTCCCCATATACCTCAACGATTTGTCTGTGAATTTCGGATGCGGCCACATTCTTGGCCCATAAGAATCGAATTACAGCTCGCACCTCTATGCGAGACCACTTTTCTAGACGTCGTGCCGTTTCTGTCGCTCTTAAGTGTCTGCATACTGACGCTACTTACTTGTAGAACCGCTGTAGGACAATAAGCGCCATCTGTCAACCACCCTAGGTGGAAATATTCACTCCTCAATTTTATTTCATCGGAATTTTATTACTAAATGCGTTTCAAATACTTCTGTTCGTAAACTTTTTTTTGGATCAACCTCCGTATTTCACATGTGCTGCGGAAATTCTTGGCATTATCTGAATAAATCACTTTGCAGCTCCCTCTTCTTGCTAAAAAACATCGTAATAAAAAAATTGAACTTTTTGCTGACATATCTGAAACCACTTCAATGTGTATAGCACGAGTGACTGTGCATGTAAATAAGGCTATGTACACCTTTGTGTGGATATCTGCTTTTTTTCTAATAGTAGCCGCTCCTGTTAAGTCAATGCCTACAACTGTGAAAGGATTACTTTGGACTACATGATCTCTTGGTAACTGACCCGTTAACTGTTTGACGGGCTTCACTGCGAACTTTTTACACACCAGGCAAGCGTTAATAACTTTCTTTACTACTTGCCTTCCTTTAAGTATCCAAAATTTATTCCTGACTTTGGACAACGTTGCCATGACTCCTGAATGGAATATTTTTATGTGTTCACTAAATACCGCTAGTTCGGTGAACTTCGTTATCGGCAGAATAATGGGATGCTTTTCGTCACCTATTAATTCTGCTTCTTTCAGACGACCTCTGACACGCAAAATACCTCTACAGCCCAGCTATGGTGCTAAACTGTAAAGCTTCGAATCTGGTGTTATTAGATTATTCCTCTCTAGTTGTTGAATATCGGAAAAATAATTCTCTCTCTGGACTTGTTTTATCTAGTACTCCTCCGCTTCTTGGATCTCCAATACAGTAAGAGAACCTTCTTCACAGGTACGTTTTCTTAGCTTGGTGACAAACTGCTTTACTCTCAACAATTAGCGTTCCAAAATGGCGTTAGTGCAAATGATTTCAAATTGTGTCTGTAAATGAAAAAAAAAAAAAATTTTGGCAATAATATGCAATCTGAAAACTTTCAGAATTTATTTATTTTTTGTCAGGAAATTTCTGAATAACCTCATTAATGGCAAAAAATATTCTAGTATGGCTTTCTGGAATCTTATGGAGCAATGAGGAGGCTGCTACCATGAGTGAAAACTTTTTATAGTAGCCCCCATTTTTTGGAGATCTGCTGTATCATATTTTTAGTACAGTCAAAAGTCGTTAACTCGGACACCCATAATCCGGAATGATCTATAATCCGGACCTCAAAGCTAAAAACTTTCTGCGCATGCATCGCGTTGACACATGCGCATAGGCGTTTACGCGTGCGTGTAAGACCTCTTACGACTGCGCATTTGCGTGTGCGCAAACGCAGAGTATGTTTTCGCATGCGTGTTCTATGTATAACGGACGGTATAATCTAAAATTATCTAATTATCTATTTCAGTTAATGTTGATGGTTGCATTGTTCCTTAATCTTCGAATTGGGTCCGGCTTATTATTTTTTGCAGACTGTAAGAGCAATTTTATAAAAGTAAACTCGAACTTTCGATTATGTCCAATAAAATTTCCGAATCTGGAGCTCCCAAAGGATCGTACAAAAGGAAAGTATGTTTCGATGTCCATCAAACGAAAAGTGGAATTGCTGCAAAAAATGGATAAAGACATGAAGAATGTGACAGAGAGGTTAGTGAAAACGAAAAAATTTCGATTGACAAGTTAGTCGGTATTCTTGGCACAGCAATTAACGGGACTTGAACAGCGGAATTTTGTAACTGAACAAAAAATTATGTCTGTTTATAGAATTAAAGAGAAAGTATTATTACATAAAACGAAGCAACTTAAACAACTTACATTGAAAGAAATGTTTAATAAAGTAAACAAATAAATATATTAAGGTTTTTTTTGTAAATTTTGATACCCTTTAGATTATAATTGTTCTTTATTTCATGAATTATGGTTTCATATTTTTAATTTTAGAATTTCTGTATGCCATCTTACGCGATTTAAACTGATGATCTATAATCCGGAATCGCCGAAGTCCCGACGAGTCCGGATTAACGACTTTTGACTGTATTGTTACTTTAATTAATCATTTTTTCCCCCGAATTCTTATATTGCAGAAACCGTCTGTTTTTGTTTTGTTATTTCTTTTTCAGATCTCTTTTCTGAGTTTCATTAAATACCAAATACTTTGTGAGGTATTGTGTGGTTTGCATTTGTTATGTTAGGTTTCGACAGAAAGGGAAATTGTAATACAGCCCTTTGCGATTTATTCTATTTCAAAGCCTAGCAGTTTCTGAGCAAATGAAATTCTAAGTATTTGTCCATTTTCTTTATGTATCAAAATCTGCTACTTTTTTTTAAACGCATCCAGAATATTATAACATTCTTCATTATAGGTATTTGAATGTTACGTACATTTGAAAGCTGCATTTTTATTCATTTATGGTTTTTCAGATTATTGAAAGGATTAAATGATGAAAATCTGAACAAAGCCACTCAGTATCTAATTTCTGGGCAAAATTTATATAATTTATCCCCTCCTCCCTTTTTCTTAAATTGTTTTCTCGTTTATCTTTAAAGAAAGTAATATTAGGCTTAATTCAAGGACAGATTATGCTTGATACCAAATATTGTGTTTTGTTTACAGAATGAGAGCTTATACTTTTAATGAGGAGATTTGCCATCTTTTAAATAAAATTGCGAAGTAATGACATTAATTTAATGTTTCAAAGAACGAGTCTACATTATTGGATATGCGAATAAGACTATTCTTATAAATCTTTTTATGCACTAATTTTATGATTCAGAATGAGAGTTTCCATTTAGATTTACTGATTCATAATAAAACACTTATTGTAAATCAGTAAACGCCAACAAATAAAGCTGATTAATAGGCTTCTGATCAGTAAGCATTTGATTATGAAAGCTGATCATTAAGTGACCTATAAATAAAATGTTAAAAAGTCTGTGTTTCATAAAAAATCACATCTCTAAAATGTGAGAAATGTACCTAAAGTGTCTTTGATATTCAGACATGGTTTATTGTACCTAGTGGATCATTTCTTTATGCTTGTGCTAGATGTTGATTTGTGTTCAATTATTTTTGAACTTTTGAAATATACTCAATATATTTAAATAAGTGTTAAAATATATGTAAAACCACAAAAAGTCATTTTTAAGTTTTTGAAACATTTTTAAAATATTTAATTTGGAAAAAAATTGTATTGTACTAGGATAAATAAAGCTGGATTATAAAAGAGAATTCGTTTGGTTTATTTGATTATAGCAAAGCACTCAGGGGTTAGCTACCTAAGGGGAGGGAGGACTTTATAAGGGAAATTTTCTCATATACACATTACTCATTGGGAAAACCCCATGCAGCCAGCCCAGTCACTGGGGTTCGAACCTTGGAACAAATTACCAGTCTTCAGTGACTTTACCTCCCGGCCACTGGTGGGCCTTATGAAAGACAAATAAGGTAACATAATGTCGTATAAGCTATAATCCAAGCTTTTATGAAACTTATAAAATAGAGGTTTTTTTTTTTTTTTTTTTAATAAGATCAGGCTTTGTAAATTATGTAATATGTATGCGATTATGTAAAATTATGATTTTGACAAAACACTCTTAGTGTCATGACATTTTTTATTTGTTAATGAAGATTTGTATTTAAACACCATTTATTAGCTAAATTTGTAGAATTATTATTTTAGTCTCTCTTTTCATTAACTTCCATTCATTAAGATGATATTTACATCATGAAAAAAGTAAAAAGTAAAATATTTTTAATTATAGTCTAATACATACTAAGTCACAAAAAAATCTTATGACTGGATAAAAACTGGTCATGCCTCTCGCAGTATTAAATCTTCTGTTTCATAATGTAGGCATTAGTTATTACTGGTTTAAAAGTTGGGAAGTAGAGCTACTAGTGTAATCTCTGCACCATATAAAAATCCAGTAACTAGACTATTCAGTTTAAACTACAGGGTGTTGAAAAATTATTGGGTGCATTTCAGTACGTAAAAGAAAAAGTATGAAAAATCGCTGTTTTTATATCTCAAGTACAGTCAAAAGTCGTTAATCCGGACTCGTCGGGACTTCGGCGATTAAGGATTATAGATTATAAGTTTAAATCTCGTAAGATGGCATACAGAAATTCTAAAATCAAAAATATGAAACCGTAATTTATGAAATAAAGAAAATTATGATCTAAAGGGTATCAAAATGTACAAAAAAAAAAAAAAAAAAAAAAAAAAAAAAGCTTAATATTTATTTGTTTACTTTATTAAACATTTCTTTCGATGTAAGTTGTTTAAGTTGCTACGTTTTATGTGATAATACTTTCTCTTTAATTCTATAAACAGATATAATTTCTTGTTCAGTTACAAAGTTCCCCTGTTCAAGTCCCGTTAATTGCTGTGCCGAGAATACCGACTAACTTGTCAATCGAAATGTTTTCGTTTTCACTAACGTCTCTGTCACATTCTTCATGTCTTTATCCATTTTTTGCAGCAATTCCACTTTTTGTTTGTTGGACATCGAACCATACTTTCGTTTTGTAGATCCTTTGGAAGTTCCAGCATCGGAAATTCTATTTGACATAATCGAAAGTTCAAGTTTACTTTTATAAAATTGCTCTGACAGTCTGCAAAAAGTAATAAGCGGGATCCAATTCGAAGATTAAGGAACAATGCAATCATTAACATTAACTGAAATAGATAATTAGATAATTTTAGCTTACACCGTCCGTTATACATTAAACGTGCAGGCGAAAACATATTCTGCACTTGCGCACACGCATATGCGCAGTAGTCAAAGTCTTACGCGCACACGTAAAACGCCTGTGCGCATGTGCCAACGTGGTGCATGCGCAGAAAATTTTTAGCTTTGAGGTCCGGATTATAGATCATTCTGGATTATGGGTGTCCAAATTAGCGACTTTTGACTGTATTATTAATTCATTATTGTACAGTTTTGTTTTGCAGAATTGTTTCATCCTTAAACTGACGAATGGCACTTGGTAAGGCATATGAAAATTGTACGAGACTGTCACATTCAGTAGAATTGGCATCCATTTAGCAGAATGTTAAATTAAAAGATAGGATCATGTAGAATATTGTTCTACTCAACAGTCAACAAATTAAATTAAATGGGGTCTGAAACAGTTTTAGGAAACCGGCAATATGTTACACCCTGAAAGAGGCAGATATAAGACAGTGAATCACTGTATGCCTTCAAATGCATTGGAGCACCATTATCCAAAAGTTAATGTGGGGTGCTATGCTGTATGAAGTAGTGAAGTGATTGGCCTTTTCTACTGTGAAAACAGTATAAATGTTGACATCTATTTGTTCTTTAAAAATTTTTCCTAATCCCCAGATATGAAAATGTTGTTTTCCAACAAGATGGCAATCTTCATATTGGGCAAAGTGTATGTGTAATTGCCTAAATGAGCATTTTCCTAGCAGATGGATTGGTTATGCTGGTCATAAACATTGGCCTCTGTGCTCTCTGGATGTAATTCCATTGGTTTCCCCCCCCTTGAAATAATGTTTAGTTATTTGTTAGGTCTGTTAGATGTCTTGTAGTAGGAATTGAAGCAACATATTACAGTTGCTGTTTATTCCACAGCTGATCAGATGCTTGCCAATACCAGGGCAGGCATTGAATATCACTTGGGTGTATTAAGCACAGAAAGGTATCTCATGTTGAAATGCATTTTATATCTGTTTTAACATAATTTTGAAATGTGTCAAATAAATATTAATAACTATATATAAAACTTTATATTTATATATAAAAATATATACTTTATATTTATATATAAAAATATATATAAATATTAATAACTATATATAATATTAATAACTGTAGTTATTAATATTTCTTTATAATATATAGTTATTATATTTATAATATAATAACTATATATTATAAAGAAATATTAATAACTACAGTTATTAATATTTCTGAGACACCTTGTATGAAGCAAACACCGTTAGCTCCTAGAATTTATAATCAGGGTGAATGTTAAATAAAACTTTTTTGTTTATATTAATAACTGTAGTTATATTTTTATTAACCTTTTTAGATTATATTAATTTCATCTTTATTTGGTTTCAGTATGGATATTTGTCTCTTGGAGAAGGACAGGAGTAGAAGAGGAAGCCATAAAGAAAAGAAACCAGCTACAAAGAAAACATGGAGGGGTCGTTTACTACCAACAGATGAAAAGCCATGGCGGAAACAAAAATTTATTGATAAATGGATGGAAGATGATAAATTCAAAGGGTGGTTAGCCCGCCATCCTGAAGACCCTACCTTAGCACGATGTGTGTCCTGTAATCAAGAACTAGTGGCAGGGAAAAGTGAACTCATTAAACACTCTCAGACTAGGAAACATATAAAATCACTACAAAATTTTGACTCAACGAACGTTGAGACAGAAAGTATCCCTGCAAAAACTAATCAACCTATGCTTGTTTGGGTTCTCAATGACCAAGAATGCCCAGCTACTACTGAAGTGAAGGTGATTGAAAATAAAATGTTGCAGCTGTCTGATTTTATTTCAGATTTGTGCTATTGATAATTTATTGGTAGTTTTTTTGTTTGCCAAGTGAATATTTATAGAATTTTGATTCCCTTTTACATGCAATGGAGAATTAATATATTGTTAATTCCTGTTGACCAAAATTTATTTTTAATTAACTGTATATTTGTGTTAAACTAAAAAAGTAAATTAGTCAGCAACTTTTTGATAATTATCTATAGTATATACATTGTTTTTAACAAAATAATAATTTTTAAGAAAAAGAAAAATTAAGATAAACTTGATATGGGGTAAGCCTTATTTTACGGACCTAATTACAAATGCTTATTTATAAACTTATCAGTGCACATTTTGTGATGAATAATTTTATTTTGATTATCAAGATTATTTTGATTTGATCCTTTAAAGAAATTTATGAATTAGTGGTTGTAGCATAATTACTTCTTATACTTTGTTGTAAATTTTTTTTTTATTTTTATTGGTTTGCATTCAGCTGATAGCAGCTTATTGAATTATGATTTTTGTTTTCTTGGAAAACCAGTTCTCAATGGACGTATTCATCAGATATAATGGATATGATTATTTTCTAGTGTTTGTAGAAAAAGATCGTACAGGTGTTCTAAATAAAGTAATGACAACATACCTGGAAAACATTTTTTAATGAATGTACAAGCAAAATTTCATTATATTCATTCAGTATAATCATGAACAAAGTCTTGTACCTTTTGCCTAATGACAGAAAACCGTAGGATACTGGTGGCAAGGTTTGTCTGTTGATGCCTTGCTGTACTGTTTGGATCACAGATAGAATATCAGGAAATCAGCTACCTCAAAGGGGCTCTTTCAGCTGAGTGAAGAGGTCATGGTCACTAGGACTCATGTCAGGGAAGTACAGGGGGTGTTCCAACACCCCCCAAGACCACCATTGCAAAGGATCATTTACAGCTTGTGCAACATGACAACAAGCATTGTCATGCAACACAGTAGGGCGATTGTCCCACAATGGACATTTGTGCCATATAGCCAGCCGCAAATGCTGCTATAGAAATTGAATAGTAGCTTGCATTGACAGTTTCTCCTTGACGCACAGCATGCATAAGAATGATATCCTCATAGTCATATGCCACAATCAGCATAACCTTCACCTGACTGGGTTCCCGATGAAATTTCTGTGGACGTGATGGACCTGGGTGATGCCATTCATTAGACTGACACTTTAATTCAGGCTTGTAGGCTCGAGCCCACATCTTATTAATGGTGACAATACCCTGCAGAAATGCATCTCCATCATTGTAGTTTCTGTCGAAGTGGATACGAGCCATTTCATACCAGTGCCATTTCTGTACAACAGTGAGTTGATGTGGAACCCAGCTGAAAGCAGTTTTCCACATGTTAAGACTTTTCTTTAGTAATGAATCACTCTAATTGATGACTGAGCCCAATTTCATTCAGTAATTCTTGAACAGACCATCAATGGTCTGTGTATAAAGAAGACCACTAATGATGTCAATGTGATGTTGAGGAATGGATGGCTGATCTGTTCAATGTAAATCCACAGTTTCATCTACTGTGCTCTAAATACATTGACCCATTGTGTAACCATTCTATGTGGTAATGCATTCTCACGACAGACTTTAGATAGTTTTTTAAAGCACTGGGATGCATTTTAACCATGGGCAACCTCAATTTTAATCCATGACCACTGATCACTTTTTGTAAACATGATTTAGAGCGATAGAAATGACACTGGCTGCTTCAGTGCCATACAGCAACTACCCTTTCTACTAAATCGACAGTTTGTGTACTCTACACATCAACAACAGCACAGCCTGTCTGCTCTGATATTCTGTTTGTGTATGCCCCGATGTCCTTCAACTTTCTGGGCTATGTTGCTGGTACTTCCATGTACAATCCTCATATATTCGTATACATTGAAATTTATAGTTTAATTTTTTTTAGCTAGTTTATTTTTTTATTTACACTCATTACTATTTCTTCAAGTATAAGGATAAAAATGTTTGCCTGTTATTTAAGAATACATATCACTAATTTAACCAAAATTCTCCATTCATCTTATTTCATAATTTTCTATCAGTTATTATGCACCTGAATAACATGATCATCAGTAAAAGAATTGTTGGTTATGTTTCTGCAAAATTTTGAAAGATCTTTAAAAATAAAATGCTGTTGAGATGTCTTTAGCTCTAAATTTGATTGGTATTTAGAGCTAAAGTCATCTCATTGGGAAACTAGCAATACAGATATTTTGATTGAGGGGGGGGGGTTGGATTGTGCCATGTATTAATTTGAAGAAGAGAAAAGACATTAATGTATTCTTTTATATATTATATGCAATGCCTGATAATAATTAGATGAGTTTCCTGCATTAAATGCCTGTTCTATTTGTAATATTTATATTTATTATCAGATTTTAAATCCCTCTTTGGATTTTAATCTCATTTAAAAATGAAATCTTAAATTCATTATCATATTCATTTACTTAAATAAGTAAGTAAAATTTTAAAAAATTTATAAAATAAACTTTTTTAAATCTCATGAAATAATTAATGAAATAGGGATATAATTTAATAGCAGCAAGAAATTATATAATTCTCTTTATAAAATTCATCTACAATTTTATATCATGAATAATGAAAGTGTGGAACATCTTGATAAATTTATAATGACTTACACTTTTGATAATGCTTTTGATTATTGCATTGTATTTAGACCCCCATACTTTTATTAGTTAAGATGTAAAACTATAGTTCAATTTTGTAAAGAGAGTTATTTAATGTTTTGTTTTCAAGAAATTATATGCTAAATTATTTTTCTTCTTTTAGTTCATTAATTATTTTATTAATTAGTTATAAATAAAAGTGTATTTTATAAAAATTTTATTTTTACTTCCTTATATGAAGTAAAAAAAGTATTGTAATTGCAAAAAATTTCACATATCATATTTCAGTGAAAATATTCATTTTGACTGCTCTCTAATCCATTTGAACGACTTTTTTGTGTAACATCTGTATATACGGACAGAATAAAAGACTGTTTTTGTCAAAACAAGTTTTTTATATACATATGATTGTATCTTGCGCTACTCAAAAACAGTTAGCCATAAAATGTAGAAATTTTGTGTATGGGACTGCTATAACATGCACCTCCTTTTTTTTGTTACAATCAGCTGCATCAGACCTATATATATGTATACCCATCCTCTTACCTGGCTTGGTAAGTTGAGTGTTTTTAGTCTTATATGTTGGTAAATTATGCATTTTTTTGCTTTAAAAGTGATTGAATTATGTTACTCTTATGTTCAGGTTAAGGTTTTTATCCCTTTAGTAATCTGCATGCAACAGCTATAGAATTATCAACGATTTAGAAGCTTAAGTCGCAGCAGGTCTAACGAGGCCACCATTGTTTAGATTTGAAACTCTTAGTAGAATAGTGAATTAAGGATGGTGCACCACCTTCAGTATCTTTTTGCTCAGTGGGACCAAAAGTTAAGTTTAAATTTTATGCACTGAAAATTTTGTCTTCCTACCCGTTAGCCGAATTGCTTTTTTTGCATAGAAACTCTAGTTTTTAATTGTAATAAGTTTTTTTAAAAACTATTTTTAATTCTTTGTGGTGTTTTAGGTTTTTCTGTATTTTACAATTTTTAATGAAGATGCTTTGAGCTTTTATGTATTTTTGCCTTCCAAGTGAAAACTGAATTTATTGAATGAGAAATATATATCTAATGAAATTCAAGGAAATAAGTTTAAACGCGGTATAGGAAAAAATGTGTATAATTTAATAAACCGTACAAAAAAGTTGTAGTGTCCGTATTATTTTTTTAAAATTTTTTTTAAAAAAGTTTTTGGTGTCAGTGATGCGTTATGAATCAAATTATATAACTGAACAATCCTTTTCCCTTTTCCGCAGTGGATAATTATGCTTTTACTTTCAACAATTCTGTTATGCAAAATGGTTGAAAAAGCTGGATTTTGAAGCGAATATCTCTCATATTAAATCTCGCATAAATTTTAACTGTTTGTGGTTGTATTAGGTTTCTACATAGATATTGTTTAATTTTCGTTGAATGAACAGTAATATATAATAATAGCCCTCCAGTAGCTGAGTTGTAAAAGCACTAACATTGGTAGCTCCAACCTGGGATTAATTCCAGGTGAACAGGCTGGGTGCATGTGTGTTTTCATGGTTTGGGTCAATGCATAATGCGTATAGGAGCCAGTTTCCCTTAGAAAGTCTCCCATGAAGGCATTACTTCCCTTAGCCAGAATGCCCTAGTGTGCTTTGCCGTAATTAAATAAATCTCAAACCTCAGTAATACATAATATGCAAGATTAAATTTGTTGGGGAAAAAAAAAAAAAAAAAAACGAATCTCATTGGTGCAAACAGCCCAAATGGGACAAGGCCTGCAGTGTTTCGAAGTCTGCTTTTAAGTTTGTTGACTTAATATAAAATCAGTTTGGTTCTTTGCTGTTGTGGCTGAGGGCAGACATACGACTGTAACAGTAAAAAGCTTTGGTAGCTGAGAGTTGACTGCAAAGGGTTAAAAATTTTTTCTCCTGTCCTATCCAATAGTGCAAACAATAAAATTCTGAGATTTTGTTTTTTCATTAAACAAAAACACATGCGAAGAATTGTTTCAACATCATATTTAAAAATATATATATATATATATATATATATCAAGTTTTTAAAAAACTGGCAGATGTTGAAATTTTAAAATATTGCACATGAAATATTAAAAAAATCGAGTGATTTTTCAAAAATTTGGGAAGAAATCTGAAGTTATATTAAAAATTTCACTTAAAAGATTTATTCCTGCTTTTTCTGATGTTGCAAACAACAGATTCATGCATTTTTAATTATTTTAACTTTAAATTAAAGGAAGTGCATATTGAATTTTGAAAATATAATTTCACTACAGTGTAATTTGATACACAAACAGTATGCATACAAATTTGATTTCTATAGCTTATTGGGAAGCTGTGTAAAAACTGATGACAAATTTTGGACTTTAGTTCCAAAATAGGGAAAAGATTTTAATTAATCTAGATTACCAAAAATCAACCTTAGCTTTATTCAGTTTTATTGATTTTAGAAACAAACTGTATGTATTTCGAGGGAATGATGCAGACCTCATTTCTTTGAAGAGTAAAACTATTTTGTGCTATTTTTTGAGTATATTTCCATTAAATGTACAAAATAAAATATAAAAGTGAACATGAAAGAAAAGCAAAAAGTTATGAAATAAGGCTTCTGTTTTGAAAGGACAGGATAGGAATTAAAACCATTTAACTGAAGTGTATACATTTTAATGAGTGTAGATGACTTCAAAGTAAACAAATTTATAAAATGAAAAAATTTTTAAATATTTTTGGTGCAACTGAGATTAAAACAGTGGTAAAGGATCAGTCAGGATTTGGTCATAAAATATATACAAATTTGCCTAAGGCTGATGTTCTGTAATGAAAATTTTATAGCTTAGTTAATGTGATTGGCTGTGTTAAGCCAATTTGACGAGGAACATTATATTCAAAATATTAAATTCTAAAACAGTACTTTTAAGGAATAAACAGTGAATTTTATTAATTGAGGAGGAAATAAAATGATAATTTTTTATATGACAAACAATTGTCCATAGGAATGTGCATCAGTCTCCTATGGATAAAATTAGAGGACATATAAAAAAACTTTCTTCACAACAATTATTAATAATTCAGTATAGTAATTCAATGTTAATTAAATATTAATTCAACTTTTTTAGTACTCTGAAGAACTATTGTTTTCAATTAGCCATAATATCCTATACATTACAAGCAAAAATCAAAAGCATGAGTATGTTGCTGCTATTTAACAATGTTTAATATGTTCCATTGAGTCATTTAAAAAGTTTTTTTTGTTCACTTCTTAATGACAAGCTAATTCCCTCCTTAGATTTATAAGTGTTTTTTTGTATCACATATGTCAAAATACCTTACGCAGTTATTTCTAATTCAATATATACACGGCTGTATGCATTATTGGAAAATTTCTTACTCTATTTTTTTGTTTGTATTAGTGTGTAAACTCAAAGTAGAATCTAAATTTTAATAATAAAATTTTGGCACAGTTTACAAATCTGTCCCTATATACTGCTACTTTTAATTATATTTAAATAATAATTTATTTTTTTTTATATTTTGGCATTTTCCCCCTTACATTATTTTGAAAAAGAAGCGAAATAATAATAATAATAATAATAAAAAAAAACTACAGCTATTAATATTGAAAATTTTTCTCTGCAGTTTTAATTTTGTACATCAATTTAAGGAATTAGTTTTATGACTTTGACAGTATAAGATAATAATTTTATTTAAGAAAGAAATGGAAATTTGTATATATTTTAATAATAAAATTTTTGTTTGAAATGTTAGTCTAGAGATCTAAGAAATCACTTTTCGAATTTCGAAAACTTTCGGAGGTGATAATTTGGCACAGTTTACAAATCACTTTGAAATATCACTCTGAAGTACCCCATCCCTTATCAAGAGTTTTATTAAATATAACTTAGTTTTTATCAAATAATGCATAAATCAAGAATTCTTAAAAAATTACTAATTTGGCAAAAGCTTAAATGTTAAAGAAAATGTTTGATGAATTATTACTGCTGTTCCCTTTGTTTGAAAGCTAATTTAACATATTCTTCATTGTTACCTGCTGTTGTTCTGCTTTTATCAGATATAAAATTCAAATTCTTCAAATTTGCTATGGCAGGCAATCCTTAAATCGCTGCAATTTAAAAAGATTTTAGTTTTTAAAAAACTGTTGTAAAATACAAAATAAAAATGACTAAATATCTGTTACATGAACTATTTTTTTAATGTGCAAATTAAAAAAAAAATATGTGTTTTTTAAAGACAACAGAAACATTATGTTAAAAATACAGAATTTTTATTACAATTTTAATCAATCTTTAGTCTTCCTTTCATTGCTATTTTTATTTTAGGATACAGTAAATAGTTGTATGCCAGTACATTGAGTAAATAGTATGAATGATGGGCAATATTTGTATAATTTTCATTTTAACATGAAATTCTTTTTCTAGGTATGCAGTGTTATAATAAGCAAAGTGCTTGTTATAAATACATAATCATACTTTAACAGTTATATGTTCAAGGGTGCCTTCAACCAACCTTAAAATGTTACTAATGTGTATAAATAGATATTATGAATTCACAAATAAACCTATGCTCATTAATTTGTCTGATTGAGAAATTTTATTTTAAAACAAAATGAGAGTTCAATTTGTTAATCTATATACTTTTAAATTCAGCTGTATATGCTAATTCATAATTGCATGTTATAAGGTATTTCTTCCACTTTTCTAGCGTGGTGTACTGGTTCTGCACGCTGGGCCGGTATTCCAGAGGTCTGTGGTTCGTTTTCCGGCAAAGGCGGTTTGCTAATTTTTCATCTCTGGCTTTTCCAATTTACCTAATGTCTCTACAATGTTATCACAACCACTTTTGTAGAAGTACCCTATTTTCAGAATGTGCCAAACTCTTGCAACCATGCTCATACCATTACTTTAATCAAGCAATGCTGTCATTTTTGTATGCATTTTTTTTTTTTTTTTAATTGTTGTTATAATCCAAGTTCCAATGGTTTTTTTATAAACACATCAGGATATTTCCCCCCTTAGTCTTAAAATATGCACTTTCAGAATTTTCCAGCAGTAGAAGAAATTGCAATAAAATTTCTTCAGGATTACAGAATTTTGTTGAAAACTTTCTAAAGGGGCCAATGAGGAAATGCTTTTCCTATAGAGCCACTGTTGCGAAGGTTTGCATGAAACCGAGTCTGCAATTCTCTGATGTTTTCTTAGGCGAAAACAGATCACTGTGTACTTAAAAAGAAAACAGTGAAAAAAAATTACAGAAAGATTTGAAGAATTTTTTTTTATTTTTAAAGGTACATATTTAATAATTAAAATTTTCACTTTAAATTGCTAAAGTATGTTTTTTCATATGTTGATAATTTTTACCAACTTGTGGAAAAAATCAATAGTTTGGGAATATTCTAAAAAACAAGGCACAAAAATTACTATCTTGCATCTAATAAATAATTTTTACTTTTTCATCTGTAGAAAATCACCAAGTTGCACCAAGGTGGTTCCGTTGATACATATATATTGGCTAATTTGCCTTTCACTCACATTTATGCCCGAAAATGTATTAATTAAATGCTTGTGATCCTGTGTTTTAAAGTGCTTCTTGTGGGACTCTTGTGCAAATGATTAGGAATTCTGTTCTTATGTATGAATACAAGCTGATACCTGCTTGCTTTGCTGGGCACATTATCTATTTGAATGTGAACCTAGACTTCTTATATGGATGAAATGTCTAATTTTGAATTGATAATTAATGTAAATTTTTTAAATTTACAGTCAGGAAATATAGTGCCAGTCAGTAAATCTGTCGTACACAGATTTCCACATCTCCCACGAGGTTCTGTGTATTCGGATGCATCACCATTATTTAATGTGGCAGGATTCCCATTAGAAAAACCCCACCACGAAAAATTGCCAACATAAAACTAATTTTTATATATATTTAACTGTTAGTATACATTTCATGAAAATAAATATCTTTGTTATCAAATTTTTTAATTAATTATAATTATTTGTCCTTGATTTTTCATGTATGGCAATTAACAACAACATTTTTATTTTTCACCACAATAATTTATTTCTCTTAATAATAACATTCATTTTCATGAAACTCTTGATAACAATTAAATATAAATGTTATTATTAACCTCATCATTTAAATGTTGTTTGTATTCATTGGAGAGATGCAAGTTATTTACCAATTTAACATTTTTAAAGGAAAATGCATTCATTGGTAACATTGTATTTCATATCTAGTTTTGGCAACAATAAAAGGAAATTCTGAATTTGGATTTGGAAACCAAATGTATGAGAAACTTCTATTGTATAACAAAAATCTATTTTGGACAGGGTTTATTTAAAATCCGTTCTTAATGCACATATACATCGTGGAATGTGTAACTATGCAAAATTTCAAGTCAATCGGGTGTATAGATTCGGAGATCTCATGATGAGTCGGTGGTATTTCACTTATATATATATATATATCTATAGATAGATAGATACATATAGATTATAAATACCTTTTTTTAAAAAAAATTATCACACAACTGCTATGGACTTTTAAGTCAGTAATCCACCTATTTTAAAATTATTTATTAGCTTTGCTTATTGCAGCATAATTAAGTTAGATTTTACTATTCATTTTCAAGCACTGGTGTATTTTGAATACTTTGTTCATACATTTGTTCCATAGCTATGATATTAAAGGAAACTTTATTTTACAGTTTTCAAATGAAACTAAAATCTTTGAAAAATAAAATCATATAGGATAGTATTTGATGTAATAAAGAATTCTTCTTTTTATTTCTTTGAAATTAATATTTGCTCATAAAAAATGCATACTTTGTAACAACGTTAATTAAATTTTCTGAAGTTTTTAAAAAAAGTAGATATTCAAAATCTTAAAGAGACAGTTTAAGTCTTTTCCAAAGCCAAAATGTTTGATTTTAATTTGAGAATTGATTAAGTTGGCCTCACAGCCTATTGGTTGAGAAGTATACTCATTGCTGTCTTGATATCTATTAAAAAAACTCTGTTTATAAATAGTTTTCATTCTTGAATTCAGCGGCCGAGCAGTAAAGTCGCTGAACACTGGTAGTTCGGTCCGAGGTTCGAATCCCGCAAACGGGCTGGCTGCATGGGTGTTTTCGTGGTTTACCCCATGTGTAGCGTGTATACGAGCCAGTTTCCCTTAGAAAGTCCTCCACAAAGGCATCCCCCCCTTAGGCAGATAGCCCCCGTGTGCTTTGCCATAATTAAATACACCATACACCATTCTTGAATTCAAAAAGTTCTGAATGTTATTCTGGAATATTTTTATGTATGCTGTATTAGTATTTTATTTACTTGAAACATGCAGTAATGTTGGCTATAAATTTTAGTTAAAGGAATGAAAAGGAAATCTTGCAAATATTTTTAAGTAACTGTAAAAATAATTTTCAAAACAAAGTAATATGAACAGCAAGTCAGCGAATGATAAAAAAATCATTGTTTCAATGTGTATGTTATATATTTATAAACATAGTTTAAGGGGTTTCCAAACCTATGCCCACGGACATCATGGTGCCCGCCGATTGTTTAATGTGTGCTGGCTGCTGCACAATCACAATAAAAATGTTTTAGTTTTTAATAAAATTCTGTGTGAAAGTTTTCTCATTTTTAATGAAATAGAAATTGCGTCCAACACAGATTCTAGCGCAAAGCGAAATGTGACCGATCTCTCTTTTTATGTGCATGTATTATTAACTCCAACTATAAATTAACCTTGAAAAAGTAAATGCTGCCTGCCATCGTTCAGATATTCTAGAATGTGCTCTTTGGGACAAAAAGGTTGGGCACCTCTGTTTGAAGGGAATAGAAAATCTAAAAATACGAAACTTTCTTCCTGAGCTGATTGTAATAACTGTAGAATTCTTTTTATCTCACAACAGCTTCATTATTAATTATTAGAGACAAGGTAAAATAGGCTTTAAGCTTGTTATCTAAGAATTAGATTTCTTCTGATCACTCAGAAATGTTCTCTGTTAGTAAGCGTTGTATGCTGTTTTGCTGGGTGCAAATAATTAACATTTCAATTCAAGTGATCATGTATTGAGCTGTACGTGTTTATGACTGTTTAGGAAGAAATAACGTTTTTATAGTAAGATATAAGTAATAATAAAGGTGAAAAAATGTAAGCTGTTATTAGAAAATGAGGTAAATAAGTTAAGGAATTTCTAATGTTTAATTTGAATGCATAAAGATAGAATAATTATGTATATTCTTCCTTTTTATTAAATCTAAAACATTTATCTATATTGTTATATTTCTGTTTCTACTGTTAATGGAATAAATTAATTAGCAAGGTACTTTTCTGTTTCACCGGCGCAAATCTTGCCAAGCAGACTTTGTTGGCGACAACATACAGTATACACATAAAAAAATGTTAACAAATGTTAGTTCTAAGAATTTTCTATTTTGAAGGCATAAACATTTTAATATGGTTTAAAATTTTGTAAAAAGCAAATAAATAAAGACAATAAATGTGTAAAAAGACATTAATTTAAGAATTTGCTATGCTATCACGGTTCAACATCCTGATTCGCTGGTTCGTATCATGTGACCCCAAGTGATCTTATCTTACATAAATTATGCTACAAAAATATAATTTTCTCAATAATTATCTACATTAATTTCAAGCTAAAACTTAATTTGGAATACAAGTTTAAATGCAAGAATTATTTCAATTCGTACGAATAGCTTACTCAGAAATTATGTAAAACTGCAGTGCTTTACTTTGCTAGTGCATTCTCATTAGAATTGATGAATTTAACCCTTGATTTTGCCTTTTCTATATTTTCGCCTTCGGGTGAGCAGTGTGATTGCATCCTAATTGACTTAATTACCGCAAATGGTCTTAGGGCATAAAATTTAATTATCTTTGTAAATATTCCATGTAATTGTACGCCAGTATTCAAAGAAGCAATCAATCTGGTAAGAAATGGCTGCGACTTGTTTTGAAAATGAGGCGTGAAAAGTTACCAACGAAGATATTCCGTTTGGCATCAGTTGTACCATTATTGGCGACTTTATCATTTGCGCCGGCAAAACGGAAAAGTACCATTAGGAATGATTATTTACAGATTATGCATTTCTAATTTTATTACCTTGTGTAAGTGTCTTACGAGAATAAATATTGGTATTGTTCTGTTATTGGGACTGCAGTTGTTGGCAGAAATTTTGCTAAATTTGCTAAGAGATTGATTATATGAAGTCGTAAATGTTTTCTTTTAAAATCATCACAATGTTTCCTTTTTTTTAAAAAAAAGCAAAAGAATTTCTTTTCAGAATTGTCAATGAGAATACAAAGTCTAGAGATGTAATGGTCACTTGTGTTTTTATTAATATTATATTTACCATGGATATCAATATTTGGGACTTGCCTAATGATGTCTTGCATATGATTTCTTCAGGGATGAGAAATTATTCACTCTGAAAGAAAATGCATGAAAAATCACAAAATGAACTCTACTTCAGCTCAAAGGAAACACTGAAATGGAGATGGGAAGATTAATATTAGTATTATATATAATCTGAAATTAATGTATTAATAATGTTATATTTTTATCATAAAGGTTGAGTAATTTTATTTTATTTACCCATTTATTTAATTTTTTGCAAAACAATTTTATATTTTGTTGAAAAAGCATGCTTGTACATTGTTTCAGTTTTAATCTGTACTTTGACAGCAATTTATTTATGTGTGTTTTTTTAATCTGTTTTTAGTATTTGTCTGGGTTTGGAAGTGATCTGACTTCTGAAGATCCAAGGTGTGCAAATTCATTACCATGGGGTCAGGTAAAAAGTCATTGCATATATTTTTAATAATGTTTATTTTTCTCAAGGCATAAATAAATATTACATAAATTTTAAAATTTAATGTAAGACAGTTGTTTTTAATAAGCAAAGAAATGTCTTAGGTCATATGCAAATAAAATATTTTTTGCTTAATGTGATAAGCACAGAAATATCATAGGTTACATGCAAGTAAACTCTTTTTTACATGTTAATGAGCAGCTTTGGATAAGGAGATAATTTGTATTGAATATACGAATCTTAGAATAATAATTATTAAAATTCATGTTCTTTAAAATTTAAGATAATGAATTTTTCTTTTAATTTCTTTTGTATACAATTCGACAGTAATGAATCTTTTTTGAATTAACCACTATTTCTTAAAAAATAAATAAACATTAGTAATACAAATTCCGAGGTTCGGACTCGTCGTAACTTCATCGATTCTGAATTTCTGATCATTAGTTAAATGTATTAAGATGACGTATAGAAATTATAAAATTAAAAATCTAAAATATTTGTTGTGAATAATGGAGCATTTAATGACTTCAAGGGAATTAAAATTTACAAAGAAAAATACAATATTTATCTGTTTTCTTTATTAAGCATTTCTTCCAATGTAAGTTGTTCCGTTTCTTGTGCTAATACTTTCTGTTTAATTTTATAGGTAGACATAATTTCTTATTCAGTCATAAGGTCCTGTAATTACCATATCAAAAATTCTTCTTGAATTGACTGTCGGAATTTTTACACTTTCAACAACCTCTCTGTCATTTTCTTCACCATTGGTTAGTGAAATTTTCTGGATTTAGAACCATCTTACTGATTTTGCCATCTGTTAGTTAATTGATTTGAGGCATTGTCATCATTCTCCTGTTATATCATCTCCATTTATTATCGCTTCTTCACATTTCTTTAAAAACTCCATTAATTGAAACATTTCGCTTTTTCCTTGTGATATTCAAAAACCTTTAAATTCATGTCTATCATCATGAAGCTTCACAAGCACCTGTTGTATACTATTGGTAATGAATTATGGGATTGACAACTAGAGACCAACTGTTCTGGTAAAATTTGGTGAACACTGAAAAAACACCAAGGAAATTAAACCTGAATTATTAAATGAAAACCTGAAAAATGTTTGCAGGTATAGCCATTGTTTTTTTTTTAATTCACTTAGCATCAAGTCATAGAGCATAAGTTAAATATCATCATTTGAAACTAAATATTCATTTATTTTAATTTAATCTCTCAATGCTGCTGTTGTATCATTGTATGGATTCCACTTGATATTGTAATTATTAAACACTTCTGTTTCCCTATAAGTCTTCCACAAAATCATCATCATCATTAACAAAGAATTGAAATACCTCACTTTTATAAATGATTTTGCTTTCTACATTGACAGTGTCTTGGCCTTTCTGCATTTGAAAACTGAAAACTCGGATTATTGAGTAGTAATATGGAGGATTGACTTATAGGCCTTGAAAAGTGGTACATGTGAAATCAGCAGGCTAGCTTTAATGGTTATGTGTTAAGACTAGGTGGGTTTAAGAATTAAGGCTGGCATGAGTTTACTGGTACATGAGAGATGACTTTCCAGAACATTCCAATTTTGGAATGTTCCAGCATGTTCACCAGCAAGATCTCATTGTCTGGCAAACTAGTTTCTCTGTTCTTCATTGAAGAAGTGATTTCTTCTGCAATAAACCTTCCATTTCAGAAAGAACAATGTCACATTCTTCCATTCTCACCTCCTGTCAGTTCTTTAGACTGCAGCTGTTTTGTGGCTATATATGATGTAGAAAGAAGGGTTTCCAATTCTGCAAGATCATTCCACAGTCTTTCTGTTAGAGAAACATTAGGGTTATCTACATCTTCTAAAGTTCTTAATTCTAACAACCTCTTTATCATCATATATGTACTTCCTTATTGTATTGCTTGCTCAATAACTGCTCCTTTTCTAAGAATAGCATCAATTTTGGGAGTTCTTGCTGTTATTGCTGCTTACCTGAATTGATCAGTGATATTTGTAACTAAATGAATCAGTTTAATCACTAATGGCAACTATCACATCTATCTTCCGCCCTTATATTTATTTATTAATATGTCAATAAAAAATAAAATAACTATTTATTAATGTATATAGTTCACAAATAAAAATAATAACTCTGCTTGTCATTAATTTTTTTTTCAATTCATTTTTAATTCATTTTAAATTCAAACTGTCCAATAAAAACTGGAGTCGGAGTCGACCTGTGTTTAGCGACTCCAGCTCTGACTCCTTTTACCCCAAAATCTGCCTGATTCCGACTCCAACTCTACACCCCTGGTTATAAAATAGTATATACTGTAAAACATTATCTATATTTAAACAAAACATATTGTAAAATGTTATAGAGTATAAATATTTTTCCCCCCTTAATGCATTCAAATAATATAACATTTTAATGTTACAACATGTTTAACATGTTTCTTTCAGAATAATCCTCAAGTTTGTCCATATGGTTTATATGCAGAACAACTCTCTGGTACTGCTTTCACAGCTCCTCGGGAATTCAACAGAAGAACGTAAGTTATAATGGCAAGTGGCATAATTTTGTTAACTTGCAAAGCCATAAAGTATATTTCATATTTAAGTGACAATTTTACATATCAACTGCAACTGATTTAATTAATTTAGTAAATGAACTAAAAAAAAATTGAAAGAATAAATGTATTATTTGCTTTTATAGCAATCCCATTTTAATTTTCTGTTGTATTTAGAATATTTCGTTGTTTATATGAATCTCTTAGTAAGTCTGTAATTTTCTTTCTTGTTACTGTAGGCTTAACATTTTACGAAGTTTTTGTTTCATAGTTTACAATATAACTTTTACACTTTCCCTGACAATAAGCTTTGTAATTTGAGTTATTGATGCTTGAAATTAATATTTCAATGTGTACATACAGGGGGAATCAAAATCATTAATGACTGGATTACTGAGATTTGACTTTTAAAAGCTTAAACAACATAAAAAGTTGTAAAGATTTGTCACTTTATTTATATTTAAATAAAGACATATAAACATAGATATATAGACGTGGTTATAGATATGTAATTAGAAGAAAGCTGAAGGTTGTTCCTGCTTTTATTTTCTATTGAAAAAATGGAAGGGATAAGAAAAACTTTAAAAAAGTTTGAATGAACATTCTGATGTATTTGAAATTGGGAAAGGGGGTTAAGGTAAAAAAAGCTTGAAAATCTGTGTGCTAGATAATGTTTCCATTAATCATTAATTCTTTTGAAAACTGTTTAAAATATCCATGATTCTGCCTAAAATGCAAAAATATGTTCACATTGGACTGCTTTTGTAGTTTTCTTAATTTTGTGTGAACTGAATTAAAAATATGAATTCTTACTTAATTTCAATGAAATGGATTAATCAAATTCGTAATACTGAATAATGAATTCAATAAAACTTTAATTCAGTATTAAAATAATGAATACAATTGCATTTTTTCAGTACTAAATTTTTCTGTTAGAGAATATATAAAAGCTAAGGAAAATAAGAGGGCGGCCATACAAAACCTGATCTTGTATTCCTTTTTTCCTTCCTCTCCCCCCCCCGGCTTGTGTTTATTTTAAAGTATCTTAATAATAGTTTTTTAGTTACTTGAAGTTGCAACATTCATATTGCTGTAAATATTTTTTAAGAAATGTACTGCAAATAAAAAATTAATTAATTTTTGCCAAAATATGTTTGATTTTATTGGAGAAATTCACTTGCTTTGTGAGGGTCTCAATGAAATGGAGCACCATAAAAATTTCTTGGAATATTTTGGTGCAGCTAAATCAAAACCTAGAGAAAAAGAATGCAGGAAAAAAAAACAGGTGTTATATTGTAAATATACGTGACGGCACCAAATTTTTCAAGAATTTTTTTAGAGTCTGTGAAAATCTTATTCTGCCCCTGATTGTATAAGTTTGAAATTTATTTAAAATTATGTTTCACTTCTCATATATGTAATGGAATGTAAATTTCAATTAAAAAAATCCATATCCTTTCACATTAAAAAAATTTGAATTGAATTGTCTCTATTATAAATAAAATATGTAATCTGAAATCATTCATCATCTTTTGGGAGACTGCAAGGAACAATCATTACTCGAAATTATTTCTGTCTTTTCTGATCAGTATCATGTAATCTAGTGTAAAATTAAGCAGAATAACAAGCTTAGATTAGTTTAGATAATAAACATTTTTCTGATTTCATGGGTGTTTAAAATTTTATTCAAAATCTTTCCTCTTCTTCAGAAACGCTTTTTTTACTTAAAAAATTAAGAACCATTTTTATAGCATTTACAAGCAATTTTAGTTCTATAGGAATAGTTACTCTATTCAAATTGGCAATTTTTAGGTGAATGTGATAATGCTTATTGAATTTCACATAACATTTATGTGTGTCTCTTATAATGTAACACAAAAGAGATAGCTTGAAAAAGATTTACTGTTACATTTAGCTCATATAAATTTGAAAGGAAATACAGATGGAGGACAAAATAATGCGAGCACCTGTGAAAAAGCATGACGTATTTCACACCTGCAGTACAGCCGTGCTACCTGCAACAAAAGTTCTGCCACCCAGTTGAGCTTGAAGAGGAAGGTATCAGTCTCTCAACAGCAGTCACCTGCATTGCATGCTTCGATTGAACTGTCTGTGAGAAATTGAAAAGTCAGACCTGTCAGAGTTCCAGAGAGGAATGATAGTTGAAGTGCATTTAAGTGGAGCATCGGTTACGGAAACAGCAAACCTTGTGGGGTGTGCAAGGTATACGGTATCAGCTGTTATGACAGCGTACATACACGAAAGAGGGTAAGATGACTTCAAAGCACAACAGTGGTCAAAAGTCAAAGCTGGCTGATAGGGATAGATGGTTCTTGAAGCGCATAGTAGCCCGAAAGCACAAGTGATCGTTATCCGAGATAGCATCCAAAATGAACAGTCATCTCCAGGACCCCATTTTAACAAAAAATGTCAAAATGGAATTTCATGCTGCAAACATTTATGGCAGAGTGGCAGTTCGTAAACCCTTGGTGAGAGCAACTATCAAGAGACGCCAGTTGTGCAAGATCACAAAGGCTGGTCCCCACAGCAATGGCAACAAGTAATATGGTCAGATGAAGCGTCATTCACCCCATTTCAGACAACCGGATGCGTTTATGTCTGGAGAACGCCCAAAGAAGCATTTCATCCTGACTGCTTCTTGCCAACTGTGAAGCATGGGGGTGGCACACCATGCTTCACAGTTGGTGCGCCATAATGGTATGGGGTGCGATATCTTGGCGTGGTCTTGGGCCACTTGTTATTCTGCATGGGAGGATCACATCTAGTCACTATCTAAGCATTCTAGGAGATCATGTCCTCCTTTTGTCCAGAGTGTATTCCCTGGGAAGCGACCACTTTTTCAAGACGACAACGCACCCATGCACACTGCTGGGTGTATTCAAGAATGGTTCGAAGAGCATGCGATGCAATTGAACATCTCACTTGGCTCCCTCAGTCTCCGGACTTGAATATTATTGAACATATTTGGAGTCCTAACTTCGTTCCCGATTTCCACCTCCATCTGGACTTTCGTAATTAGAGACCACTCTGCAGGAGGAATCGCTTAATATTCCTTTAAATATTGTCCATGACCTTTATGCATCTATCCCACATCGCATTCAATCTGTACTTCAGTCAAAGTATGGTCCTATTAATAAAGATTTTCCATTATTTCACAGATGTTCGTATTATTTTGTCCTCCATCTGTATTTTATTGTTTTCATTTAAGGAAAGAATTGAAATGGTTAAAAAATTTCCTATACTTTAAGCATAACTTAATTTTTTGTTGGCTTATTAAATAAAACAGTTGGGAAAAGAGTAGCAAATTTTAAAGGCATGAAATAATAAAGAAAAGAGAAAATATCAAAACTTATAAAAAAGATGTAGAGAAAACTTTCAGAACAACATAAGCTAACAAACCTCAGTAACGGCAAATTATTTTTAATGGAAAGTAAATTATGGGGTATTAACCGGAAATTTTAAGATATTAAATTATCAAATGAGGATTAAATCAATTAATGCATGAGGTGAAATATAAATGGAATGAAAAAATTCAGCATCTTCCCAAGAATGAATACAATCACTGTAAAATGATAATCCAAATAAGTTAATTTTTTTTTTATTTGCAGTAATTTTTTTTTTTTTTTTTTTTTTTAATATTTACAGCAACGTAAAATATTGCCATTGCAAATAAATAAAACTACTAAAAAATATTACATAATAAACACATACAAAGACAGATCAGTCCCCCCAATCAACTCAAATGTATAATTACTTCATTTGTAAAGTTTACTTAGTTTTATATATTATCTTACAGAAGAATTCAGCATTGAAGTATTGTTTGAGTATTTATTATCTCAGTGCTAAATTTAAGTTTCAGTGAATTGATAATTCAGTTTTACTGAATTTCATTAATTGGTTTCGTTGAATTTAAGTAGGAATTCAAATCTTTAATTCAGCTTACACAAAATTTAGAAAACTAGAAAACTAATATAGGAGTGACATAGTTCTGCATTTTAGAGGCATTGTGGATATTTAAATAATTTTCAGAACAATGAGTAAACAATAGGATTAATGGAAACATTATTTAGCACAGAGATCCTCAAGCATTTTAAATTTAATCCCCCAGAAAGTTCATTCAAACTTTTTCCCCCATCCCAAATAAATTGGTTTAAGGAGATATACTATGAAATAACTAGAAACTTTGTGAAAATGCCAAGTAATGGCAAAAATATCTAACTGGAAGAGAAGCACACCAATGTAAAATTTTAAATTATTCAAAAAGAATAATCTTAGATTGATGTAAATTTTGAATAAAATAGAAAAGCATCTATGCCTGATTTTATTTCTATTTGGTATTAACCTCAAACAATTTTATGAGCTTTTATACAAGTTTATGCTTATACTGGAAATGTATTGCGAAGTCATAGATCTTGGAAATAAATTATTTCATTTAAGAAATAACATTATTTATTTAAAAAAAAGTAAATGTAAGGAAATAATAAAATTAAAGTTGAAAAAACTGGTACAGATATTTATCTCTTTACCAGAATGTATCATCAAAGGGAAAACTTTAGTGCCAGAAGGAAAGAAACCTGTATCTGTTTCTTAAAAGAACAATGAATCTGAAATAAATTATTATTTTAAAGCTAAACAAAACATGGGCAGTTTTTAAAAGTATTAAAATTTGATCTTCAAAAGACAAATCTAGCTTTTCTCTGTAATGAAAAGGAAATTATGCTGAATCACTTGGTATATTTAGAGCTTCTGTCTAGAGCTTAAGCAGTTCAAATTGAATTTTATCTGATTTAAAACTCTAGGCTCCCAAAGTTAAAATATTTTCTTTCTCTTCCATGTTTCTGTTATAGTAAATAATCTTAAAAGATGGTTATATGAGAATGTATTGAGCAGGGTGTTTTATGTTTTTAAAGTTTGATTTAGTTTTTGAGTACTTTAAAAGTGAGTTTATATGCTTTTAAAACCTTATCTCCTCTTCCCCTTTGATGGTACTTTTTATTACTTTGTAGATGGTTTTATCGAATAAGGCCATCAGTAGTCCATTTGCCTTTTAAACCTCTCAACTGTGGTGATTTGACTCATGACTGGAATGAAAATGACCCTAATCCCAATCAAGTGAGTTGTTTGTTTTTTGTTACTCTTTGAAAAAGAACATTTATCGAAACATAGTTTCATTTTTTGGGCCATAAATAATTTTGATGAAATCTAATCATATTTTTTCTAATAGATGCGGTGGAAACCATTTGACATTCCTGAACGAGAGTTGGAACAAGTTGACTTTGTAGAGGTAATTTAATTAAGATTTTTCTCTCTTTCTCTTTTTAAAAAAAATTTTTTCTTAGAATTTCATTTATAATTATTTTATTACATCTCTGAAATAGTTTATCTTACTTAAATTGGATACTTTTTCCCCTATGTTACATTCTACCTTTATATACTTTGTAAAGTATTAAATAGTGTTATTTTTGTTGATATATATCCCTGATAATTCTAGGGCATAAAAACAGTTTGTGGAGCTGGTGATCCCAAAATAAGGCATGGAGTTGCAATTCACATATACGTTTGTAATGTGTCCATGGAAGACAAGTGAGTATTCATCTTCTGTTACATATTTCCCATGCCATTTGGCTAGAGGGCTTTGCTCTGATAGCGGCTAGGCAAGATGCTAAGCATATGAGATGTGGAAAGCCAAAACAGCCTAATAATATATCCTTAATCGTTCAATTATAATTTTATTTATTATAAATAAATTTTATTGTGTTACATGGGGAATTTTTCGTGCATCATGAATGTTGCGAAGGATAAATGTTGGATAATTTCTAAATTTTTTTATTCAAGACTGTGGAGGGAATGTCTTACAAATTCTGAATTAATACTGCTAAACTTTTAAAAATAGTTAAAAAGAGAAGTAACATTCATACCAGTGTTAACTAAAGTTGCTAAAAAAACCCATGGGCTTAATGAAGCTGTCAAAGATTTAAATTCATTATCAGAGTGACTGAGACTTCTAGAAATGAAAAGAACATATTTTCAGAAGTTAGGATTTAAAGATTTGAAAAGCTATGAATTTTTTACCCATAGCACTCATTTATGATCTGTAAAAAAAGTAAGTTAAAAGGTTTGGAAGAATATGATGACAAAATTTTGTCTGCTAATATTAAATCAAAGAGTTAAGAGCAGAAAATTGTCAGTGGCCTTCTTCAGTTCTTAATATATCTGGTACTTTTGAAAACAATGTTATGACTGTAAAGTTACCAAAGTTGTAAGTTTTGCGATTTAGTAATTTTATAGAATTTTAAAATTGTTTTGATAATGTAGTTGGTTTAGATAATTCTCTCACAAAAACTGAAAAATCCCAGTTTTTAAAATCTCTTTTTTCCTGGCACTGTGTTTAATGTTGCTGGTTTTGAATTACAGTCACGTGCAAAATTTTTAGCATCAGTAGCCGTTTTCCTATATTTGAACAGATTGCACCATTTTCGCTCGTGATTGCGTTATCTCATGCGCTGGTTGCACCAAACGATTTTTACTGCTGTAAATATAACATGGTCTCGTTTTTCAGTAGTTCGTTATTGGAATTTGTGTACTGTTGTATAATTTTTTTAAATGGTAAAAAAACCTTCACTTACTGTTGAAAAACAGGCAAAAATAGTGGCCCTGGTTGAAGCTGGCTTTTCTGAACATGAAATAAGATTGAAGGTAAACGTCGGCAAGACAGGCATGTGTCAATCTATCAGTAAATTCAAAATTTCAAGAAATTATACGGATCTTAAGAGAAGCGGTCGTCCAAGAAAAATTTGTGCACGTGATGATCGTGTGATCAGAAGGATGATCACTCGATGTCTAACAACTCCTGCAATAAAATTAGAGCTGCTCTGGCTGCAAAGGGTACCATCGTCAGTTCGAGTACTTTTTCAAAATGTTTGACTAAAGATTATGTTTTATTTTCGTATCAACTTGCAAGGAAACCTCGACTTATTCAAAGCATGAAAAATGAAGAACTGACTTTCGCCAGACAATATCAGAATTGGACTGAACAACAATAGAGTAGCTATTTTCCAATGAGTCAAGTGTGCAGTAATTTTCTGCACGAGCTAAACGTATTCACCACCCATTTGGAAAAAGATATGATGACAGATATACAATTCCAACAGTGAAACATCCTCCAAGCCTGATGATATGGGATGCAATGTCTTCGTCTGGTACTACTGTTGTATATTTCCTGCTACCTAACACCACAATAAACAGCAGTTGGCATCTTAATTTGTTACGTGGCAAATTGAAGCTTCAATTGGATTTTCACAGATGTTCAATTTTCATGCATGATGGGGCTCCGTGTCACAGGGCGAAGAATGTTAAGGATTATCTGAGGGCTACTCAAATCCAAGTGCTTGATTGGCCAGGTAACACCAGATTTGAATCTCATAGAGAATCTGTGGTGTATTGTGAAAAATAAAGTGACGAAGAAGCTATCAAATCCAGCACTACAGAACTTGTTGAAGCAATAAAGTATGTGTGGTGTACAGAGATTTCTTAAGCTTATGGCTAGTCTCTTGTTCATAGCATGCCTAAAATTATTGCAGCAGTGATAAAAAATAAAGGAGGTCCGATAAAATACTGACTATATTTCAATAACCTTGTAGGTCTATTTTTTTCATTTATAACATGTTTTTGTTGCGGAATTCTAATAAATCTGATTTTTCCATCTGTGGTCTTAAACTTTTGCACATGACTGTAAATAAGGAAAAATTATGACTCTTGTCTTGAACTTTTAAAACAAAGATAGAGTAGAACTTGGAATCTGTGGAAAGTCTTTATTTAAAAGTTTATGTAAATTGTATGATGAAACAAAAATTAATATAAGAAACTTACAATCATTAAATGTAATAGAGGTTTTTTGTAGATATATCAAATTCAGTGTCATTGAAGTTGTTACAAGATTTGAGTTTAGATTTTTACAGTAGGAAAAAGTAAGGAAATGAACTGTTATTTTGAAATTATCACTTTTTGAGAAGTGAAGTGGAATCTAGAGAAATTGCTAAAACTGTGATGAATCCCTTAAAAAATTATGAAATAAAACTTTTTTCTTAGAATATATCAAAGTGATCAAAGTCTAAACCTATACAGTACAAAGTCCGTAATCCGGACTCGTCGGAACTTCGGCGATTCCGATTAGGAGTTTTTCTGGATTATAGATCATCAATTTAAATCTAGTAAGATGGCATGCAGAAATTATGCAATTAAAAATACGAAATCGTAATTTATGAAATAAAGAACAATTATGATCTAAAGGGTATCAAAATTTACAAAAAAATGCTTAATATTTATTTGTTTACTTTATTAAACATTTATTTCAACGTAAGTTGTTTAAGATGCTTCCACAAAAAGTTCCTTTTTCTTGTGTCATATATAGTGTACTTTTCAATGCCATACTTCTGGCATAATTTTGAGACAGATAGGCCTTTATCCATTTTTTGCAGCAATTTCAGTTTTTGTTTAATGGACATCGAAACATGCTTTCGCTTTGTAGATCCCTTGGCAGCTCCAGAATTGGAAACTCTTTTTGACATAATCGAAAATTCAAGCTTTATAAAATTCTTCTAACAGTCTGCAAAAAATAATAAGCTGGATCCAATCAGAAGATTAAGGAACAGCGCAATCTGCAACATTATCTGAAATGCCTTAGATAATTTTGGCCTAGCTTATACCATCCGTTATACATTAAAACTTTATGCGCATGCGTAAACGCATTATGCGTTTACGCATGCGCATAAAGTTTGCAGCTTTGAGGTCCAGATTATAGATCATTCCTGATTATGGACGTCCAGATTGCAGACTTTGTACTATATCAACTGCTTCATTAAATAGAGATAAAAAAAAATTCATGTATTGTATGTGATGAATCAGTATGGCTAATGGTGCAAGAATGTTCCCAGAAAATTAATTTGGAAAAGTTTTAACAATAATTAAATAACTGAGGATATATTATTAAGTTATATTGACCATCCACATCTTACATGCTTAGCTAATTGCAACTCTTTGGGCATTTAATATCTTGAATTTTTATCATCATTTATCTTCATAATCTGAATTTTAATTATCTAATATAATTTGTTCATATTAATTGTAAATTTTATGATTTTTATATAGTTTGTGGCTTTGAGAATAAAAATGCATTTTTTGCAGCCTCATAATTAGAGTTTAGTCCAGTTGCAGATCCTGTGTTTTCTTTCCGCACAAATCTGTAAGCATTTCTTTCTCCATTAAATTCCAGAGAGTTTTCAATCAATTGATTATCCTTTTCAGGGAAGTTTTGTTTTTTCTGACTAAAATTTCTGCCAAAATGGTAGAAGAATCCATGACTAAACATACATTTTCATAATTATCAGCTAACTTATTACTTTCTTCCGCTGCTGCCAGGAACCAACCAAAACAAGAATTAATCATATTAATGTTTTCATTTGACTCTCATTATAAGCTGTGTCCAAGAATGAATCATATCCTATTAGAATTTTAGTCTGACAGTTGCCAAAATGTGAATCAGCCAAATTTAATTTCTTTTCTTTCAACACATTACATTGCAAGCAGACACATCTGGAATTTTCAAGGATGCATTAAATATATAGTCTGTTTTAAGTGCCTCTAATTACATCGATTTGGAACTTAGATCCTTATTGCACAGTCAGTGAAACGATTTACGTTCCATATTCCTTTTAATGTGCTTTTCAATATTCAAAAGGATCCTTTGACAGTTCAATAACAGTATTTCAACAAAAGAAAAATTAGCATACAGAGTGTAACACTAAATTTATATAGGCATCAAGGGTGCATTTAAAGCATTTCTGATGTCTGTAATTAGAGCAAGTATCCATCCTCTAGTTCCTATAAGTGTTTAGATGCTTCTAACTATGACAAGCTATTGCTTGAGAAATGTTGGCCAGTGCATTAAATTTTGCAAATGCTTTTTTACTTTAGTTTCTTCACAAAGCATCAATAGTGTAACTGGTTTCCTATGATCTACCACATCTTTTTAAGATGCCAAACAGATATGTAAATCCCATAAGCACATAAATCCTATAAACATTCAGAAATATACTTTTATTCTAACTCTTACAAAAATTTAGAGATTATTTGGATCGTTCTTTCATTAGTTATAAAAACTTATATAATTTACCTTGGTTTAACATTTTGTGTCTTTTTTCTTCTGCAAATGAAGTTCACAGTTCAGCTCTTTCCAGATGTAATTTCCTGGTTATCTCTAGCAGGGCTTCTTAAACTTTTTTCAGTCATGACCCCTTTTTATCACCGAGATTTTTTTTTTTTTGTGACCCCAGGACCCCCATAATACATAGGCTATCTGAAAAGTTTCCAACCTAACAAAGAAAAAAGATTTTTTTTCCTCCAAAGTTACCTTTATTTTTTTACATAGTCTCCTTGTAAGTCTATGCATTTCTTCCAGCAATTCTCCCATCCTTTTAACGCCCAAATAATATGTGGAATCTTTCTCTGTAATGTCTCCTCATTTGACAAAAATCTTTATCCTCCATTGCTTCTTTTAGCTTAGGGAACAAAAAAGTCACTTGGTGCCGGGTCTGGTGAATATGGCGGTTGGTCAAGCAGTTCAAATCATAAGTCATGGATTTTTGCTATCCACTGAGGTGTGAGACAGAAACAAAAAATTGGTGAAACAAAATTTTTTTTTCTTTTCCAAATGTGGCCTTTTTACCATAATTTCTGTCTAAAGCTTTTCAAGTAACATTGTGTAGTATGCTCCGGTAATGGCTTTCGCTTTTCAAGACAATCTATTGATACAATCCCATGGCTGTCCCAGAAAACTGTTGCCATCTTTTGCCCAGCAGAAGGAACAATTTTCGCCATTTTTGGAGCCGATTCTCTCTATGCAGTCCACTGTTTTGAATTGTTTTTTTTCCCTGGACTGTAATGATGAATCCATGTTTTATCTACAATGATTAATAATCAGAAGTTCTCCAATTTGTTGCGCCAACAGAATGATGCAAATGTTCATTCGGACACGTTTTTGGTCCAAAGTGAGCAAATGCGGCACCTAACGTGCAGCCAGCTTGCACATATTTAAATCTTTGTTAAGTATGTGGCAAACACATTCTTTGGACATGCTAATAGCCTTTGCTATTTCTCTAACCTAGATTCAATGGTCGTCAGCACCATTTGGTGGATTTTAGCGATGTTTTCTTCAGTGATTTCTGTTTTTGGCTGTGCTGAACATTCATCGTCATCCAAGTTGGTACGTCCACACTTAAATTTAGCTGCCCAAAATTTCACAGTAGTAAATGATGGTACAGAGTCCATGTACACTGTATCCAACTCCTCTTTAATCTGAGTAGGTGTATGACCTTCCAAAAACAGGTATCTAATGACAACACAATACTTGATTTTTTCCAAAAATGGTCACATTAACTCACAAAAGTAATTGTAAACGTTGCATTCAAAATAGCTGAAATTTTGATTGGTAGTTATCAGGTGATGCCCAAGCAAATTCTCCCTCCATTTCAGTTGATTTGTGTTGCCATGTACATATTGAGGTCGAAACTTTTCAGACAGCCCTCGTATTTACGAAAATTTTCTAGGACCCTATAAGCATTGCACAATCCTGACTGCCTGAGTAAAACTGTCAATTTTTTCAATTTTATTGTAATATACTATTGCAATTTTAGGTCAATTTAATTTCTAATTTTAAGACAAAGAACAATGTGAAAATTTTAAATAAGTAACAGACAAAATGCAAAGCAAGTAAAATGAACGTTTATATTATAAAAAGAATGCATCAAAACATTTTTGTTTTTCTTTGTCTGTATTGTCTTACCTTTATCTATTTTCAGATACATTGTGTTAAAATATTTGGTAATTGTAAAATTATTATAATAAGTTAAAGAAATATCAAAATTGCTAAAATTTTTGGCATCCCTCTGCTGCAGGTCCTGCGACTCACAGTTTAAGAAACTGATCTATAGTATTCTTTGCAAGTGTGGCTTAATATACTTCAGTTAAAAACAAGGCAAGCTCTGAAATTCCAAACAAAAAAGCATAAAACTTGCATCTAAGAGAAGGAAAAAATGCATTAATCTCCATTACCCATCCTTACTGGTTAGAAAACTCCACTTTAATTCTCTGATGCAAAAAGTATTTAAAAAGTGCTTGTAATTGTTTTAGTTAATAATCCAGTTTCTAACTGTATTTAATTTACTTAAAGAATTCAATTCTCATTTGCTTCTCATTCCTTTCCCATCAATAGATGGCATTAAAATTTTGTTTCACATTTGGCAAGCAGTTTAGACACATTTTTCTTTTCATCATTTTTTACAATCACATTTGAAAAAGAAATATTTTTAACACATGTTTCACTTATGTTATACCATTTTGTGTCACTATTTTTTTAATATTAAGATTTCATCATATCTAAATAATTTTCTATTTATGTATTTAATCAGCTCTGTATTTGTGTAGTTTGATACTCTTATTTAAAAAGTGCTTGTCCTTAATTGTTTGTCATCTAAGTAATAAAAAGTATTTCCACTTTTTTGAGGGGGTGGGGAATACTTTTATGATCTCAAAGTACTTCATTGGTATGTTATTTTTGGAAAACTTTGCTAATGCTTGGCAAAATTTTCTTTTAAATTTTGACCATAAAAGAGGAAACCTGGTAAATAAAGGTACATTCAAAAATATATTTTACTTATCTGTATATAGATAGATAAATAAAACTTACATAAATAAGAATAAATTTACCCTTAAAACTAATAATTAGGAAGTATTTGCATCAATGTGATTTGTCACTTCCTGGCTGAATTACTGCTAGAAATATATCATTGGTGCAGAAAGATGCTAAATTTTCCAGTGATAAATATAAAATTGTAAATATCTTCAGTTAGTATCTTAAAAGTGCTTTTGAAATAGACGATCAAAAAATTAAAAAGAACTCAAAATTCATTTGATGAGATTGATGTGGCCTTCTGCAAAAACAGTAAGTGTGACAGTCATATTCTCTAGTATGAAGAATAATTTACTATCAAAACTAGTCATCATGATTTGAGTCTGTCCAGTCAAATCATGATGATTTATTCTGGTACTAAATTATTCTTTATGCTAAAGAATACACTAGTAGCATATCCATGGTATCTGGGACACTGGGTTTCAAAGTTCAGGAATTACTTCATATATTTTCACAATATAGTATACAGTCAAAAGTCATTAATCCGGACTCGTCGGGACTTCGGTGATTCCGGATTATAGATCATCAATTTAAATCTCGTAAGATGGCATGCAGAAATTCTAAAATTAAAAATATGAAACCTTAATTTATGAAATAAAGAACAATTATGATCTAAAGGGTATCAAAATTTACAAAAAAAAAAAAAAAAGCTTAATATTTATTTGTTTACTTTATTAAACTTTTCTTTCAATGTAAGTTGTTTAAGTTGCTTCGTTTCATGTGACAATACTGTCTCTTTAATTCTATTAAATAGACATAATTTCTTGTTTAGTTACAAAGTTCTGCTGTTCAAGTCCCGTAAATTGCTGTGCCTAGAATACCGACTAACTTGTCAATTGAAATTTTTTCGTTTTCACTAACCTCTCTGTCACATTCTTCATGTCTTTATCCATTTTTTGCAGCAATTCCACTTTTTGTTTGATGGACATTGAAACATACTTTCGTTTTGTACGGTCCTTTGGGAGCTCCAGATTCGGAAATTTTATTGGACATAATCGAAAGTTCAAGTTTACTTTTATAGTATTGTTCTTACAGTCTGCAAAAAATAATAAGCCAGATCCAATTCGAAAATTAAGGAACAACGCAATCATCAACATTAACTGAAATAGATAATTTTAGCTTATACCGTCCGTTATACATAAAACGCGCACGCGAAAACGTATTCTGCACTTGCGCACACGCATATGCGCAGACGTAAAAGGTCTTACGCGCACGCGTAAACGCCTATGCGCATGTGTCAACGCGATGCATGCGCAGAAAGTTTTCAGCTTTGAGGTCCGGATTATGGGTGTCCGAATTAACGACTTTTGAATGTAGTTACTTTATTTTGCACCTTTTTTAATAAAACTAATTTCAGATGTCTTACAATTTAACTGTTTTCATTTTTGTCCTTTTGCAGGTGTTTTTACAACTCCGATGGAGACTTTTTAATAGGTAATGTATTTTTATCTTTATCGTAGCTATTTTATAGCACAACTTTTAACCATGTACATAAATTTATGTATAAGTGCATGCAGAGAGATATATCACTTATTCTTTTCAAGTTTGGTGTGGAAAGAAAGAAATGTAATTCTAATTATTTTTTCTTTGTAGTGCCACAACAAGGAAGAATTACTGTTACTACCGAATTTGGTCGGATGTACGTTGAACCAAATGAAATTTGTGTTATGCAGGTAATTTTATATTGGTATTAAGAACATTATTTATAAATCATAATTTGTTTTTTAATCTTGTTATTTGTATTTAATAACTCCAGGTTATTGATAATATTAGCATTCACTGAAGAATATGTATGTTATAATTAAGTGTAAGAAACACTATATTAATTTCAATATAATGTTCAATGGAGGCAAGTTCATTTCAAAAACAAAATATCTGTTCTATCAATTTACAATTAGGTAAATTGTAATATTAAATTTATAAAAAAATCAGTGCAATTTGTAATAAATAAAAAGAAATAAGGCAACAAGTATTAGGTGGTGAAAAGCATTTTTAACATAAGTATATTTTGTTATGAAAAAGAAACCTTCTCAGCTTTTTGCTTAATATGAAGTGGGAAGCCTTTTTAATATTAAATTCACAATGAAAAAAGAATTACAGATTATATGAATTATGTATGCAGGGCTTGTATGGTTCTTAAAAATACTTAAAAGTCCTTAGGTTTCTTAGAAGCGACTTTTGGTCCTTAATTTTGGCCAAAATCGGCAAATAAGTCTTTAATTTTACACATTTGACATTTCTGTCTTGTTTTTTTATGACTGCCGGTTTGAGTGGTAACATTTTTTAGAAATATTTTTTGGTGCTTCCTTGATAAATAAATATGTATTTGGTGGGTTATCATTTGAATTCTTTCTTACTTTTTAATATAAACGGTGCGAAGCCCTAATTGTTAGGCACACAAGATCTGCCTCTATTGAAACATTAATATTTCAAAATTATTTCTTTTTGAAAATGAAGGGTTCATAAAGATTACATCAAAACAACCTTTTCCCTTTTGAGATACAATTTCTTTTATTATTCAGGGCTAAGTTTGATGACTTATCAACATATTGCCAGTTTCAAGATCAACTTTTATACAAAATTTTGATCTGAAGATTTGGGAATTTTTCAATAATTTTTTAAGGAAACACTATAAAATTGATAAATATTGTTAAAATAATGATAATCCATTAAAAAATAGCATTAAAATAAAATATTTTTATTTTCCTATGTCATGTTTTAAAGTGACATTACTTTCTTTTTTGGCACCTTAAAAATGATTTGATTCTGAAAAATAAATAAGATAATAAATGATAAAGTACAATTTCCAAAGCAATTCTTAAATAAAGCAAAAAGCTACTTTAATTATTAGAAAATTAATTTCATTTGTCTTCTTTTATGTTTATTCATAAGAGTTTTTTTTTTCATGTATTTGTTTCAGAATATTCATATGAGTGTCAGTTTTCTATTAAAAATTCACTTTACCCCCCTTTTTTTCCTGAATTTTTTATTAAAAAAAGTCTTCTAGCATTTTGCTTTTGCAGGGTAAAGTCATTTTTAGACTTTGCTCCTCAGAAGCTTTAGAAGGATTTGAGAGGAAGATTTATAGAAAAAAGGTGACAAAATGAAAAATGTCTTCATGATATTAACACATAATGAATGTATTTTAATGGAAATTATAAATTTTTATATCTATACAGAAATTATAAAATAATACATAAAATGTGATTATACACTACACAGAACTGTGCATTTCCTTGAATATAAACAAAGAAGCTGAAAGCTGTGCATTACCTTGAATATAAGCAATAATTGAAGTAAAATTATAAAATGTGATAGTTATTAAAAACAGAAAGGTATCTTTGTATTTAACCTGTTTGGCTCCTACATAAAAATAATAGTTCTGGCTAATAATACAAAATATATATATATATATATAGAGAGAGAGCCTCTAAATTGTGTAATGAAACTTAAAATTCTTTAATTACAGCAAGGAATGAAATTCAATGTTGGAGTTGAAGGCCCTAGTCGAGGATATATTCTAGAAGTTTTCGATGCACATTTCAATTTGCCTTATTTAGGACCTATTGGTAAGAATTTTTATATATTCTTTACATTTAGTGAATTTGCTGAATGTGAATTGTCTGTTAAATGAAAAAATTATTCATATAATTTTAGACTTCCTAATTTCTCTTTAGGAAGCTTTATTTATACTAAAAAACATAAATCTGTAATAATAAATAAGGATTATAATATTCATAATTGTGCATTATAATGTTCTTGGACACTTTAAGAAAATTATAATGTGGTATATAATTCGTTAAACATAATGCATAATTTAGAAATTGTAATAAATAAATATATAAAATTTACACAATTTTTATGCACTTTCCCCTAGTGATCCCTATAACCATAAATCTTGAAATTTTTGTAATTTTAGTTAAACTTGCACTTTTTGGTGTATAATCTTCTGTCTTTTAAATCTGTATGTGATTTTTTTTTTTTTTTTTTTTTACATGCATTATAAAATTTATTTTGTTAATGTTTCAGATGTTAAAATCAAACGTAACTGTGTTGTTAAACCTTATGTTAGCTGGTTTGTTTACATTCCATGCAATTAGGAACTTTGTTTATATAGATGGCAAGTTGCTATAGTTTCTTTGTAGAGACTTCACAGGAAAAAAAAAAAAAAAAAGCGCTAAAGAAAGATGGATTAAAAAACATAGGGGAAATTTTCTTTTAGTAAATACAAAATTTCAGTTTTAGAGCTGACTGGTAATGTTATTGACGAAACTGGCTATGCACAAAATACAGTGGTAGTAACAACATAGGAAGTAGCAGTGTAGTTGTAACAATAACATAGTTTAACATATTTTTAAAGGAAAATCTTAGAAAAGAATCTCAATGATCAACCAAGTTTTAATTGGTTTTGTTGCTGAGCACCAGCCCATAAAAGCATTTCCAACAATTAGCTTTGGACATTATCATGCAGATTGTGCATATTACAGAATAAATACCATTTTGTATTGCTTTCACATTCTTAGCAAAGTCAATGGGAAATATCAAATTGTACCTTATGAAATAGCACTAAACCAAACAGTTGCTGAATGGAAGTGTGCTGAAATTTTTTTACGAAATGCATGAACTAAAGAGATTGGTCCAGTTTTAGCCATTGCTTTTCTGATAATAGTATACACGTATGAGTATGATTTGTAGCCATATGTGTATGCTTCGAATACAAGAAGGTGCTCAGTATCTGGTAGAATTTGGAATGGACAGTTTATTATGAGTTTATTTTAAATCACTGCTTTATTAATGCAGTCTTATACTCTAAACGACCAGAGCAAATATGAAGCTGTTTTGAAGGAAAAGTACTAAGCAATGTAATAAGAAGATACGTTCTACAGCAGGATAATACTAATCCTTATACTACTTGCAGGATCCAGAAAAAACAGAAGGAACTTGAGGGAATTGAACTGATCCAAATCCAGCACATGGTCCAGATCTTAATGATCAGATTATTACTTGCTTCAGTTCAGAGTCCAGTTCATTTATGTATGGCACTTCGACAGCCTAAAAGGGAAAGAGGCTATAGTAAAACAGTTATCCACTTCCAAGGACAAGAACTGCTATTGCGTCAGCATTGACAGATAGTGCAACACAATAGTTTATCCTCTGAATATTAAGAATTTCTTTTTGTAAAGTTAAAAAAGTACACAATTTGGATTCAGTGTCAATAGGAAATTACCAGAAATATAATTATTTTCTGTGCATACATAATCTCCATAGAAGTTAGACTAGTACGTGAAAATTCTATAAAATTACATGTTGCACATGTGTGGAATCATATGAAGAATGAAAGGAATATCCTGATTAAGGAAAAATTAACTTTTAAGTTATCAGGCACAGTTTTTTGTTTCTTAAAACTGTTATAGTGTGTTATAGTTCAGGAATTCTTTTCAAAGCTTATGTAAATTTTAATTATTTTGAGTGTGAAGTTTTAGAAAATGGTTTAAGTAATAATCAGTCCAAATGAAAACTCTGTGAAATGAGAATAACTGAAGAAACTAGCCCAATATTTCTTTCAAGTATGACAGAAAATACTTTCACCGCATTCATTCTGTATACATGCTGTTGTTTTGGAAAAAGGTATGTTCTAATGTGTGTGGGGGGGGGAATTAGGAAGCTACCATTCATTGTCAGATGTTGATAATGTAAAATTAGATTGGCATTGAATGATTAGTTATGCATTATTTTGAATGAAAAATCTCTCTTCTAATAAAGTATAATAATGGAAATGAAATTTGTTTTGGAGTGCATAGATTTAGAGTTCATGTTTTATGCATTGAGTTTTATAGAAGGTGTGGCTATTAATTTTCAGGACTAGTCTAATAAAACCAGAACAGATGATGTGAAAAAAGTAACCTTTTAATATGTTTCAAAGTAATCCCCATCTGCCGTAACACTTTTTTGGGCTTAGCTGTATAAGTTGTGGAAACAATTTTTAAAGTCCTCTTTCAGAAGGCTCTTCGATGTCGGCGTCACATTCTTCTTGATGTCCTCAACATACACAAAGTGTGTTCTTTTGATCACAATTTTGAGTTTGGGAAACAAAAAGAAGTCTGCGGGGATCAAATCAGGAGAGTATGATCGAACATTCCCAAACTCAAAACTGTGATCAAAGGAACACGCTTTGCGGATGTTGAAGACATCAAGAAGAACGTGACATCGACATTGAAGAGCCTTCCGAAAGAGGACTTTAAAAGTTGTTTCCACAACTTATACAGCCGAGCACAGAAGTGTTACGATGGATGGAGATTACTTTGAAACATATTAAAAGGTTATGTTTTTCACATCATCTGTTCTGGTGTTATTAGAGCAGTCCTGAAATTAATAGCCACACCTTGTATATACTCCATAGATTAGATATGTATTTTTCAGATTGGTATTGCATAGAATATACTTTATTATTGCCAGAAAGAGAAAGAAGGTAGAGGAGAATTCAGTGTACTCACTGAATGTTTATCAGTTCTAGCAATACATTTAAAAATAATTTCATATTTTTAGAAGGCAAGTGTGTGTTATTAGGAAGAGCTGAAATAGAGTGTGATGATAATTAACTGATGCTATATGCATATGACATTTGCAAATATCATAAAATAATTTCAGCATTATTTAAAAATTATTCAACCAAAACTAAATTTCATCATTATTTATGTAGGATGGCAATTAAAAACTTTTCCTGTAAAGTTTTGTTTGATATTTTAGAAGTTGAAGCAGATTTAAAAAACCTATAAATGTCAGAAAATATAAAGCCATTTTTTTTCTTTAAAATAATTAATGAATTCCAATAATTTTGATGAAGATATATTATTTTGAGGTGGAGAGCATTGAATTTGGTAGTGAATTTACAAAATAAGTTATCATTGATAAAGTATGTTTTGTGAGATTTTAAAATGAGCTGTTTTATTGTCTTAAAGGGGTGAAGAAAAAAAGGGGAAAATTCATTAGAAGGACCTTTAGGGGAGAATAATAATGTGACAAGAAATATCTAAGTGTTTTATTTTACATATTTGTCTAGTTGATATTTCAGTATTTTTAATTTTCTGCTATATTTTCTTTGAATTTTAACAGTATATATTTTTTTAAATGTTTAAACTTATAACCCTATAACTAGCATTAGCTTAAATATCTGAATAATTTTTGAAATGCTATTCAATCACTTAAAACTTTAAAACCAGTTAGGATAAATAGCATCTTCTATATGTACATATTCAGATTATGTTTCATAATCTGCCATGTTAGAAGACTTTATGAAAGTATGTAGATTGTTTATCCTTTCATCCATTTAATAATTATTTTCTAGGAAAATATTGTAAGACTGGATTTAATTTTAGGTGCAAATGGATTGGCTAACCCTAGAGATTTCTTAACTCCAGTTGCATTATATGAAGACAGAGAAGTTCATAACTATACTATAATCAACAAGTTCCAAGGACGACTTTTTGCAGCTCATCAAGTAATTTATAAATAAATAAATAATAAAATAAGTATAGCTGTGCTCCCTTATTTGTGATCTATTTCAAGTAGTTATTACAGCAGTAAACAATTCATAGATAAATATTAAAACTTGCGTCAAATGATAAACAGCAACCTGTGAAATGTAGCAGTCAGAATGTATGCCTTATTTGTCTCATTGCAGTGTTGATCATCATCTCAGACAAGTATGCTCAAATCAGACTACAGTTTTAGTGCTTTGGTCAGAAAGCATAATTTTTATCATTTTACTATTTCTTTTAATGTATAGGCTACCATAGTACATACAGCAACTGCTTTTGTTTTCATTGCTAAATTCATCTCGTAAGGATTTATCTAAAACTTTAGAATCCTTTTCTTACACATGAGGTGTGTTAAAAAAATAAACCAAACATTTCCTATAGCATCTTTATTGCTTATTGTACAACTTCTTAACCACTGTCTCCTTCAAAATAGTCCCCTCTACTGGCACTACACCATTTCGATCATTTCTTCTATTTTTGGAAAGCCTCCTGGAATTGGCACGCAGGTCTTTTGATGTGTCGCATTGTCCTGAATCTCGTTTATGGTTTGGCTATGACATCTTTTCAACATGGTTTTCAGTTTGGGAAACAGAAAAGTCTGCTGGGGATAAGTCCGGAGAATATGGTGGCTGGGAGCCAACTGGAGTGTGAGGTTTTGCTAGATAGTTGCGGACAAAGAACGGCACATTGTCCTGATGTCACATCCAGGTGTGATTTATCCACAATTCAGGCCTCTTCCTATGCACAGCATCCCTCAACTGTGCTAGAATTCCCTGCTACACTCAAATGTGCAATACCACCATAAAGTTTAATAAACAAAATTTTGTTTACCATCTGACCATGTGGTACAAATTCCTGATGGATAGTACCTATGCAGTCAAAAAACACAGCCAACATTACCTTCATCTTTGACCGATTCATGCGTGCTTTTTTTGGGGGGGAGGGAGTGAGGAGACCCTTTGCCTACCTACTGTGATGACTGGACCTTCCTCTCAATATCATAGTCATAAACCCACATCTTATCGCCTGTTATTATGCTCTTTAAAATGTTTCTATTGTTATTGGCAGTGGCAAGCAGTTCTTGGCTGATTTCAAAACAGATCTGTTCCTGATCATCAGTCAACAAATGTGGCATGAGTGCACATTTCATGCATTCGTTCACAACACATCTCTCAAAATTTGATGACATGATCCTATGATGATGCCCACTTTGTCAGCAGCTTCTCATATAATTAAACGGCGATTTCCACGAATCACAGCATGAACTCTTTCGACATGGTCATCATCTGTTGATGAGGGAGGTCATCCAGAAATGGGATCGTCACCAACTGCCATTCTGCTATGTCTGAAACACTTAAACCACTCATAGCACTGCATTCAACTCGGAAAGTCCTTCCTGTATGCTTGGCTAAGCAACTGAAATGTCTCTGTAAAGGTTTTGCCAATTTTTTAGCAAAGTTTCACTCACACACATTCTTCAACCTCTTTCATTGTCACTAATCTGATGAACGGTTTGTGCATGTGTTCACTTCAGTTGCTGTAGCTCGACAACTAACAGTAAAGAGCAAAATGTGACAAATAGCAGTTTGTTGTTTAAACCTGCTGCTGTGTGTATTCAATAACTTCAACGTGTTCTCTCTACAAGTTGGTTCAAAAGTTTGGTTTCTTTTTTAAATCACCTCATACTTAAAAGAAAGATAACTTATTCTTTAAATGTACAGTAAATTTTATGTTGGTAGCATCTCACTATATAAACTTTATGGTGGTATTGCACATAATCAGTTAGTTGAATTTTACAGTATTTGTATATTATATGTGTACTATATTATATGTAGTGTTCAGTATTATTCATGGTTTCATGTATCTGCATTGGATGCATGTAATGTATCAGGTCAGTCTATAAGTTCATGCGCATTAAGAGTATGCGTGGAATTCACTATGACGCATTTACTAAAACAATACAATTTTGAGCTTGTTGAAACTTGTCATTGTTTGTCTAACATATTATTCAGTTCTTCACCAACTTTTGTAAATATTGAACACATTTTAGTACCAATAGAAGATGAATTTAGATAATCAGTACAAACATGCTGTGCTACATTTTTTATTTTCATGTGGTGAATCTGCCAGGTTTGCTGTGATAAAAATTAATAGTATACATGGTGAACAAACACACTATTAGTGTAAGGACTGCCCAGAAATGGTTTAAAAATTAAAGCAGCATTGATGATGAACCCCGTTTCAAGACGTTTTGAACTGTTAGAACCAAATCAAACGATTAATTCAAAAGTTTATAGTGAATAACTTTGCCATGTAAACTCAGAATTGATCAAAAAAACACCCATGATTGGTGAATAGCAAGAAAGTGTTGTTTCATCATAATGCTAGACCGCATACAGCTCGAATACGCTGCAAAAAATTAGTGAATTTAATTGGGAGCTTTTGCCACATCCCGCTTACTCCCCAGGTATCGCCCCAAGTGATTTTCACTTATTTCGTGCCTTACAAAATTTTTTACTGGGAAAAAAATTAAATTCTAAACAGGTTGTACACAATGAACTTTCAAGTTTTTTTTTGCATCCAAACCAGAGTCTTTCTACAGCAATGGCATAAAAAAGCTGCTGTAAGATGGTGAGACATCGTATATAATGGAGGAAAATATATAATTGATTAAAATGTTAAATTGTGTTTTTTTATACTATTTAAAAATTAACCAAAAAATGCACACGAATTTATTGACTGACCCAATATTATCCTGCAGATAGGGGAGCACTGCTGGACTTTATAGTATTATAAAGAAGAAGCAAGATATTTCACTTTGTATCTTTATCATTTTTATTCCTTCTGAGAATGATCAGATTAACTCCGTTTTTCTTGTATTGTATTTAACATAACGTGTTTTCCATTTTATTAATTATTTCATGATATATTTTTTAAATGGAACTGTTGCAATTTCTTTATTTCTTTAAGTAACGTTTACTCTAAAAATTTAATATAGATTTTCAGAGGAATTGTTTCATAATAATTATTTTATCCATATTAACAGAAGTGTTTCCTTTGAATTTTTTCCCTTGTGGTGCCATATAATTTCATTAAAGTTTTATTTTTCATAGGTATTAATGCGAATTTACTTCCCCCCCCATTGAAAATGTATAACTTGGAAGAAGTATTTATATACAAAGAACATGATTGTCTATTAATTTATTGAATTACTGTTTTTCATCCAACTAGCAATTGAGCTAGTAAAATCATAGGAGCCTGACAGTTTTATTTAAATCTTATATATATATATATACACTGAAAGCCGAAACATGATGACCATCCCCACATTTTTCAATGAACTCATCTGTATGATAGGAAAGGCATTTGACTATGCGAGAATCGTATTTAACTGCTGCTGGATAAGGGTAAGGAATCATTCTTACTCTAACTTTTGCAAGTGATGGGAAAAGGTTGCTGACTAAGTAAATTTGATAAAGGGCAGAATGTAATGGCCCGAAGACTCAGAACGAATATCTCCGAAACTGCATGACTGGTATGTTGTTCACAGTCTGCCATTGTTAGTATTTATGCAGAGTGGATAAATGACTGTGAAACTAGCAGTAGATGCCAAGGTGTTGGATGTCTACACATCATCAAAGGAAAAGGATGCCAGAGACTCTCCCGCTTGGTAAAGCAAAATCAGCAGCAAACAATGGCTCAGCTGACAGCCAATACAATGCATGTCCTAGTGCAAGTGTTTCAGAACACACAGTTGAGCAGACATTGTTGGATGTGAAACTGTGTAGCAGACGACCTACTTGTGTGCCTCTGTTAATCAAACATCATTGTCAACTATGCTTACAGTGGGCCTTGCAACATCGAGACTGGACCATGGATAAGTGGAAGACAGTTGTCTGGTTGGATGAATCACGATGTCTCATTCATCAAGTCAATGATCATGTCAGGGTACGCCATCTTCCAGGTAAACAGATGCCCCCCCCTTCGTATAGCAGGTCATACATAAGCTGGTATTATGCTTTGAAAGATGTTCTCATGGTTGACTTTGGGACCCTTAGTTGTGGTTGATCATAAAGGTTGTAGACTATCTGAATATAACTGCAGATCAGTTGTGTCCTTACATGGCATTTGTCTTCCCAACTGGAAATGCAATCTTTCAGCAGGACAACGCTATATGTAGCAAGGTTTGAATTGGGTTGGAGTGGTTCGAAGAGCATAAAGATGACTCCAATTAATGTCCTGGCCACCTAACTCACAGGATTTTAACTCGATAGAACACATTTGGGTTGTTATGGAGGGGCAGCTCAGAGCTCAAATACTACCATGTCGGAATAACTTGACTCTGCATGACTACTGTGTAGACATTTGGTACTACCTGTCTCCAGTCATCTACCACGGACTTATGGATCCATGCCAAGGCAAGTTTCAGCTGTTCTGCAGGCCAAAGGTTGCACAACATATTATTGATTAAGCGGTAAAACGTACTCTTGATTATCATATCTAAGGAAAAAGTGTAGTGAAGAAATTGAAGTAGTAAAAATGAGTAAGCTTTTTGAATGGGAATCTTGTTCAAGTAAAACCAAAATGTGAACTTAAGTTAAAAATCAAAAAAAGCAGCTGTGAAAAATGAACACCTTAATTAGCATAAATTACTTCGCAAGTGACAATGGCTGAAAATATTTGATATTTATACATAATTTGAAGTGTAGAATCAAGCTATGGGGGGAAAAATCAACTTTTCATTTCAGGAAAAGTTGTTTTGTGTCAAAGCACTTATGATATAACAATGTTACATGTAAATCATATAGCTGAAATTGTGCTTTTGAGGCAGTTTAAAGTTTGCTGATTGGCCGTACAGAATAAGAGATATAGAACTGGCCAGCCTTTTCTTTACTCACTGTAAATAACAAGAAATAAGTTGCTTTTTTTGAGAACTTACCTAAATCTAGAAATCTTTTGTGAAGGATAGATTTATATTTAAAACTTATTCATGCATTATTTTTGTTTTAATAGCTATATTATAGTTTTCATGCCATTACAATAGCATATTTGATAGTAAAATAAGAAACAATAATATTCATGAGTAAAACAACGCCTTCATTTATTACCATGATGTCAGTACATCATTGATGATATTACCATTCCTGAAATATAAGATGTAACTAGTGATTTTTATTGAAAAAAAGGAAGCTTATATTGTAAAATGTTTAATTATCAATATGACGAATTGAAAAATGAAATAGTAGTAGAATTTTTTAAAGTAAAAAACAAGTTATAATTCTAGTTTGCAATGTATTCCGAAGCATTTAATGTTAAATATTTGGTACTTATGTATTTTCATGTTAACTGTGAGAGTTGGCTAAAGAATACCAACTTGTCATAATCATTCCAGTGGAACAGATTACCCTTTATTTAGTTAGGTGTTCAACAGGTAAAAGTTATGAATATAGCATATAGAACACTTAAATAAATATAAGTTTAGAGATTTTTTGACAAAAAATTCACTAAAACTGAAATTATTTAATCTAGTGGCCAGCATCTCCTTAAAGGCATTTAAAATGGTCATCTTTTTTGTGAAGTCTGCGTCACATAAATTTCCTTAAGCATGAATCAAGTCATATCACCTAGTTGAGATGTGTTTTTTGTTTTGCCATTTTTCTGAACGTCGGAGGCTTACAATGTATTGCATATGTGCACCAATGTAACAAGCCTGATACTTTTGAAAATATTCCATTGCATGCAGTTCTGTAGAAGACCGATTCAAAATTTGTCTCTTCTAAGAAGAGAATGCAATATTCATCAAATGCATGAGAAAAATAGAGAAATAATTGCTAATTTTTAATTTTAACAAAAACTAAACTAGTTTACCGAGGAATCAGAATTGCATGAAATCAAAGAAATATCTTATTTAAATACTGTGGATGTCATACTTGTCGATTACTGGTACTAAATTGTATTGTTTGGCAAGTTTTTTGTTTGTCGAAAATGGTCAATGGGAGGATATGTAAGTACTAAATATTATAGTTTAATATTTTCTTTAAATGTAAATGGCAGTAAAATTTGCTTTTGTTTAATATGCAGTAGATTTCTGTGATTAATTTAAATTTGTATGTCAGTGCTGTGATATGTTTGTTTTATTGTATTATTCTTCTTTGCATATCTTATGCATCATTTTTTTCCCTTGCAGGGGCATTCCCCATTTGATGTAGTTGCATGGCATGGAAATTATGTTCCATATAAATACAATCTGTCTAATTTTATGGCTATCAATTCTGTTTCTTTTGATCATCCAGTAAGTGCTCTTTATTTTTTAAATAAATTGTTATTGAATCTCTTGCATTATCTTTTATGTTTGAGTGCAGCATTTTGTCATTGAAATTGCTGTGAGTGATGTATTATGGACATTTTTAAGTCATGTTTTATAGTTTTATATTATTAGTTTGGATGCATGCCTTTTTGGATTTGCTTGCTTGTTATTTTAGTCTCAATTTCCTCTGACCTTTCTCATGAGTGCATACTTTTAAAGAGATCTTATGCCTGAAATATTTTGCTGGTCTTATGCCAATGTTAAATTTGTGTATGCAAGCAGACAAGCAAAATGAAGCTATTCAAAATAAATAAATAAATATTATAATTTTTTCTCTTGCTATTAAAAATCCTTTTTTAGAGATTGCTTTAAGTTTATAGATGATTTGATTCTGTGGAAATGGTCATTTTAGAATGGTTATGTTCAACTCCAATCTTTATATATATATATATATATGTTATTAGAAAAACCATCCACTTTCAGGGGTCACGGAAGGTCATCATGAAGGAATTTTGTGTGTATTAAATTTAAGAGGTTTGTGACATCTAAATGTAAATAAAAATCTAATGTAGACACCACTCCCTTTTACAGCCTATTAAATTATATATATATTTTTTGCTGCACTTCATTTAAACACATTTCTTTGAATTATTCTAACTTAATTAGCAGATTCCTCAAGGCAAACCAAATACAGTCAAAAGTCGTTAATTCGGACACCCATAATCCGGAATGATCTATAATCCAGACCTCAAAGCTACAAAATTTCTGTGCATGCGTCGCATTGACGCATGCACGTAAGATCTTTACGGCTGCGAATATGTATGTGTGCATGCGCGTTTAATGTATAACGGACGGTATAAGCTAAGCTAAAATTACCTAATTCAGTTAATGTTGCAGATTGCGTTGTTCCTTAATCTTTGAATTGGATCTGGCTTATTATTTTTTGCAGACTGTTAAAGCTTGAACTTTTAATTATGTCAAATAGAATTTCTGATATATATTTATTAATATGTAAAGGATCTACAAAACAAAAGTATGTTTCAAAGTCCATTAAACAAAAAGTGGAATTGCTGCAAAAAATGGATAAAGGCATATCCTTTGTTTTTCTAACCATTCTGAAGTCTGTTTATCAATTTCACGCTGGCTGCTCTGCGGATGAGGGGAAGTGGAAGTTGATCTTTCAGCACTATCCATATCTTCAGGGCAGATGTTTCTAATTTCGACTATGCGTAATGTATGCTTTACGCATGCAGGCGTTGAAAGAAATGTTTAATCAAGTAAACAAATAAATATTAAGCTTTTTCGTAATTTTCGTAAATAGAGGCTCAAGCTAAACTTAGAATGGCCTAAAAGAGGTGCTTCCTAAGGAAATATTTAATCTTTAATTTGCATCATGTCATATATGTTTATCAAAATATTGCCGAGGTGTGCAGAGAAGTTTTGTTCACTAATCATACCAAAACAATGGAACAATGGAATTATATTAGGCTGTTAATTAAATGACTGCAGTTGCTAATCAGGCCTGTTCATTTATAGAAGACCACCTATTTTATTATAAATTTCGTACTCCAATTTAAAAATTTTCTCCGATTTAAAAAATATGCAAAAATAACAATTTTATTAAAAGTATGAGAACTTTTAACGACTGCTGCAATAAGGTTACATTACACATTGAACAACTTACTCGAAATTTTAAAATGCTATATTTCTGCTTTGTTTTTCAATATTAAAATGCATGTACTGAATCTCTGAGAATTTCAGGGTCACTATTTGAAAATTGTTTGTATCTGCTTGAATCCTTTGAAACAAATCATTAAAAATAATTCATCAGAAGCAATAATTTTAGGAATTATTCTATTAATAACAACATTCAGTCAATATTTACAAAACAACAAACATACTCAAAATAACAATGGAAGCCCAACCAGAGACTGAGCATTTAGGATCACTTAATTCTGAGGTTAAATAAAGACAAACGAGCTGATTGCGTAATTGTTTTCATATATTATTATTATTATTATTTTTTGCATGTGTAACATGAATACATACCAGTTTCTCTTAGGGCTGCCCAGATGGTTTAGTGGTTAGGGAAGCATGACTATGATACCGAAAGACCCAAAGGAGGCATGGATGTAAAATTGTCTGTTCCGTCATAGGAGATAATGGTGGCTGCCTATTAGGTGCCTCCACAATAAAATGGCCACCACTTCTGGCCTTAGAAGTGGCCAATGCCGTTATAGGCAAGTTCCCGCCATTGGAAAAAAAAAGGTTCTCTTAGGAAGTTCTTCCTCGTGAAGGCATACCTCTGCCTTAGGCAGGTAACCTTCAGGCACTTTGCCATCGTGAAATAATAAAATGAAAATAAGTATTAAATTAAGGAAAATAAGTACAAAAATTCTGATTACTAAGTTAATTTTGATGAAATAACTTGGAATACACAAGACATACAACTAGATACGAGTTAATTTGTATTTAAAAATGAAATATTCCACTTTTACTTTCATATCCCCCACACATATTTTCAGCATATGATTCAGAAACTTCAGATTTATGATAACCTAACATAAAATATCGGCACAAATAAGAAAGTCTAGTATAAATAAAAGGAGTATTGTTGAAATTTGATCAGTCCTATGAAACACATATTGTAACAGTAGTAGTGTGTCTTTATGTGTGCTTTTTAATGTGCTGTGTTTATCATTAAAACCATGTCTTCAGAAATAGTATGCATTGCATACTTTTTCGCTCTCACTTTTCAAGTGGTAAAATTAGTAGGAAAAGGGGAAGAAATTTGGTATGCCTTTTTGAGCCAAGGAGGGGGGAAGTCAGTGTATATAGGTGATTGTTTATTTTAAAAAAAAAAATCAAGAAATCTTTATCAGCTTCCTCAAATTTTCTTTATCAACTAATAGTAAATAATATGGCAAAAATTTGTTCGAAACAAGTAGCTCTATAATATGAAAAGATACAAAACAAAGACTTTCAAAGAAAAAAAAAGGGGGAAAGGTGCTAAAGGTGGTGGTAGGGGAGAAGTGAAAAAAGAAGGAAAATGTTTAGTAGTGAGTCTTAATTTCTGCATCTGTTCACTACTTAGTAAATCAGCTAATTTGGCTGAAGGAGAAAAGTGATTTTGTATTAAAAAATATTTTGCAATTTTAAAATAAAATAATAATAATAATAATAATAATAAAAACTTTGAAGTAAGATAGGAAGAAGGAGATTAGTGAGAGAAATTTTGTTAAATAAATGCTTAATTTTCTGGAGAATCATAACATCGTGCTGCTGCCAAATATTGAGCATCTAGGCCATATAATGGGTTATATTGAAAGAGAAGCACACCAAAGTAAAATTTTAAATAAGACGAAAAGGTTGTCTTATTTTAATGTAAATTTTAAATAAAACTATCAGTTTCAAGAATGGTTAGATAAGGACCTTCTTCTTCAGGAGGGGAAAAAAAAAATTCTCTTGTTACCATGAAGTTGACCATAAAAAGTCAAATTTGTGGTTGTTCTGCCGCCATAAATCCATTTTCTCATTATATGGCAAAGGATTAAAATAAATCTTAAGTGTAAAAATTACTTCATAATGTAAGCAGATGTAAATGTATATATAAGTAGCATCTCTTCTTACTCCTGCAATTCTACACATTTTCACATTTCATTAAACGTTTCAAATCGTATTTTAAAATCTTTTTAATATACATAGCTGTATTGGAATTACTATGTAAATAATCTGTATTTGAAAGAGCTGAAAATGAAATTATTTTGTAGAATTCATAGTATTAGTTTTAACGATGCATTTAAAAATTTAATTGATGTTAATTGCCAGTTAGGATCTTTTCAGCTATAAAACAGCATAAGCCAAACTATTTTCACCGGAAAAATATATGCATAAATATAGCTTATTGGCCACCAGTTTTTATCTTTGTTATGGTATACTTGTTTTTAAAGTAAATATTATTGATAAAAATGTTTTTAAAGTGTATTATTCTATGTTGTTCTTTCCTTCTACCCTCTGAGACGTATTTCTTATGTTTAAAAGAATTTTACTGCAGTCAAAACGAACTGATGAAAATAAGTTTTCTTATTAGAAGTATCAAATTGGCACATATTTCTTTCTAGAGAAGAATTGCTTTTCAAGTATTTCCTTGCAACAGGAAAGATTTATTAATTATTAAATGAGAGAAGTAACTCTTCATTGAGATTTGTTTTGTAATTCTGTAATGTCCTCCCCCTCCCAACAGAGTTTTATGTTAATTGAGAATTTAAAATACTAAATAAGACATTTATTTTTAAAAACTTTCTGAGTTCACTATTAAAGTGAAATTGTGAAGTCATATTAAAGTTTGAATCTTGTAAAATAATTTGGTCACTGGTACTTAAAATTCCATAGCAGATTTAGTTTTACATATGTTTGACACCCTAAGCATGAAAGGTGATTTTCAAGTGTTTGTGAGTCAGTTTTATAATTTGCCTGTTTATAATTTATAATTTGTTTTATAAATTACCAGAATTAAAATTGCTGAATTAATTCAACCCAGATTCAAATCCTAGGAAAGATGCTGGGTTCATGGGCATTTTTGTTGTTTTACCATGGGTCATGTGAATATAAACCAATTTCTCTTGGAAAGACTTACAACCAGTGTTATCTTTCTCCTTAGGCAAATAGACCTGATCTGCTTTGATGTAATCTAATAAATCTAATCAAATGTATAATTTTCTTTTTATACATTTGATTAGATTACCATATTTTTATACATTTGATAAGTTATCATAAGTCTATTTTTAGTCCTTGACCTAATCAAAATAAAATTTCAAAAATATTAAATTTTGAAAGAGTATTAACAATAGTTATAAGTATTACAGCTAATTAATAAAAGTTTGACAGTGGTTTTATTGAAAAATTTGACTACAGCATATTTTCGATTTTCATTTGCATCCAGAAAGAAAGGGATCTGAAATTTCTGGATTTGGGGTTACACAATTACTTTAAATTTTTATTCTAAATTTGCATGTGTGTGCTATTGGATAAGTTTATTTTTGCATTGAAATCTTTATTTAAATTAAATTTCCTGCATGAATTTACTTTTTAATACAATTATACATTTTTAAATATCTTTTTAAATTGTTTTATAATTTTTCAAATTACTGGCATTATTTTCATATTGTATATATTCATATATTCATGGTTCATTGTTCAAATCTGAAATTAATCAATTTTAAATTATTCCACACCCAGCTGCTTAATATATATCATAAAAGTGTATCTGTAGTTTTTATTTTATAAGGGCCATTTTGTTATTTTTGTTGATTTTTCCTTGATTATTATTGATCCTTTGTATTTTTGGCTGAGTGATGGTTGTAGCCACAGTGCAGAACCTTATCGATTATGCAGTCCAATTTTTTTACTTGCTAGTGGCATATATAGTCAGTAGCTGCTTTTAAAAGCAGATATACTATTTCCTAAAATAAAGCATCAGAGAATTTTACCAAAAGAGTGTTGAATAAATGCTGTTTTTACAACATAATTTAACTATTTGTAAAAATGACAAAAGAGGGAACATCCCCAGAAAAGAAGCTTTAAAATATTTTTTACTTTCAAACTCAACAAAGACAGATGTTAAGACAGATAGCCTACCATTATTTAATGATCAAAATCAAATCCTGCAACAGACTATTTGCCAATTTCTTTGTGCGTGTGTGTACTTTGCTGTATCAGTTGTGAAGATTGTACAGGGTGATAAAATACCACTCTCTTTTAGAAAATTTGTTTGTACCCCTAATACCCAAATTAGCATTGCACATATTTTTACTTTTAATTTATTGTTTTTACTATTAATTTTCCTTAGTAGTTATATAGTGTACCTTCAAGCATTTTTTACACGTTTTCTTCAATGTGCAGATAAATTTTCTGCTATTTTCTTTCTTTAAGCATTGGACAGGACTACTAAACATGACTTGACAAATAGACTATAGAGACTTAACTTTAGAGATATCAATGCTGCGAGGTCTGCTATAATATGCTTCTTTATTAGCCTATTTTATAACATCATATCTCTTTATATTCATTCATTCTTCTCTCATATGTTGGCACTGAAAACTCACTAATTATCTTCTTGTTTCTGTTTGTTACAATACCAGTAGTCATTAAATTTCTGTGGCAGTTTTTAATTATTTTTTTATTTAATAATAATGTATATATATATCATGTAAACATCTTCACTGCTGTTGCATTTAGATAACAGACTACCATGTCTTGTATGTTACAGCAGTTTTATCTCTTTTTTTCAATCATTATTCGATTGACTATCTCTGTGGGAATTTCTTGAGATCTAAAATAGATAAAAAGTAATGGCATGCATTATATTATAAAACATAATAGTTTATTGAAGCATGTGCATTATTCTACCAGATATAAAAATTTAAAAACAGAGAATGACTTTTCACTCATTTTATTTATTAAAATGTGCAATATTCAATATAATAAAATGTGCAAAATTCTGTCAAATAAATATTCATTTGATTTCTATATATTTGGCTCAAACTAGTTCATTACTACATATCTTTGATGACTATCAATACAATAATACAACTAAGTAAAAGTATATGTAATTGTTGAAGTAAAAATATATCACCATATCTATGCCTTCTTCCCAAAATTGAAAAATATAAATAAGAGGGGGAAGCAGTATGCAAATAATGCATACTTAAAGTTAATTCAAAAGATACCATAAAGTATTATTTAAAAATTGTAAACAATTACATTATATACATATGTGCTGTCACTACATTCACATTATAATGATGGCCTCAGGGCTGGCATAAAAGAGCAAAAAAAATCATGGTTATTGTATAGAATGGAAATTGATTAGGAATTTTACAGGCCATAATCAAGGGCCATGCTAATATAAGTAAAGTACATAGTCACTAGTTTTCTTTTGTTATTTTATTAAATTTTAATACTGTATATAATGATTTTTTAAAAATTAAGAATGGAATTTGTGGATAATATTAAAAAATGAGATTAAGTATTATTTTAAACAACTACAGATTTGTATGTTAATGAATTCTTTGGTCTTTAAACTTTAATGTTCCAAAGAAAAAATATGAATATAGCACACTGAAAAGTTTTCTTATTTTTGTTCATACTATTTAATAATAAAACTGTAATACTCTCTCATTTTAAATAGTTGCCTATTTATAAATGAAATTTTTCACTTGGTTTAGGACCCATCCATTTTTACAGTTCTGACATGTCCATCTACTCGTCCAGGTATTGCAGTAGCCGATTTCATCATATTCCCTCCTCGGTGGGGAGTAGCTGAGGGAACTTTCAGACCGCCTTATTATCACAGTGAGTAAATTAAAAATGAACATGTGAGATTATTAGATCCAAGATTATTAAACTAGATTATGAAAGATCTTGGTTTGATTAGAATAGATTTTTAAATTAAATTATTACAATAGAAATCTCTTGTTCATATAAAATATGTTTTGTGATCTTTCATTTCAAATCTATGTTTATTTCTGTTCATAAGGATAGGGTCTATTAAAATATAACAGTATTAATCCAAATAAAAGACATCAGAGATACACCATGATTTTTTTTGGGGGGGATCAAAATTTTCTTAAGATAGTTTATGGTTTGCTGTTTGTCGTCTTCAATATAAAGTTGTTTGTTATCTCTGAGTTAGAGTATTCACTTACCAATACTGAATGCTATTTCTTAACATGAACATGACTGGACTACATAATTTTGTCTAAAAGTAATAATCTCCAAATGCTTGTCATATATTGGGTGATTGGAAGAGTTCGTGTTTAATTTCAAACCAAATTAAATACAAACATTTTCATGAAAAATAGTATATATTAACCAATAATATATTTGCCATCATATTCTATGTGCCCAGACATTTTAGAAGTTTTTGAATTTCTTCATTGCAGAAATTGCATAGTTTCTTTTGGACATATTTTTAAATGTGCCAACTTGAATGCTGTTAAAAAGGTGACCTTCGCACATGTAGAGCATATCGGGAAAAGAGAAAGATCTTGCACAAAATGAATAGACTCTGTGGAGGCAGATCTCAAAACTTGAAAAATCAATCGTTGGTGGACCATAGCGACTAATTGGATCCGTTGAAGGAAGCTCATTGAGACGGCCTTGGCCTGTAATAGACTGTAGTGCAACTGAAGAAGAAGGTAGTTGTTGACTTCTTCCATAGAATCAAATTTGTTACCATTCAGAGTGTTTTGCAGAGACTGAAACAGATGAGAATTTGAAGGGGCAAGTTCAGGGAAATACAGTGGGTGCTGGTGGATTTCCCCAAAATAAGTTTTTTTCCAGTATTTGTTGAGTAATATGTAGTAAAGTGCTGTCAAACATTTTGTTTAGATTTCAACACTCTATTGAATCAGCTGCTCACAGTACTTCTCCACAGTTATAGTTTGGCTGTGGGAAAGTTCTTTAAAAATTATTCATCTGCAGTCCCACCAGACACATAGCAACTCTTTTCACTGGATGCAGTTCAGCCTTTGCCATAGATTTAGCTCTTTCACTTCCATGCTTCCATCTTCTTTTTCTTATGTGTTATTTTACACAACCCATTTTTCATCTCCAGTTATGATTTTATCCTAGAAAGATTTGTTTTGTTGATGGGGAATAAAAGAGAAAGGGCTGTGGAAGCGCAGTTCAGTTTTCCGTTTTATGAAAATGTGTGGAATTGATATATCAAGTTCCTAAGTATCCAAATTGCTTTAAATGCAATTGAACTGTCAACATTAATCTCTTTACCATTTGTTTAGTTATCAAAGGTAATCTGTAGATAATTATTTATTAAATCATGAATAAAATTATTATCAATACTAGAACTTAGTCTAAAGTGAAATTTATCATTTAAATTGAAGCTGACATTTCGAATTCAACTAAACTACCTTTTAGGAGACTAAAGCAGGAAGCATGATCCATGCAAAACATCTTGAATATTTTTTGTTGCAGTTTACAAGTTTCAGTCCTTTTTTAAATTCATAAAACATGCAATTTTTCATTAATGAAAAATTGCAAATAAATAAATTTATAATATATAAATAATTTTCACCAAATTAATATTCAAATTTTAAATACGTAGCGTATTCGGAAACTAAGTACCGTTTCATTCTAGCGCCGTTGCAGCGTTGTGGTAGGCGTCCCACGCATGCGCACTAGTCTTTCTTGTTCACTTATCAGGATTAGTATTCCTCTTTACTTGCTTTGGAAACATTAACTGTCCTGATTCGGAACAGGGAGCTTACTGAAGCTATGTTAAATAAATTGTGAAGTAGACAATACACACAGGAAGGGTATACGAAACCCTTTATTTTTCTCTCTTTACAATGATTTCCGGACTTCGGAATACAAAGACCAACCACTTGTGGTCTGAACGTAAGAATATAAAAATATTAACTAAAACTCTAACTAAACTAATTTTGGATTAATAAACAAGTGCCTAACTCCAAGATTGGCCGTAAATTAACGAAAAGCCGTATGTAGTACAGAGAGCTGCTAAAACTACGATACGTTTAAAATTATCGCGAGGATTAAACCTCTGGCCTCGAAGGCAACCAGCAACCGAGTAAAACTACTATGGCAAGCGGCCTGCTTCTAATAACTCCTTCCTCTCTCTTGCTTGGCAAAAAGCCACAACTTAAGTACTTGGCGTTAGCAAGACAAATTTGCATAAATAAGTTAAAAGCTTTTAATTCTGGCCAGAAGTAGAAAATAAGAAGTGATAGTAAAGATCTAAAATAAAATAAATGTTAGTAAAACTTAGGATCCTTACACACTGACTTTCAATTGTCGCCATTTTGGTTGCTCTATGTTGTGTTTTCAGTTTGCTGTGCACATTCAAAATGTTTAAGACAATTAGTTCTCCCGCTGACTGTGAGATTCGTGCTGTGATTAAATTTTTGAACTCAAGGAATGTTAAACCGGCCGAAATTTATCATCAAGTGACAGAAGTTTACGGTGAATACGCGATAAGTGATGGAATGGTGAGAAAGTGGGTAAGAATGTTTAATGCAGGTCGAACAAATGTCCACGCCGAGGCTTGGAGTGGTCGGCCTTCTGTTGTCACCGATGATTTGGTAAAGAAAGTTGAAGCAATTCATGAGAACAGACGCTTCACAATGACAACTCTTTCAGAGGCATTTCCAGAAATTTCACATACTGTTTTGTTCGAAATTTTGTCTGACCGCTTGAATTATCGCAAACTGTGTTCCCAATGGGTTCCAAAAATGCTCACTGATGTTCACAAAACAAAACGACTTGGTAGTGCCCTGAAATTTCTCACGCAGTACAGTGATGAGGGAGAAACGTTTTAAACCAAATTGTGACAGGTGATGAAACTTGGGTGTGTCATTTCACACCAGAATCGAAACAACAATCGATGGAGTGGAGACACACGCATTCTCTGAAAAAACAAATGTTCAAAGTGACAATGTCATCACAAAAAATCACGTGCACTGTCTTCTGGGATAGGAAAGGCGTTTTGCTTACTGAATTTCTTCCCAGAGGTGAAACCATTAATGCGGCACGCTATTGTGAGACTTTAACAAAACTAAGGAGTGCCATTCAAAACAAACAAAGAGGAATGCTCAGTAAAGGAATTGTGTTGCTCCATGACAATGCTCGGCCCCATACTGCTGGTGTCACTCAATCGTTAATTCGACAGTTTCATTGGGAGCAGTTCAATCACCCGCCATACAGCCCGGACTTTGCGCCATCCGACTATCACTTGTTCCTGCACATGAAGCGCGAGCTTGGTGTCAAGCGCTTTGGATCTGACGATGACACGAAAAATGCTGTGGAGTCGTGGTTATCGAAGCTGGCGGAAGTTTCTTTTACGATGGTATACAAAAACTGGTCACCCGCTATGACAAGTGTTTGATAGTTGGCAGAAACTATGTTGAAAAATTAAGATGTGTATTTTCATGTAAAAATAAAATTGGATTCAAAAAAATTGTTTTACTATTTTTTTTTTTTTTTTTTCCAAAATAGTACTTAGTTTCCGAATACGCCTCGTAAATAATTTTCACCTTGCAAAGAAATAAATTTTCATTTCTGACACATTACACTTAGACAAATGTCATTTAATAATATGATTATAAAAGAAACATCAGCATCTATTAAACATCTGCCATTTATTAAAATCGGGCACAAACGTTTTGCAAATCACCAAGTATATTCTCAAAATCCAACCTTGAATTGTCACTCAACATCTATTAATTCCTGAGGCTGTAATTGCATTCTGGGTTATATCCTTAAATCTGAGTGATCTGAGACACATTTGAAGGGCTCTGCTTTCTTCTAGGTATTATTAGAGCAAGACTGTATACATTCCTATGTAATCTGGTAAGCATGCTGACTACAGGATATCACCATACAGAGAAATAATGTGAAGTAGAATTCCTCAGAACTTAAATGGATTTTAAGTCTGTATTGATGATGATAAATGGCATACTATACTATTTCTTTTTTATCAGTAGTGGTATATATTGCATCATTGACTATATTTATTGTGTTTAATACTGTAAAAGTTTTCCTTGTTGACCTTTATTCAGCATAAGATATCTTGAGCAAAAAATTACCTGTTAGAACTATTTGTATCTAACTGTTGTTATGCATTATTTGCAAATGCATGCATAACCTGAAATGCTGTACAATCCTTGAAACTTCTACAGCATATTGACTCACAGCCTTGATATAGGACAATATCTCATAATTTATGAAAATTCATTGTTCACTGTTGAAAATGCCCTCAGTTTATATGATTAGAATATACCAGTGACCGAGTAGTCAAGACTACTGAATACTGGTAGTTTCACCTGAATTTGAATGCATGGAATGGGTTGGCTGCATGTTTGGTTTTCCCTGTGGGTAGCATGAATATGATCTAATTATCCTTAGCAAGTCCTCCATTAAAGCATTCCTTGCTTTAAGCAGATAGCCCTTGTGTACTTTGCTATATTCAAATAATCTAACCAGCTCTAATGTTTTCTATGCCATTTCATGTAGATCTTTTTTCATTGTAAGGTAAATGAAATAGAAATACTGGTGTAATCACTTTCAGGCATAAAGACATTTTTTGTTAAGCCTTTTACATGTGTTTCAATGCAATACAAAAAGTTCAGTGACAGCTGCAAGCTGCAGAAGTTGCTGCCTAGATGTCAAGTTAATTTTATAGTGGGCAGTGATGGGTAGATATTGAGGAGCAATTGTGTTTTTTCTACTGTCTTTCCAATCTTCCTGACAGTAGCTTCAGTGTTTAGATTTGCAGAATGTTTCGAGACTAGCTACCTGAAAATTTTCAGCCATCTTGTTGTTTCCATAATGATCTTTATTTCTAAATGGCCAGTAGCTGTCTTTCTCAAAGATAGTTTGTACATTAAAAGCTGTTTTTAGCCCTGGTGGCTGTGAGATTAAGCAGTTCTTTTTCCCCAAATATGCGCAATAACTTTGAAATGCACATTGTGTTGTATAACTGGAATGTGAGCTGAGTTCATTAATGACGATTAAAAGGTTAACATAAACAAAACCTGAGAATCCAACCCCAATTATAAGAAATCTGTGGGAAAACATACTTTTGTGCAAAACACTTCTATGCCTTTGGATGCATTGTGCCATTAATTTACATTTAAAAAGCAAACTGATCACATAAAATTACATGTTGCTAATTTAGATTTGGCTTATGCTCATTCCATGGAAAAAAAAAAAAAAAAAAAAAAAAACACTTATTACTTGCTTCATTAATTATTTTTATGCAAGTGAAGATAATTTTTGGCTATCGGTTATAATGATAGAGACACTGATGTGTCATTTCTAAATTAATTTTAACTTGCTTATGAAATTCTGTCAAATTTATCTGCATTTAAGTAAATTTTATACTGAAATTAATTAATTTTTTAGTTTAATCTTAGCCATAAAAAGAGCAACTTCTTTCCTTTTTTTCCAAAGCATTTTTCTATATCAGCTACTGATTGCATTTAATTTTACATATATTTCACTCATACTGGTTTTATTCAGATTATTTATGAATTAAAAAAAAAAAACTTGTCCAGAATGCCTTTAGAGTGGAACTTTCATCCTTTGAATGCTTTTTGCTTACAAATTTCAATGTTCTCTTTTTTTTTTTCTCTTAAAAGGTCTGGATATGGAAATTTTTTTTAATGTATTCCATTGCATGTTTTTTTTATTTATTCATATATTTCAAGCACCCACTTTTAATGTGTATTTTAATGTTTAATGTGAACCATTAAATGGGGGAAAGAAATTAAAGTCAGCACTGTAATAACATTTTTTTTTATAGGAAATTGTATGAGCGAGTTTATGGGACTTGTTTTTGGAACTTATGAAGCTAAGGTAAGTTGTACTTTTTTATTTTGCCAAACTGCTTAATCATTATTATTATTTTTCAAAAAACACTATTGATCTTAAATTGTAGACTTTTTTTATAACCTCTGTCATATTTTACTTTTTTTTAAAAAAAAAAATTCATTATGCATTTTTGTACATGAAGTATCCACAAAAAATATTAGACAAAAGTATTTCTGTGAAATTAATTTTAATATTGCTTATAAAAATGTGGTAGAATTCACATATTTTTTCTCTTAGTATATATAGAAAATCGGCATATTTTAATTTCATAATATGATAGAATTAATATATATACATATATGAACTATTGACAACTATATAAATTTAACATAATTATCAGTGAATTTGCAGTTAATGATAGAAATTTATAAACGAATAAATGCATGCTGTTTTGCACATTGGTTGCAATAAGGGTAAAATACTTCTACTCGGTGAATTTTCAAAATCAGTGATGTGTCTCCATTATAGGAATTACTTGAGTCCATTTCTAATTACAATACTACTAGTGCAAAAATTTTTGAAAAATTCTAAAATGTGAAGAATCGCATGTTATTGTCATAATTTTCTCCCCTTTCCTTTTTAAAATTATTTTATTTTGTGTTAGATCTGTACAAAGAATTATTATTAGGAAGTGTTAAATTCGTACAAATAGGCTAGAACAGTTCCCAAATACAATACTTAAATATCTTAATGGATTTTATATGCCTGAATCAAGTTTGTACTGAGAATTAATGCAAGAAAGGTTCAGAAGGAATTACAATTTTTGAAGATGTTGTAATGAGTTTTTTCCTTAATTAATTTCAGTCTGTTTTATTGTTTTGCAGAATACAGATACGTAGAATAATTTGTAAAAGTTAGAGAAAAAAAAATTTACTACTTTATTTTTTCTAGGAAACTGGATTTCTTCCCGGTGGTGCTACATTACACAGCATCATGACACCTCATGGCCCAGATGCAGACTGCTTTCAAAAGGCTTCCACTGTTAAACTTGGTCCAGAGAAAGTGGCTGAAAATACTATGGTCTGTTTTCTGTTTATGTATGTTATCAAGTGCATTTAATCTCTTTGTATTATACTTTTGTTATACAATTCATATCGAATATGCATTTTCAGGCCTTCATGTTTGAAACTTCTTTGAGTTTGCGAGTCACTTCTTGGGGAGAAAAGAATTGCCAGAAGTTAGATCATGAATATTATAAATGCTGGCAAAACCTGAAGAAAAATTTTGATCCGAACTGGAAATCCAACATGTAAGATAATTTGAGATTTTTATATATTGATACTCTTTTTGAATTCATTAAATCTTCTTTTTGAATTCATTAAACCTTATGCATTTAATACTGGAAAGGCTTATTTTGTTCTTTGGAGAGTTTCTCTTCCCCAATAAAATTATATTTTTATTGTATTTACTTCTTTTTCAAGATAGAGTTTTGAAGGAAATAAAAGTATCAGTTATGAAAATAAATAATTTCAAATTTAGGTTACTATCTAATGCAGCTTAGGTAATTTTTTTTAAATGCATTTGACGTCCATTATAAGGGATCCAAACATAAAAGCCCCTGAAAGTAAAATAAGAATTTAATTTTACACTTTTAAGAAAAGCTTTAGAAAAGTGAGGGATAAAGAAACCAAGTCTATCAATAAAACTGTATTTATATGCATTTCTTATTTTTACTTCTCTGCTGAATTTAAATGTTATATTTGAAAGTTATGAAGGAAGTTATTTATCGAGCAATTTAGGAAAGAAAGTCTTTTTTTATACTGGAAAAATGAGAGGAATTCCCACTCTCAATTTCCCAGTATAAAAGAGTAATGTCTGAAATTCGATATTAGCCTTTGGCCGATTGAGTCATAAAAAATTTGAGATAAACTACAATAAAACTAGTTTTAAGGGAAGTAGTCAAAAATTTAAATACTACTTTTGGAAAGCAGTTACATTTAGTTGTATGTATTAAAACATAAAAAAGTTCCCAAGGCAGAGTAGAAATTATCATGAACAAATTACAGTGATTATTTTGATACAAAAAGGAATTTGAAATGTAATTGAAATCAAGAAATTCAAAAATTTTTCCCTTGCATTTATATTAAAAAATGTTATATATACTGGCTGAATATCATATAGTTCTAATAGGGAACTGGATGTCATAGGCCTACTTAAAACCATCAATGAGAGTTAATTCAATGTTTTCTTTGCATCTGGTAATATTACTATTCTTTTTAACAGTAGGAATAGGAATATTACATGAAAACATTTAAAGTATACAGTATAAAAACAAATTTTAAAAATATTATCTTAAATTTTTAAAGAAAATATAGTTACATTCAGACTTATAATATTTGTCTCAGACATTGAGAAAGGGATTTTTATGCAATTGAGGATGCTTGGAGAAAATTATTTAATTTTTTAAATGGTCAGTAACTGCAAGAGTTCAATTGTTTGTGGGGTTCTAGAGAACCATGGGAGTGCAAATTACATCAGACTAAGATTTCCAGAAAAGAGATTTAGGCAAAAATGTCCATTGCATATTTTCAAGCTTTTGAGAATTTTGTTTACAAAGACTTATAGTTTAACGAATTTATGCACAAAGTTAGTTTTTAAAAATACCAAAACTACGCCAGTTTAATAGCTTATCACCGAATCTTTATCTAAAGCATGTTTCATCAAGCTACTTGAATATCTTCTCTAGTTCTTCCCTTTTGTGAATAAGGATTCATCTGTTATCCATCACTAAGTTTAATTTCACAATTTTAAGATCAGTTTACTTACAAAAATTTTGATTCTGTGACTTACAAATTTCATGATGATTTTTTAAACAAATATAATGATATTAATAAAATAATGATACTATATTAAAGTTACGTTTTTAAAAATGATAATATATTAAAGTTATATTTAAGATAATATATTAACCCTTTGCCTACATGATATCTGCCAATTGCGCGAGCTGTAGTAAGCAAGAAAGTCTGTCGCACGCTGTGCCATTCAACTGTTCAGCCATGTACCTGAACTGGCGCAAAATGTATACTTTTCATGACATATATATTTCAGTGTAATTAAAGGAATTGTGAAATAATAAACAATGTTTAGGTACAAATAATAATTTTAAGATGTCTAGAGTGTAATCATAATCAATTGATCAGTTGACAAAAATAATTGCATGATGGGTATAAAAGTTTCTTTAATTCTTTATACGAAATTATATTTGAAACGAAGTTTTACGGTCATCCAGTTTTGTCACAGTAAGCACAGATCATTTAGTTTCGTTAGGAACAACTGAAAAAAACAAAATACTGACGCTACAATCAAAGGAAAAATATTCATGTAGAGAATAACTCCAATCACTTGTTCTAATGATAATACGTGGCATTTTATGCACCAATTCCTCACCACAAGTCAGACTTGTGGCTCTTGTTTATGACTCAAATTCTTTACCACGAGTCAGACTCGTGGCTTTTGTTTATGGCACAAATTCTTTACCACGAGCCAGACTCGTGGTTATATCCCAAAGTTACATTTTTTAAATAATATATTAAAGTTATATTTTAAAATAATATATTAAAGTCACTTTTTTTAAACAAAACATTTTAAATTCTGTCATGTTTTAAAGTGTCTTTTATTTTAGTGATTTTTGAATGTGTTGATTTAAATAAGGTAATAATGTGCATTATAAAGCTCTCTTTCTGAATTAGTTTTTTTGCAGAAGAAAAAAGGCTACTGTAATTAAATTGAAATTAATTTTTCATTTTTTGTAAATTTTTCCCCTTTAATTGCTTCAAAATAACCTGGTATATGTCAGTCAGTTTTCTCTATAAAAATTCACTTTGACTTACCTGAATACTCCCCCCCCAAGAATCTTTGGGTTTTTACTCTTAGTTGACATGAATGGTAATAAGTCAAAGCACAATATTACATACTTAAAGGGTATTATTGAGCTCTCCATGCAAATGAATTCTTAATACAGAGTGCAGAGAGTCGGAGAATATCTGAGAATTTTACTCTTTTTGAAAAGATGGAAAAGGAAGATAATTTCACTCACCAATGTATCTTATCCTGGGTCCTGTGAGAACTCATTTCTAAGATATGTATGATTGCAATGCAAAGATTCAGTAAGTTTTATAAAGCTTTATCTTATGTCCTGAGAAATCCTGAACATTCAAAACACTATTTAGAATATAGAATTTGAAGAGTGTGTATACTTGTACAAGACATACCAATAAAGATAAAAAAAAAAAAAAAAATTATTTCTTGAAAGAAGAATCATTTGTTTAGCCCCAAACTCCTATGAATCATTTGTTTAGCCCCAAACTCCTATGATATGCTACTTCCTCTTTCATGAATAGCAAAAATGTGTGACATTGCCTGAGAGCAGGGGCAATTTCGTAGAGTTTCTAATGGAAACTGGCTCATATTTATGTTATACATGGCTATAATAATATATATCTTACATTTTTGTGGGATTCATTGTTTATGTACTTCATCGAAACTCAAGAATAGTTGTGTCCTTTGCAAAATTTATAATTAAAATATGTTCTCTTTCATTGCTGTTTAAAAGCATAAGGTTTATATGTACTTTTAATCCACCTAATCCTTTGTATAAAAATGAAAAAAAGAAAAAAAAAATTATAGATGTGATCATAACAAAGCCAAAGTAGTCGACTACTCCATCAGTCAATTATTTTCATTTACTTCATTTAGAATATGAAGTATTGAGAGAACTTGAAGGCGTGAGACCACATCTTTGAAACAGGCTAATTATTATGTAGTATGCTTTTAAACTATATTGAAATAAAAAATTGCACATTGTTGAAAATGTTTCTTGCAAAATATAATTATCCATTTAGGAAGAAACAATATAGTAACTTAAATTTCATATATTACAGTTGTTACTTTTAAAATTTCCAGATTTTTAATCCTATAGCTTTCTCAGTTAATGAGATTTTTTAAGAAAAGTATTTATTAAAAAGTAAAGTATTAACTAATAATTTAAGTTTTAAAAAATTGAATGTAACTTTAAAAATTTCAGTTCAACAATGTCATTCATATTGACACAACATAGTGATAATGAAATTTAAACCAAATAATATTTCCATCTATGCAGATGGGGTGAAAAAATAAAATACATATATTAAGTATGACATTTCAGTGCAATTCATAGTTCAGAGAATAATAGAGTATATTCTCAGGGACTTTTCATGGATATCACTTAAAGCCGTCAAACCACTTTGTTCGTTGATAAAAGAGAGAGTTGTGGATCTCACAGGATGTGTGCTGAGAGAGTATCCACTCAGAGCTAGTGATTCCCCTTCTTTGCGTCTTTGATACAGCCCCGCTGTGCAGAGAGCTTGTCAAAATAAGCTATCATTTACCTCTTTTCATTTTCGACTCATTGTGTGTAAGGGGAGGTTGGAAAAACATGATGTGATAAATCTATCTTGGGGGTCATGGTCCAGATCACATTTCACCCCAATGAGAGTCTGCCATTACTAATAGATGAAGATGCATTTCTAGTGGACTAGTCTTTCTCAGAGTAAACAGTGAACTAGTAAATCTGCTGTGAATATTATTCTACGTAACAAAAGATATTAGACTATGTCTTTTGTGCAGAATGCCCAAGGGTAAATAATAAACTTTCAAATTGCTCTACCAATATTACCATTACGTGTAAGGAAACTTGTAACACTTCCTTACAGATAAATATCACATGTCGTATGCAATAACAGGTTTTATATATATATATGTTACCGTGAAAGACCGAAATTGGAGAATGTCGACTTTCACCGAAAAATGTCAACATTCAACAAATACGTCGGTGAAAGATCGAATATTTCTTTATATTCTTGTACATTCGGACCCTCACCGGTGTATGTCGACAATCACAGATATGCTCTGGTGTAGGTCGAAAAGAGAGGAGTATATGTACACGCTGCCATTCCAAAAGGAAGTGTTCCACAAATAAATGCAGTTGTAAAAGCAAAGGCCTCTTGTGCAATTCAAAGTGTCATAATAGTTTAAGTTGTTGCAATAAATAAGATTTGAATCACAGAATTTGGTAAGTTTATAACTTCTATTATTTTCCTTTCTCATTTTGAATGTACTGTGTGTTTTAAGTTCTTATATTCTTTTCTTATTCTGAGTCTCAAGTGCGTTTTTTCGCGAATGAATTACAGAGAAGGAAATATAATATACTTATATGTTCAACATTCACCATTAGTAGTACGTGGTGAATGTCGGAATTCATCGGTGTAAGTCAGAAATAAGAGTATTTGGAAAATATTTCGGACATACACCAAACGACTATGTAAATGTTGACATTCACTGGTGAAAGTCGACATTCTCCAGATTTTGGTGTTTCACTGTAACATGTATATATATATGTGTGTATAAAATATAAAAAGGATATTTCAGTTATAATCTTTGGATTTTTAAGTAGCATAACATAGATACACATTTTAATTCTTTTCTATATTTTAATAATAATTTTTTTTTCCTTCCCTAGTTCGGACATTGTGTGATAAATCGCCTGTAAACTACTGCAATAACAATAAGATCAAAGGACTTATAAATAAAGAAAATATTGAGAGCTGTTTTTATTCTTATGCTTGGAAAACCAAGAAAAGATTTTATCTTTACTTGTTGCGCTCTTTTGTTATTGACGATTTGTATAAAATAAAACTTATGTATTTTGATAAAAATATTGTTCTTATTTATTTCATTGAAGTCATTACTTCTGCTAGTGACACTACAGCTTAACTACTACAGCTCTACTTATAGCTTTTAGTGATGTATATACCTTATTAAACTGTATATAAAACAGTTTTTCATAATCATAAATAATATCCGATTTCAAAACTTTACTTATGGTATTCATATTTTGTGTATCAAAATCATAGACCCTTTGTTAGGTATCTGGAATGTTCACATATAAGTAACTAAGGGATGCATTAGGATATAGCATATAGAAAAATATAATATCCAGAGCAAAGTTGTTGAGTTTCGAAAGAGCAGAGTTGCCAACTCTCCCGATTTCTGACCAGCAAAGTTGTTGAGTCTCGAAAGAGCAGAGTTGCCAACTCTCCCGATTTCTGACCATACTCCTGCTAACCCGATTTTCAGCACATTTCTCCCAACTTTCTCTTATTCTGAAAATTTCTCATTATTTTTATGTACTTTTTCTTATACTTCATTATTTCTCCCCCAATAAGTGATTTTTGATGTCTGAAAGCACTTGTTTTTCTCTAGATGCACATTAAAAAAAAAAAAAGAAAGTAATTTTATCACGGAAATGTGGCACGTTTCTGCTTTTTGTAAGAGAATCTGAACTACGTTCAAAAAATGTTGTGTTCCGGTTCTCTAATGAGAATCGAGTGCTGTTGTGGATCATCTGGCATATAGTAACCAATGAACACAAAGCAAAATTGAGGTTGTTTATTTCATTCGTCTTGCCAGTCAGCAGCACAAGTTTCACATGTTCCCCAGAAACAGTTTAAGAAACTGCAATCTTTTGTCTTAGTTATGTCTACAAAAAATTTAAAATACTCATTTACTTTTCAAAAATCGTACACAGATAACTTTCCTTCTATTTTTTTTTGTCAAGGAAATGTAATATTGCAATGTGTATCGTTTGTCATTGCAATTTTTCAATTTCGCAAGGTGGAAGGGCTAATATTTGTAAACATGTGCATTCCCACGGACAACGTGAGTTGTACTGGAAAAAAAATTTCATTTTTCTGTGGAAACAAAGGATCAAAAGTTATTAATGTAGAATGCCTGTTTTCTACCTTTTTAGTGGAGAAACTGCCCCTGAATGCAATGGATCATGCTGCAGCTTTTTTAAGAAAATGTTTCCCGACAGGAAAATTGCTAAGAAATACTCAAATGCAAGAACAAAAACGACTGCAGTTATAGAAGAAATTGGTATAAAAAATAAATCTTCAGTTATTGATTGCATTAAAACAGTTTCATTCTGCATCTTTACAGATGAAAGCAAACTGATGCAAAACTATATCCGATTGTAAAAATTTTGTTAAAAACTTTATCAATTTTTTTTTTTTTTTTTCATTCCAGTGTCTTCAGAAATTTAGTTTACTTTCTGTCCCCACTTTAGAAGAGACAAGCTTTAATAATATCACAGCTAATTATTAAAACTTTAAAAGAAAGTGCAATTCTTCATGATAATTGCTTACAACTGCCATTTTGAAGGAAAATTTTTGGTGATTCACTGAGAAATATTTCATGGATTATCATTAAAATTCATTCTTATTTCTAATCTAAACGTTACAATACTCAAGTTTCTAGGCAGAAAGTGAAACGTAAGCATTTCAAAAAAAATTCTTTTTTCCTAATAAAAAGCTCTTAACCGTGTTGTGGGTGTGAATTCTTTTATTAAACGGCTCTAAATTTGGCGAGTTATTGACATTTTTATCCTTTTAAAATGAATTTCTATACAGAATTTTTGACTATATTTTAAAAAAAATATGACATTGATAAATTTTATTAAATAAAGATAATATATCAAAGTTACATTTAAGAAATAATATTAAAATAAAGCATTATTTGCCCCTGTTGAATTATAAAGTGTCCCCATGTATACTATAGTATTTTCCCTGTCATATTATAAAGTCACGTACATTTTGGCGACTTATTATTATAATAATTTGAACCTGAAAAACAAATAAGGTAATAAATACTATAAAATACAGTTTACAAAACAATTCTGAGCAAAAGCAAAATAGCAATGTAAATTACTTTAAAATGTCTCCTTTTTTATCTTTTCATGCTAAGAGTTTTTACCTATTTTACCCATGTACTTTTCCCAATGCTGGTCTCTCTGTAAGAAAGAGCAGCCATGGCAACAGCTAGTCTTCTGTTACGAATCATGGTGATTATTATTTTACTTCTTTCTCATTTTAAGGTATGCCGTTTGACATAAAATCTGCCTGCTATTTATTAAACCTGACAGAGTAAGAACATGACAAAATGAGACATATAAGAAAAAAAAATCAGCAAAAAGCTAACTGTTAGTAAGACATAAATAAAATGTTACTAATCTTCTTTAACCACTTCCCAGTTCTGCCCGAACGCCATTCGGGTACTTGGAAATGGCACTTTTTGTATTTTCCCGAGCTGTGCTCGGGTAACATGTTTTTCTAGTCTAATACACTGATTTGCTCAAATTTTTTGCTTGTGTGCAATGCTTCTAACACATGGCACTAGTAATTCAGTAAAGTTAGACTTGCAAAACAACTGGTTTCAAGTTTAGGTTTTACTGAATTCTTTTACGCAAGTAAAAGCACGAAATTTCTTTTCACTAGCTCGGTGTTCCGGCTACTGCGAATACTATTTCTTGTAAATTTGGAGCTAAAATAAAAGAAGAAATGAATGATGATGAGCAGCTTATAACTTAAGATAACTCTGATATTGACTCAGATAAATCTGAAATTTCACTAAATGGTTATGGAAGTAATGACAGTTTGTTGTCTGACTTCTCTAGTAATGAAGAAACGGAAAGTATAGATAATGTAATGCAAATTCGGAACTTTTGTGAACTTGACATTAATAATTCTTCTTTGGAATCGAACAGATATGTAATAACAATAAAACATTTTAAATTCTGACATCTATTTTTGTAAAGTGTTCTTTCCAGTTCGCTTGTTCAAAAAAAGCCAATTTTAAGGAAAAATGTGCTTTTTACGATGAAAATAAAAATTAGCATAAATCAATAAATTCAACACTTGTAATAGTTCTGACTGCTAATTTGGTTTTATATAATCCAACTATTATAAATGTAAAATATTTAATGCTACTTGATAAATTTTACAAAGTTGATTTTATTCTCAAATTTCTTTTGTGATTACATTTATTAAATTATGTTTAATAATAATGCATCCTATTTACAGATGTTTTATTCTTAGGATGGTATAACAAAAGTGAAATTCAACCATAGATAATATCTTTAATTGAATTTATTCAGTAGGTCCTTAATTTTTTTTCCATTGATAATCCTTATTTCCATGTGCAGAAATATGTACAAACCCTAATTAAGTAAAAGTGAAATGTGGTTTTCGTTCCCCCCCCCCAAATTTTCATATACTAAATCAATTTTTGTAACTCTTTTGTTCCTAATGGGCACATACTTCCTAGAGATTAGATTTCATACCCTATTAGGTAAATAAAACACACTTTTAAATGGGGTTTTACATTTCCAATGTTTTGAAGGAATTAGGGAACAAATAATGACCAAAGAAACCTGGTGACACTTTTAGACTGCAGATGGTGCGCCGACTACTCAAGTTTGGATTTGTCTTTTTTTTTTTTTTTTTTTTTTTTTTTTTACACTAAGTACAAGTGTATTTAAGGCATACTTAGTATGAAATAGTTCTTATTAAGTAGTAATTTAACATTTTTAATGTAAGATTTAAGAAATTTTTAACAGTGGGCTAATATGTCCCACCAAAGATCAAATTACTACATGATGATATATTATGTTTGTGTTTATGAAATATATATGAAAATTTCTGTTGTATATGAACTAGTGCATGTGACAGAGTTTATGTTTTGTAATATTCACATTATGTATTACTATAAATTTTAGTTTTATTTTCTAAGAAAGGGTAATATAGTAGACGATTGGGATTCAATCAATACAATTGTCACCATCCCAATACAATTGGGACATTTTGTCCTACTAGATTTTCAGGAAATGGGAAAAGTTAAAAACTTTAAACTCATGTTACACTTCTTTTAGTAGATCAACATTAAATTAAACTACTTTTCATAGTTGAATTTTAATTGTGCAAAATTCCGATTGAAAGGGAGCTAAACCATTTTAATCAGAAATTGCAATTTAATATAGTTTCAGAAAAAAGTAATAAATGGAATGTCCTTCCCAATTCAGAATATGGGCTTATATAGTTATGCTGCTATAAATACAATAACTTTATGGAACATTTACATAGATTAGAATTTTGATCTGATATGCAAGTTTATTTAATTTTGAACAGTAATCTTAGAATTTAAGTTCGGATATGACATATTTAAAACAGTATAAGGCTTTGCCATAGAAACACAAGAAAAAAAAATCTTTATCAGAAGGAAACAACAGACTGAAGCATATGTTCAAATATAAGGTAACTAATTATTGTCACATCTGCCGTTTTAGTCTCAAGGAAAGATATATCTCTTGTATGCGAATGTTTTGAAGAGCCTTTTTCCATATTCAAAGTACAAAATTAAAAATTCCTGGGGGTGTAATTACTCTTCTGAACTGCTGCAGTTCTTTCAAAACATGTATAGAATGTACCTATGATGACTCTACTGAATGATCTCAACTTCATCGGCTGTTGTGAACTATTTTAAATTTTCCTTTAGAAACACAGAAGGGTTACAAATACAGATTCTTTTTTACACATCCACAGCTGTTCTTTTTCTAAGTGCTGTCATGCAACATAAATTACCTCAAATGAATGCAAAATCGATCAATATTCATTTATTCTTTTGCATAAAACAAATTTATGTTTAAGTCATGTGTGATTGAAGTTGCTAGGTGTATTTCTTTAATTTATACTAGTGACGTTAAAAATACAGCGATCAGTATAAAATACAAAAATTTTGCTGTTGCAAAAATAAAATTGCAGTAAAATACTTAAAAGCATTTCTAATAATAATACTTAAAAAAATGCTTGCTTTAGCTAAAATATTAATATCTTGGAAAATCTTTTCTATTACATGTGATAATTTTCTACAACAGACAACATCTTTTTACCGGCTAAATGCACCAATGTTGGGTCAAGGGCCAGATTTTATTAATCGGGTTTTGCAGACCAAAGATGTAATAATGTGATTAAAAAATGAAAAAAAAAGTTTTTATTATTTTATTAATTCTGAATGTTTATAAAAATTGCACTAATCCAAATTTCATTAAAAATCATTAAATGATTTGACAAAGCATTTCAGACTGGTGACAGTTATTTAAATTAAAATGATACTCTGTTTAATATGCTAATCAAGTTAAAATATCATTACAGTAGTTTAGATAAAATTCAGCCTTAGAATGATACTGTTTTATAGAAAACTTCTATGCATTTCAAATGAAAAATAAGACAGAATCATTCTTCATTTAGGATATAGATTGCCTGCCAGCAATCTATATTTAAAAACAATAAATAAATATAAAAAAGCAAGATGCTGTGCTTCTTTTCTTATTAAGGTTCTATTTTATTCATTTATTTACTGATAATTTTTTAATTGAAATTTGTAACTTTTAGAAAAGTTACGGGTTATATTTTAGAAACTCAGATGTTATGCTCTAGATTATTTTAATATTTTATATAACAAAATGCAGAAATTTTAACTAAACTTTGCATTGTTGCTTACAATTATATTATGTTGAACAACATAGTATATATTGTTTGTAATGTAAGTATGCAATAAAATTGAGCTCATTAAAAATATTTTCTAATGAAAATCGCATTCAAATCAACACATATTAAAGGTTCAGAGATATTTTAAATGCATTAGAACAGAACTTCAGCAAGCCAGTAAGCGATGAGTATTGCTCTAAAAAGAGTAAATAATTCACCATTATTATATTTATTATCAATGTAGTTTGTGTTTAATAAATGTATGCTTATTATAATTTATTAAAGTACGCTTCTAGTGGTTAATTTTTATCTAGCTTAAGTAATTTTATTCTTTGCATGTAATTACAAGCTAACCAAAAAAATTCTTGCTGTTTCTGATATGACATTGAAAGAATGAACCTCAACAAAAAATAGTTGCCAAACCTGGCCATGAAGTGTTTAGGATGGGAGTCCAGACATTGACCAAGAGTATTAAAGTGTGTTGCATCGGTATTCAAGCATAACTCACACAGCGACTGATTGAAATGGATGCGTCAAAGGCGTTCATTCGGAGTTGTTTGCTGTATGATTTTAAATTGGGCCTATCAGCAGCAGAATCAAGTCACTGAACAGGCCTTTGGGGATGATGTCGTTAAAGAATGAACCACTAGGCAATGGTTCCAGAAGTTCAGGTCAGGGGATATGTCTCTTAGTGATACACCATGCAGAGGCTGGCCACAAGCGCTAGACAATGAGGCCCTGAGAGCAGCTATAGAGGGTGACAGTAGCCAAACATGTGGTTAGCTTGCTGCACACTTCCAGGTATCTGATGAAACAATGACTCCATTTGCACCACATAGGAAAGGCATATAAGCTGAGCAAGTGGGTACCCCACTCACACTCCAATGCAAACAAGCAACAGCGCGTCGCTGCCAGTTTGCCATTGCTTACTCGGCATCACAATGCATCCATATTTGATTAAGTACCCACCAGCGATGAAAAGTGAGTACAGTATGACACATTAAGGTGTTCCAGACATTGGTTGTCCTCACGGGACCCTGTGGTGGACTAGTCATCAAGTGGTGCACTATGAGCTCCTGCCAGTGGGCCAAACCATCATGGCAGGCCTGTAGTAGCAATTGGAATGTGTGCATCAGGCACTGATGCATAAAGAGCCAGCATTGGTCAATTGTAAGGGTGTACTCCTTTTCCAGGACAATGCAAGGCCACATGTGGCTAGGGAGGCCAAGGACACCATCCAGTGACTGGGCTAGGAGACACTACCCCATCCACCATACTTCCCAGATTTCGCACAAACAGACTACCACCTTTTCCATTCCCTGGACAACCATCTTTGTGGGAAATGCTTCAACAACCTGCCAGACCTCGAAAAGGCCCTCATGGACTTCTTTGCATCCAAGACTCCTGAGTTTTACCTCAATGGTATTGCACAGCTAGCCACTCGTTGGCAAAAGGCACTGGATGCCAATGGTGATTACTTTGAGGATTAGTGGTGATTATTATTTGTTTTATGACTTTTTCTTTCTGACTGTCCAAAACAGCAAGTTAACTTTTTTGGTTACCTTGTATATGTAATTCAAGTTAATCAAATGCAATATTTTCTCTTTCTCTTGAATAAATAAAAGTTTTAACTAAATATCTATGTAATCACAAGTGAAGTTATTTAAATATTTTTATAAATATGAGCATTTTGCATATTTCTTAACATTTAGTTTAAAAACTAAAGGATATTTTATGAAAATATTATTCCATTAAAGACAGTATTGGGGAAAATTTTACATGTTTTTATGTATTTACTTAGCAAAGAACACATTGTCTGTTTGTTACTCATAAGCAATTATAAAATAATAAATAAGTTACAATATCTCCAAGCACCTTCTTGGTGATCAAAAATAGTGGTTTAAGGCAAAGCAACTATCTTAGATGCTTTTGAGGTCCTCACCAATGAGTGCCTAAAAGCATAGTTTTTTTTTTTTTTTTTTTTTTTTTTTTTTTTTTTTTTTTTTTTTTGTTGTTGTTGTTATTGTTGTAAATTTTGAATGCTTTATTATGTTATAAGCAACTACTTAATATTTTTAATGAGTCCCATAATTCCAGACCTTTGGCTTGGACGTTGTATTTAATTTGAGTGAACTGCGGAGTCTCAGCAATTTGGGTTTTGCAAAATGCATCTGAAAAACGTATTGCTGTATGTTTCTGTGTTTTTTATTCTCTACAGAACTTGCAGTCTAGTTTAGGTAGTAACCCATGCTAAGTTAACCTCTTAGTTCAACCATTATTTCAGAATTTGGAGTCAGTCAGTCATAGATGTTTTAATTTATGAATTCAATGCAGTTTTAACACTTTTAGATGTAGGTTTATTCAAATAAATACTTATAAACAAACTTAAAAATTTATTTTTTAAGCTCTTCTATCTCCTTTTGAATATGTGAAATTAGCCTAAGGCAATAAAATTCCTTATAATCAGGGGGTAATTTTGATAATGAAGCAAGAGCTCTTTCAACTGATACAAAAGCTTGTTGTGCAGGCAAATGATCTTTGTTTCCATATGTATCTTTTTTGTCATAAAGGGATTCATCCAGCTCTTTCCAAAATACATTTATAGCAATACCAAAATCAAGGTATTTCATGTTGTGAAACCACAAAGCTAAAATTAAAAAATAAATGCATTATTAAAGAGATAAAATATATTGCTTCATTAAAGGATAAATTTTGAAAAACTCATAAAATATCAAATACTAACATGTAAATAATCAGTGGTGTAGGTAATATGTAAAAGTAGAAAAATAATGATGTTTTATTAGTGAAAATATGTATTTTTTGGGTTTTATTTACAGCAATGTTTATGTATTTTATTATTTTATCTAAATAAAGGTTGTTTACATCTAAGATGGTGAATTGGAGTTGTTCAACTTATTAACAAGGTATCTGCAGCAAATAAAAAATAGAAGTTAGTACCAATGTTTATATTAAGTTCAGTATTTATAAAAGTTTATCTTAAATTCCCAAGGTTTCCATTTGATGTAGTATGTAAACACAGATGAATGGGGGTGAAATGTGTGTTGATGGAAACTGCTCAATGTTTTATATAGTCCTTATTATGGAATAACAGTATAGATTATCTTAAGTTGTTAGTTATATTTAAAATTCTCTTTTGCAAATTAAACAGTATAGAAACAAAATGCAATATGTACATGTTTAAAAAAAATTGAAATACTGTTGTTAAATACATTTTTCAATAAATATTTATGCTTTTGATATAAGTCAATAGGAACATTGTGAATGCTTATGTGAAGCAATTAATTTTCAGCAATATACTTTAATTTCAGAAATATGCACATGCACTTATACTATGCATGCTTAAAAGAAAGCACAAAAACATAAATATAACAGGATTCCCATAGTACGACAAACAATAATGCTGAAAATAAATCTTTTTTTAACCTTACCAGCAGGAAAGGAATTCACTGGCTGCATGTAGCTCACAGCTCACAAGTTTTGCCATCACTGATATAAATGATTCTCAAATCATAGAATTGATAAAGTATTTTATGAATTACTTAATAATTAGATTTGGAAAAAAGGGAGGTTTACAAAAACTGAAAACTCTTGGATTACATTATTTAAATTATAGTAACATATTCAGTATTACATCATGTGTTATCTGCTAAATTATTATTTTCAGAGTTATAAATTTATCTCACATATGAAGGAAGTCAACTGACCAATAAATCTTCCTTTAGATAAAAATCAAATGCAAGATTAATCAAATACAGGTACATTTATCATTTAGGCACTGATGTGTAGATGATAATTTATAATGAAACAAAATATAGTAAATGAATTTAATTTTGCATCCGTGAAAATATCTAACTGTTTTAGTAGCATAATTTCATTATGAAACATACGCATATTATAATGAATCCAAATCAAAAAGATTTAGTGCATTTCAAGCAAAGCAATCACATCGAACCAAGCTATATTCATTTTAAGATAGTCTGTTGTGTTTCTCTTTAATGGAACCAATCTGTATTTGACAACTAGATTGCCATCTCTTTTTTTATCGATTAACATGCTTGGCACTTGGAAAGCAAATCATGTTGCTTAAATTAAAATTTTCAAGATGATTTTCGTTACCTGAAAATATGTTTTATTTGAAAAATAAACTTTATAAATTTTCTCAATGGATTACAAGTTGGCAAATGAAATTAATATAATAATTAAATAAATTTTAAAAATAACCCACCTGGAATATATAGTACATCACCAGGCAGTAAAGAGCACTCATGACGTACTGCATCTTGAAATTTCGGGAATTTATTTAAGTCTGGATTATCTATGTTCAACACTTCTGATTTATCACCTATGAAGTAAAATTACTTTTTATTAGCTAATATAATTTCTCTTTGAATCAACAGCCAAAATATGAGGGCAACTTTTTAACATCTTATTGCATACATGATATGAATTTATGCAAATTAAACACTATTGAATTTTTTATTTCTTAATCACTGAAAATAACAGTTTCTTAATACATATACAGGATGCATAATGAAATCCTTAAATGCTGAAATAACTTCTGAAAAAAGCCACAGTTGAAGTTGTGATTACCTACAATAAAGTTAGTATATTGTATTATAATTTATAACTGCAAATCTCCTGAAGACATGCTTTTCGTCTTCCAAAAATCTATGAGAGTTAATGAAACATGTAGGGCATCATCAGTTTAATATGAAATGATGCCTTGCACACACTGATAATTTGAAGGCCTAAATTGCAGATCTCTAGGTATCTAAAAACTGCTAGACTAGGTCACTAGACTGCATGTGTGCCATTATAAGAAATATGCAAATTTACTCATACATTTCAGCAAGGTACAATTTATTGTATCTTGTAAGGTACAATAAATTCATACAGCAGTAAAATATAATAAAGTTGAAAAGACAAAATAATACTTTAGAATTATGAAATGTTAGTATTAATAGTTAAGCATGCTCGATGCATTAGCAACACACATCTATATCCGAGTTAGAATTTTTTGCTGGATTCCACTGCATTTCAGGTATTTTGGAATTTGATAGTTAGCATACTTGGATAATATGGATCCACAGATTGTTAATATCACAAAACATCAAACTTTGTGTCTAGTCTTGTAACTCCACAAGAAGTTTAGAAGAGTTAGTCAAGCAACCTCATGGGCCATTCCACATTACCACTATAACTGATGATCCTGCTCTTGAAACTATCTAACAAGAAGCTTTTCACTGCTACTAGCTAATGTGGTGAGGAGCTTTTATACTGGAACCAATGTAGAATAGAGATAGACTAACTAAAAATCATTCTAGGAAATCAGGAACTGTAGTCTGTAATAGTTCCAAATATCTCCATCTAGTTAAGGTTCTATCACAGAATATGGAATCTTATAAATGTGAGTATTTCTAAATCCCACAACAAAGGTTGGAGAACCAATTGTACCTGATAATAAACCTCTTATTGCCATGACGAGTTTTCAAGTGCAAGTTATGTGAATTTAATATCCCATTTTGATCAAATTTTGCCTCATTCATTCACATAATGTTAGCCAAGAAATTCAGCTGTATGTCCATCAGGAAATTGCATCCAGATTTGCTGCTAACAGATTAAAATTTCTAATAGTCTATTAGCAACAACTCTTGTGTTAGTATTGCACTATACTGGTTAGCTTATGATTCATGCAAGCTAGCAAATGACATTGATAACAGTAGTCACAATAGCATAACATGATTAATTAAATGTAATGCATAATGCCACAGTGCTTCTATTGCCTAATAAACACATTCTCTATATGAGAGAATCACCTTGCATCCTTGCTGGAGTAATTAGACATTTTTAGGCTCAAAGATCCAGTCCACGCAATATTACTCTTTCTAATAATATGTTAGCAGCAACACTTGTTTTAGTACTGCACAGGCAAGCCTACAATTAATGCAAAATTTTCCATACGCGACCAAATGTAAGGCCACATGCTACACTTATGTTTGTTGTGCTTTGTGGGTGGGCTAGTATATAAAACAGAATGGCCACTGATTTCGCATGCACAGTTGTAAATTTTGGTTTATCTGAACAAGAATGACTTGTAACATTCACTGTTTCTCTAAGCTGGCTAATGACATTGATGACAATAGCCACAATAGGATGAGATGATTAATTAAATGTAATGCATACTACCACATTGCTTTTATTGCCCAATAAACACATTATCTATAAAAATAATCATCTTTCATCCTCTACTGAATAGTTAGCCATTTTTAGACTAAAAACTTGGGTCCATATGCTGTTTGACAAACCTCTGACTGCTAATATATGCATCCAGATCAAATATGATGTAAAATTTCTATCTGTATAGTTTCACTCATCCATCACTGTTTTGGAAGTAAATTCATTTAAAGATTTTACACTTTGAGATGTCACTGGTAACATATTTACGCTGATGATCAGATATTGAGAGATTGGCATTTCAGGATTTCTATCCAAATTTATAGTATACGAAGGATAGTATTTCATACTATAAATCAGTGATGCTCTTCTATATCTGTATATTTCTATTTATTTTTTTCATTAAACTAAAACTAAACTCAGTGGCGTAAAAGCCCTAATGGGCCAAGGCCTGCAGTGCCCGAAATCTGCTTTTTTGACCATGGGCTCCGGGTGCATAAGTATACACCCTGAACAAGTGGTCAGCTTGTCGCAGGACCCCCGGTGTTTAGTCCCCAAGCGAACTTGGTACTCATTTTATCGACCTAAGTGATGGAAAAAATAAAGGCATGAAAGGCTGAGTCGACCGTGCCCAGCCCGGGAATCGAACCCCAGACCTGTGGTGCTGCTGCGATGCGCTAGCCACTGCGCCTCTATTTTTTTCATTATCTCTCACATTTTTTGTAATATGATCATTATTTTACAAAAAAAAAAAAAAAAAAAAAAATATGCCTCTAGGAACTCTCACTCAGTTTCTATGATGCTACAAATTCACCTGATAGTAAATAGGGTAGTAAAATGGTAAACAAAATAAAACTTCTGCGACTTTAGCTGTCTGCATTCAAAACTTATTCTAGTGTTAAAAACTTTACTACACACCCTGTACATAAAATATTTAAATCAAAATACTTAACAGAAAGGAAATATATAAAATATTAAAAAAGGTAATATGCAGAGGATTATATAGGTATTATTAATGCTATAAAAAGTGAAATTGCCTGAACTTCATTTTACACTGGAGATAATAACAAAAATCTTTTAAATCTAATATGAAGCAGTGCTTATTTTGCATAGTTAATGCTTCATTCAGTTTTTATATGCATGATTTACCCCCCCCCCTTTATTTTTGAAATAGAACATAAATGTTTAATTTATAAACTCTTTAAACAAAAACTGAAGCTATTCAGTTGATAAAATTTCTAAGCTTATTTATGATATCAAATGCATACAGTTTAAGTTTGAAAGAGCCACTGAGATAGTCATAATTTCTTAGTCAAGTTTCCATTATTTACATATACCATAATATTCTTTTAAAATCTAAATTATGATTGTTTGCATTGTACAGATGTACAATAAAATATTAATAAATAATCGGAAAGACAGATTAGCAAATCCCATCATTATAATTATAGAATTTTTTCACACAAATATTATTAAAAAAAATTTAGAAGAATAAAATTTGAAATATCAGTAACTAAGATTTTAGAAATATATATTTAGATTTTCAGGCCTTAATAGGATATGCATCATTTATGAAAAGGGATAAATATTATATTTGTCATGTTCGCCTTATATGAGTACATGCATTTATGCGATTCACTAAATTAAAAGCCAGACTAATTTCTTGACAGTATATGATTAACTTCAGAGAACATTCTACATAACTGCTAAATTTTCTAGGCCATTTTATTTGTAGACAAAGTGGGTTACATACTAACATTTATAAGTCGAAATTATCATCTTATATTTATCTTTAAATTTCTGTGCATGGTCTAGCAGACAGTAGAGGATGACTGCTGATCCTGGCTTCAGGATGCAAGTTTGAATTCCCCATAAAACTTGTTTATTTGTATGAGTCCTTTCCCATTTCCTGTGGGTGTAATATATGTCACTCGATGTGGGACACTCTAGGCAATGCTTTTAGTGATGAAACAGCTAAATGATTGATTAGCTTTGTCATTTCCAACAAAAACATAAATTGTAGGTATCCAGCCGTTTAATTATATACATACACACACACACACATATATATAATCTGAAATACATTGGAAGAACATGGCCCGTATTGAAAAAACACTGTTGAAGAATCCCAAACAGTGCAACCATGCTTTCTCTAAATAAGTACAAAAAGACCCAAGCAGTGCGATAGCACTTGTTTTATTTTATGATGAGAAATATCAAGCAGCACGAAAGCGCTTTGTTTATTTTACATCAATGTGCACTTGACTTAAATCAAGTGCCCACATTATCAACATCAAGTATACCATCAGTTGTCCACAATGTTCGACATGTACTGGGTTTTCTCAACATAAAATCTGAACAGCGTGATCGTGCTGCTTGGGACTCAAAAGATTAAAGATTCACATCACTGGATTTTGTAGACATATTCATAAGCAAATTTGTAAATAACAGATTTTTAGATAGACATTAAAACGTATCCTTTTAGGTAAATAAGCAGAAGCTGAGTAAAAGAATATGTTCAAGTTAATTAACTCCATTTATTCACAAAAACTAGGATACTTTAAGGGTACTAATTTTACTGTCTTAAAATAATGTTGTGAAACAGTATCAAATAGGAAAGCATATTTTTTATATATATGAGTACAAAAACTAATATGTAAGAAATAAAAATATTTGAATCCTAACCTTTTAGATATAAATTGAGAACATCAGTTGGTGGGAAAAGAACAGCATGCTTTCGACCTTTCACTTGAATCAAAGCATTATCCATGACCTGTAATCAAAATTAATCTCCTTCTCTTATTACTTTAATATATATTGGATCGTTTGAAGTAATTTTCAGTCAAAAATCAGTTACATCCAATTAATATAAAAACTGCATATGCTAAGTACTATGCAGTTTGAATAATTATAATTTTTCAGTGACCAGAAATTATCTCAGGACAGGGGTAATTTCTGATCACTTCTTGGATAACCATCCTTTTTACTGAAATTGAATAAATATTGACTTTGCTATGACAAAATGTTATAATGTTAAAATAGCTTATATTTAAAGAGTTTTTATTTATATATGTGTGTGTGATTGTGTGTATGTGTACGTATAAGCAATGAAAAGCCTCAGTTTGTAATCAAAGATGATGATGAAAGCTGGATGTTACATGTAGCAGGCAGTCATAGACAGTTGAACATTTCTTTGTTCTTGACACAACATTTGTTGCACATACATAGATAAATTTGTGCAATATGTACAGCCTGTATTTCAAAATTATTGACTTACTTTCTACATATTCACAGAATTTTTAGTGGAGATAGAAGAGTGGCAGCAAAAGCATTCTAGTAGCACAGAGAAGAGTGTGAAGATTACAAAAATGATATTAGATTTAGAATAGATAAGTTATGGTTATGCTCTGTTTCTAGTGGTTAGCTAAAACTTTGGTTTGAAAATGTTTTATTATTATCAGATAAATTTCAGCTTCATGTTTGCTATTAATCAAATATATATATACTAGCAGCATCGCTGCCAGCCTTCGTCTGGCTTTTAAATGTACCGGAAAAATGGCTGAAGGGAAAACCAAACGTTAAAATTTAAAAACTGCGTAGAATTTTCTGCGAAAAAAATTCCATGCACAATTTTACTCTGCAGAACAACTTTATAAAAAACATCAATAAAAATGTATTATCTCTCTCTATATATAAAAATGACAATGAAATATGCCAATCTCTTAAAAACACTGACATAAGAAATACTATGAAAAATTGTTGCCAAACCCATATTTCTAAAAGAATGAAACTATTTAAAATACTGCGATTTAATCAAAAATCTATCAACAACTGGCAACAAGGAAAATTGTTGCCAAAATCACATTTTTAAAGATGTGAGAAGTGTACTCGGAAGTTTCATTTAAAAAAAAAATTTTTTTAATACAAAATATTATCATTTTTCCAAAATTCTTTTTGTAAAAGCAGTCGCAAGGATGAAAGTTTAACGTGTCCAAAAATAAAACAAAAATAAACTGTACATTTTTAAGCATAAACTTTTTTAGAAAAAATCCCGTTGAAAAGGTGTTAAGCTCACTTTGTTAAATAAATTCGTATTTAATCGATTTATTGAAACACAAAATTTATTTTAAGTTCGTAAAATAGCTAAGTGCCTACATTTCATGACGATGTGAAAATGGAGAGCGTAGAGTAAAATCTAGCTTTCCTATAGCCCATTATGTCTCAAAATGACGCAATTTCGTCACAAAACATAAAATAAAAAAAATTCGAATTCGAATTTTGAAAAAATCGCTTCGAGGTGCACTGGCTCTTGTCTAGATGCACCTATGTACCAAATTTCGTAGCCGTGAGTCTATTAGCTTACGTGCAGCGGGAGCGAAAGACACACAGACAGACACTTTCTTTTATTATATGTAGAGAAGAGATTATTCATTAGTGTAATATAAAAACATTTCATAAATTAATTTAGAAATGAAATACCTGAGAAAAGATTTATTATCAGCATTAAAATTACAAAGGAAACTCAAGGAATATTACAAATCAAAGTTAGAAATTAATCTTACTTATTAATAAATATATCTTATAATTGAAGTAAATTAGAACACAGACTAAACTTTGAGTATAAGTATAATTTTGATTATATATATAATATGATTTAGTCTTGCTGTTTTATACAATAATAGCTACTTAAAAAAGTTACTGTATTATCTATAAGCAATATTTATTATTTCATCATTCATTGCCAGTGCAACAATGCTTGGCAAATCTATTGGTCTATAAAAAAATATGGTGATTGTTTATGTTTTCCATTTAATATCACATAGGGGAAAAAATTGTTTCTCTTTTCACAAATTTCACTGCCTTATTCTTTCATAAGTTCTCCAATGTAAAGTAGGTCTTTAACTGCATTCTTCTGTTGTATTACATATATTTTTAGTTTGTTTTGGCATTCTGAAATAAAATAGTATTTCTGTGTAATTATTCAAACACATTTGAAGCATTATCAAATCACCTACCTTTTTTTTTTTTTTTTTTTTTTTTTTTTTCTGAACTACTATATAGTAAATACCTTGGTGAAGATTTATTTGCAGAAATATTTTTCTCCCTCCCTTCTTCCCTCTTTTAGCAGCCGTTTTCATTTTCTTTCCTTCATGTTTTCTCTTTTATCTCTCCTTTCTGGCAAGTGTCTAGAGTAGTTTATGAAAGAACTACTCAAAGTACTTAGTAGGACTTCAAAGGAAAATGATAGTATGGATTCAGTGGTAGCTGAACATATTATGCATACATCTTAACAACTTTAAAATAATCAAATTATACACAAAACTGATATATTATTAAATAATCTTTCCTCTCCTGTATATTATAATTACACTTCAGACAGAATCTTCATAAAAAGTTTTACAATTACAGCTTTTAAGTTCAAAGTTATAAAAGATAAAATGTTAAACAAGTCATCAGTGATATACAAGTTAGCTATCTATGATCTATGAATACTCGAAATCAGCCCATAGGTCACTAGTTGGAGAATGTAGCAGATATTTTTTTAATGGCCAGTCACTTTATTTAATAGACATTAGCCTTTTGCCACTAACAAGGGCCAGAAACGGTAGCCATTTCATTATGGAAGCACCTAATAGGTGGCCACCATTGCCTCCTATGAAGGGATGAACAGTTACAACGATGCCTTCTCCTGTATTCGAACCCGGGCCCATCACTATGACATTCATGGATCACTAACCACTATATTGGCTGGGCAGCATGTAGCAGATATAGATATTGTTAAAATTAAAATAAACTAATGGTCATCAATGACCATTAACCCTCTGGCTGCTCATCCCTCGATTTCCACAGGCAACTCAAATGTAGCAAAATCTGCTCATCCCACGATTTCCGCGGGCATGAGTTTTTCTTCTTTTATTGAGGAGCACATCCCATTTTCCCCCCGTTTAACCACTGAAATAAATTAAACACAGTATTAGACGTTTAGTTTACATTTTGGCCAACAGATATCATTAGTTATCTACTAAATTTCGGCATTTGAAGGCACGTGGTATTACGGCTCAAACTCCACTTTTTGCACTTTTTTCTTACAGAAATGGCTGCTGGAAAACATTCAGCGATTATCTTGATTACTTAATTAAATTATTGAATTATTAATTAGATTAATAATTACATTGATTATTAATTAGATTTATTGAATCTGCTGCAAAGATTGTGAAGTTGGACTTTGCCTTGAACCCTGTTTTGAATGCTATCATACTAAACTGCATTTCTAAGGTATTTTTTCCTCAGTGCTTTATATTTTCTTAAATTTTATATATTTTACTTTATATTATGCAATAAATAGAAATGGACTGTAATTCGACTGAAATTTATTTTAAAAGAAATTTTTTTTTTTTGGTGATAACATCTGAAATTGGTTTTTCTGGCAACTTAGTTTCTCATGATAAAAATCTATATAAAAAAAAAAAATATTTTCTAGAAAGGAAAAATGCATTTCTTAATTTTCTAATATATATCGATTTAAAATATGCAAAAAAAATTGCACAATTTTTAAAGCAATTTCGGTCTACAAATTGAGCAGTCAGAGATTTAAGAACCTAAGTGACCTATGAATCGAAAATCAGATGTGAAGCAGTGCAATATCTGCTGCAGCAGTAATACTTGCCAGAGTGAGTGTATGATACATAAATGGCAATATAATGTAACTATAGCATAACAAATTATAAAATTTTTTTCAAAACACTTCACTACTCTCACAGCATAGTGTTAAGGTCCTCTTTACATTTATGTGCTTTGTATGATTTTTACATCTTTCAGAAACATATACTTATTATTCATTTGTTTACTTTTATGTTATTTTTGCAGCACAAACAAAATGCCATAAATAAAATTCAGTAAATAGTAAGTATATTTTTGCTCCATTAAAGACAAGGTTTTTGTGAAAATCATTAAAATCAAAATAAAAGTAATTTCTAACTTTAGCCAGTTTCTCCAGGTCAAACCAAAGTGACCAACCAAACCTCAAAGGTAATGATAAATTCTTACATATTTCAGGATATGGCACATCAGTTAATCAATATTAGAAATTGATGTACTTTGGATGCCAGACTTCTCACTTTGGCCATAACATACACAAATAAAGCATGGATAAATGTATACGATTATGCATATCTATTTTTATACAGTACAAAGTCTGATATCTGGATGTCCAATGTCTGGACCACCAGCCAAGAAATAAATAAATCCATTAATTAAATTAAATAATGAGAAAGGATTCTTTCCCCTCCCCATGAAATGTAGATGTGGAAAATTGAATACTCCACAAAAAAGGAAAATGTGCTGTAAATATGCTTTCTCTCCCATCTGAGATTCTTGCATGCCACCTTCAATCGCCTACTGGCTATGGAATCACATCGAAGCCAATAACAATATATTGTTTGACATTGTATTTGATGTTGGCTAGGATGAACTTTCTGTCCTTCAACAGTTAATTGTATTTGATGTTGGCCAGGATGAACTTTCTGTCCTTCAGCAGTTAATTGTATTTGATGTTGGCCAGGATGAACTTTTGGCCCTTGAGTGGTTTGGGGAGGCAGCGCCGGCGCTACACATTTTGCCACCCAGTGTAATCATTGCAGGTGATAAATTCTGCTGCCCAGTACCACCCTAAATTCCAATGAGAGGGCAGACATGCTGGCCAAAGAGGCTGCTATGGGTAATGCTGGGGATGCGTTCAATATTCAAGCAGCAAAAAGAATTGTTATTGGTAAAATTAAGGATTTCTGTTATGATTGTTGGAAAAAGAAATGGAGTATTTTGGTAAAAAGGAAAGATTACTTGTTGAACTTTGAAGTTTTTAAAAATATGAGAATGATATGTGATTTTGATTACTATCAAATAATTATTGGAAATGGGAGCTTCCTGGCATAATTTACAAAATAGCAGTCTTTATAGTTTTTGTAGTGCTGAAGACTATGGATGACATTTTGTCGAAGACTGCATATTATTGTGACATGTTATAGTAAAACATGGTAACATAAAGGAATTCTATTGCCCATTCTATTGTTTAGATTTGCAAAGGAATTGATGAACTTTATAAATGGCAACAGAACACTACTGGGAATTTTGGTTTGATGTTTTTGACTGTATTTCTGTTTTATGTGTCTTAAGCTTTTGTTTTAATCTTTAAACTGTACTATTGTCTGTGTTGAGTATGCTGCATTAACCATGAGGCCAATCATTATCGGCCAGGAGGGTTTCAACTCACTTGTATATTACATTAAATTACAGTACCTCCCTAAATTCTGCTGCTCACTCTCTCTGTTAAATTCTAAAAATTTTGCCATTTTTGATTTTTGCAGTTCAGTGCTTCTCTGAATTTTAAAAATTTTGCCGCCCCTAAATTCTGCCAATTGGTGCGGCCGCATCAGGTCTGGTGCCAGCCCTTTCGGGTGGTTAGCATTTTTCTATCTTACCAAAACAATAAGCAAAGGCCAAATGTTTCCATCCCTACATGTCAACTTACTAGATTTAAACTGCTGATCTAAAATCTGGAAATTTTCAGAAATACCAAGTCCCGAAGAATCCGGATCTCAGACTCTGCATTACATTACATCAATATGTGCATAAAAATAATTACTTTACTATAAAATTAAGTTCTTCTTGCTAAATATTACTCCAAAGTAATAAATAATAACCATTGATGTTTACCTCCATTTCTTTATGTATTAATGTCTTTTCAACTTTGCAATCCATAATTTCCTCTATTTTTTGTAGTTATGGAGATCAGCATTAGAAAAAAAGCAACTTTTCTAACCATGCTGGTGCTCTCCTTTCTCTCGAATAATTCTGATGTTTCATTTTGCTCATGATAATAAATAAATGCATTTTAATCATTTACTTAGTTTTACATATTCATTCATTAATTTTTGGCACTCATTTTCAAAGTTTAAAAAAAAGAAGAGAAAAAGAAAAGGGCACGTGTGGAGGAAATTAAATGTACAGGAAAAGCTTCATTCTCATTAAAAGTTTAAGAATCAGCTTTTTATTTCATTGTCTGAACTTAAGATTATGAAACAATATTATATAAAAGTCATTATATTAATAACCACTTGTAAGTTAATTACAGCACTATGAGAATGAAAAGAATATGCAATACTTATTTACATCATAATGAGTCCATATAGAAAGTCCTTCAGAAGCTATACGAAAGATGCTTGAGAAGATCTGATTCTCAGGAACAAAGCTTGGAAAGACTATATCTTTTGACAAAGGAGGAAACTGGAGACGTATGTCAGCAATATCTTTTCGAACATCTTTGCCCACAGAACGTAAATAATAATATTCATTCTAAAAGTATTAACAATTCAAAGAAATTAATGCTACAGTAATTATATGTTAGAAATTTGAAAAATTACACAACAAAATACAAATGATTTTTTAAAATTAGATTTACAGTATTTTAGCTCTATTAAGGAACTGTTATAGTTACATAAAGTTTATGTTTCATGCAGTTTCAACTTTAATTGGAATTTATATTTAAAAAAAAAGTGTAATCTCATATTTCAGAACACTAAAAATGTTTTATTCACATTAGGTAACAAAGGAAAGTACAGTATGAATTTATTGATAAGAAAATTTTTGTGTAAAAATATTTCCACTTTGCTTTGAGTAATAAATACATATACATTTACTTTAACCATTACCACTTTAACCTTTTATATATTCACTTAACAAAATAATTTAACCAGTTTCATTTAAAATAATAAAATTATGAAAATATTTAATTTAAACATTTGGTTTATGCAACAATAAGGATATCTTTCCTAGTTACTTTTTCTGTTGAAAGAATTTTTGTATGCTGTTTACTGGCATATTTTTTGATTGATTCAGTTATTTAATAAAAAAATTAAAAAAACTAGAACAGAATAAAGATTTCTAACATAGCATAAAGCACTGCATTCACACACAAAAAAGTATAGTCATATCTTTTCAATATATTTCCAGCATTATTTGAAATCACTCATTTTCCTAATTATTCCCAGCTCTACATTATTCATGCTGATTGAGATATTTAACATTATAGTTAATATTTTTAAATTCTTTGCATGCTTTGAAACCCTGAAACAGCTTTAGAATCATTTTCAACCTCTTCTATCAATATTTTTTACAACCACACCCACAAAAGCACTTTTGTACTGTCCTACTGCTTATTTCTCATAAATTATCTTCCATAAATTGTATTGTTTGAAAAAACATTTATCACTAAGCTTAGCAAAATTTACTTTCTTCTCTTTGGAAAGACAGCTTTCTAAGGTCACCTATACATTAGTCACCTATACCTATACATTAAATAAATAAAATAGCTAAAAATTAAAATAATTAAATAACAAATTTAAATTGATTAATTAGTTAATTAAAATTAAGAATATTCAAAGAGATAAAGAGAAATCTAATAAACTACTAAAGTAATTTTAAATAGTTAAATAGAAAAAAAAGTATCGGACCTTGTCTTATTTCAGGCATCGGCTGAAATTTCAGTTCCACTTAGATGCTAAAATGCAGCTCAGCCGATCGCTGTCAGCGTTTAAGCCCTGATTATATGCATAATATACTATTTCAAGGGATGACAGGTACCACTCTTTTCTCGCAGCACACCAAGGAAAAAAGATAAAATGATTAAAACTCCACTAAGGAGAATAGTGAGGATTCTAGAAACAATATGAGGATATGAAAAGAAATGTAACGGAAAAGTGTAGCTTTGAAAATAAAGACAGAAGAGTTCAAGACTTTTTGATCACTTCAATTTCAATAAAGTTTGAAACCTTGGACAAGAATTACAAGAAATTATCTTTATCACAAATTGCAAATGCTCATCACTCAGCCTGGTTTCTTTCTTTCTTTTTTTTTTTCTTTTTTTTTTTTTTTTAGATTTTTTTAAATTCCAAATGTGGAAAAAAATGTTCACATGCATATGTATACCCAAACAAAGAGTTTATTCTTGCGAAATTTCATAACTGAGAGAATTCATCTTTTGAAAGGTGAGAAAAAAGGTTAATCATATCTTTATCTTCAAATCTTTGAATAACATTTACATCACATTGTAAATTAATTATTTCCATTTTTGAAACATTACTCACATTTGTTTTTAATGGTAATTAAAATAATATAAAATTGGAATCAAAATCATTAAAATCTAAAATATTTCTTCAAAATCTTGCCATAACAATTAATGGCATATAATGCTAATTAATTTAATGGAAATATAGTCAAAGGCTGCATAAAATTGCTTTGGGAGCTGCCAGTTTGAGACCGCTGCCCTAGATATTCAAAACAGTTGTTACCTCCTATGAATTAAATAGTTATTATCAGTATAGCTAGTGCCCCATATATTATTTTGTTTATAACTTTATTATTTAATTCTAATTAAATTATTTATTTATAATTTAAAGCAAAATATGAATTGCTTGCAAGACAATCTTAGCTGGCATACTAAGTGGCTGCTTATGTAGTCCATACTTGGAGCCAATCTTGATAGGATTACTATATATGTAGTAATAGAGAGTAATGTATGTATTATATGTAGTGGAGTATATTTCATATGAAAGGAAAAAGTAATCATAAACTAAAAATTGTTAAAGGTGTATAAAAAAAGACTTAATAATACTAATGACAAAAAAACTATAACAATCAGTTTTATGAATTTTAAGTAATTTTTAATTTGATTGTATATTAATGAAGTTATGTTTTTTAGATAGTGATCTTAGATCAACTTACTTTGGAAATAAAATAATCTCCTTCTAAATGCTCTTTCTGTGTCGCTCTTTTTAGAAGTTGATTGAAAGAAAGCTTTCTGAAAGTACATAGTATAAAAATACAAAAATAGCCTATATCAAAGCTTTTTAAAATTACAAATAAGATTATTGTCATAAGTGTTCATATAACCATATCAAAGTTTACTTTTACCAATTCACAAGGAGTTAGATTTCCTGCAAATAATGATACATAAATATGACTGTATGTAGAAAAATATTTCAATTTATTAGCAATATTAGCATTTGATTTAGAATACTCAGAATTCTATTCTAAATTAATTGAATAAAAAATGCTAAAGCTGATTTTCAATTTCTGTAGAAATTTCTACTTTCATTTTCAGTCAAATCCTAACTTCAAGGGACTACTGAAAAATACCTTTACATCAGGATTATCACTAAATCATAAAAATCATCATAATTTTATTTTAACATTATATACAGGGGTTCTACAATGAAGTTCTAAGGTAAACCTACAACATATTATCCGTGAGATAATGAAATATGATGAAATCATTGCATTGTCCTTGCACAGCATAAAATGAATGTAATAATTATTGTTAATTATTAACTGATTTTTGAGAGACTGCAAAAATTCTTATACAGTAATATTTGCAAGTGTAAAAATTAATATCATTCAGTAAATAGAGCTTAAACTGCACCGAAGTCCACAAGAGCCTGGCTCCACTACTTTTTCAGTTCTTAAAATAAATCTTAATTCTAGCCGCAGCAAACAAGAGTCCTAAATAAGAGTAGCTGCTGCACTTCTTTTATGAAATTGAGCCAAGCTTTCCATAGAAAATTGTTTTGATCTCTTAACATTTTATTTTATTAATAAGAAAGTCTTAAAAATCGATTGTAACTTCTGAATGCACCCATGTCTGCCTGGGAAACAAATCCTTGCATGGAGATCCATGCTTTTAAAACTTACACACATATGTCAGAAACTTAGGCTCTTCCATTTGCTGGGGCGCAGGATTTATGGCTTCCATGCGTCACAATGGATGCGAATCAGACTATTGAGAAGTTGATCGAATTCTATAACATACAGATTAGAGAATTAGAAAAATCCAAACAATTAAATGAATCTTTCACAGCAATTGAAGAAAAATTTCATTCATGTCTTATCAGCTCACTGGGTATGATTAAGATTCTCAATGAGGAGAATCTTAAAGAATGCCAAGAGCAAATTAATGTGCACCATAACCTTGATTCTTGTACTAACAATAAATCCCTTTCAGACAATGATAGAGGCAGCAGCCCTATCAAACTGCACGATAATTCTCCCAACAACACAGACGATGAAATCACCCTCGACAAGGATATATCTTCAGACGAAGATATCACTTGCAAGCGCAGAGGAGACCAAATGATTAGGATCCGGAATTTGCACTTAGCTGCGAAAAAACTTAAATTAAGCATGAAACATACTAATTCTTCCCAACAAAAAAAAAGTAAAAATCAGGAAACAAGTAATGCCACTAAAGAACAAACTAGCGGCAACGCTACACAATCTTGTATAGAAACTACCAGTGAACAAGCAGACAATCCGCTCATGGATATTACCAATCAGGAAGAATCTACCATTAATTTAGAAAATTCTTCGACTGAAAATAATAATAATAAACAGGAAAACAAATCCAGTAAATTACCTTCTATCATACTTAAAGAAAATAAATACTCTTACAGTAAAATCAAGAATATTTTTAAACAGAAAACTTTCAAATTTATCGGCAATAGTATTCCTGATGGAATCAAAATCACCACAACAGAACCTGACACTTACAGGGCAATGGTTAAAATACTTAAGGATCTGGGGGTGGAACACCACTCTTACATTCTCCCCCAAGACAGAAAACTCAAAATTGTTATTAAAGGACTCCTAAGGAGTACTGAAACTGAGGAAATAAAAGAAGATGTGAAGAGCTTAATTTCCAACCTGAAGAAATTAAACAAATGACTAGAAGGAGAAATGGAGAAGTATCTAAACTTCCCTTATTTTTAGTGACATTACCCAAAAATGAAGCCTCCAAGGAAATATACCAGATAAAATACCTATGTGGATTAAAAATTAATATAGAGGAGTAAAAAGGTAGGCAGGGCCCTCTACAATGTTTTAAATGTCAGGGTTTTAATCACACTCAAATTGGATGTAATTACCAACCTAGGTGCGTCAGATGTGCAGGTTCACATGAATCTCAAGACTGCCCTGACAAGAACAATAAAGACAAACCGCTACTTTGTGCCAATTGCGAACAAAACCATACTTCAAGTTTTAAAGGGTGTATTAAATTCCCAAAACCGAAACAAGACAAACAAAAAACATTTCAAAGCCGCATAATAGAAGGCAAATCTTATGCACAAACCCTGACATCAGGAACGTTCAATGAAACTATCAGTGAAGCGAAGAAAATATTCTCAGATCTCGCCGAACTAGTATCTATCATTAAAAGCGTAGGATTCCTGCAAATAACCCAACATATAAAACAGATTAATAATACTAATGAGGAAAAGAATGCTACCACTAATACAAATAATGGGTCTTAACTCTCTTATTAAAGCGCCCATACAAATCATGATATAAAAATGCTAATAATATTCTACACAAAATTCCGGAACTTCAAAATTTCCTTATCACCAAAGACATCGATATTGCCTTAATCACCGAGACTCATGCAAATCCCAGCAAACGCATGAATAATATTCCAAATTACCGGTGCGACAGACTTAGTCACAGAGGTGGAGGGACTGCAATTTTTGTTAAAAGCTGCCTGCAATCCTGCCTTATTAATGAAGATCGATCCAACAACCACGAGTTACTCACTGTTTCTGTACTACTGCCCTCTTATGGCGTTGCCTAGTTTAGCTCTTTATATAATCCGCCACACAACCCACTCGATGAACAAATTCTCAAGAACATACTCTGCACTGATAATATTAATATTCTAGCCGGGGACCTCAATGCCAAAAGTACCGACTGGGCCTGCAGACAAACTAATAGTAATGGTACTGCACTCAAAAATTTCATTACTAATCATCCAGTTTATCTTTATGCTCCAGACAATTTCACCTACCTTCCTGAGAATATCAGAGAAGGAGATATTCTGGACATTCTCCTCACTAATTCCTCCATTCCTATATATATCGAATCCACCATTGATCTCACCTCTGATCACATACCAGTAATTGCCACCCTTGGTACTAATAAAATTGCTGATGACAAGTTAATCAACAAAACTGACTGGACAAAATTTTATGATTTTCTTCAAAATAATCCACCTAAAATAGGCAGCCTCAAGACTACATATGACATGAAGTCGCTATCGACACACTTACCAATAGCATCAAATACGCTTACAATTTTGCTACACAGAAGATCCCTGACAACAAATTCCCGGAGATTCTCCCCCACAGTATCAGATCTCTCATCAAAGAAAGGAACAAACTCAGGAAACGATGGAACCTGACTTGGGACCCTCATATTAAATGCGAATTAAATAAAATTAATAGATTAATTAAAAAGAATATCAGTAATTACAAGAATGAACAATGGCAGAATAAAATTCAAAGATTCAATGAGCCTGGTAATGAATTCTGGAGTTTTGCTAAGCGACTCAGAAACAACCCCACTTGCAGCAAACCTATCAAAAAAGAAGATAAGAGATCCATTACGAATAAAGATAAAGCTACCCTGATGGCAGAGCATTTTGAGAAGCAATTCGTCCCAAATGAGACTCCTTCTGATACTACATTCACTTATAATGTTAGATACTTTGTACAAGATTACATTAATAGCACCACTGTTAGACTTAATACAGAGTTCACAAATCCTAAAGAAGTCATTGAAATTATTAAGCATCTAAAAAATAGAAAAGCTCCTGGTTACAACGAAATTAATAACATTACCATTAAAAACCTGCCTCTTAGCACCATTTCTAAACTTATCAGTATTTATAACGCCTCCCTGGATAAATCCTACTTTCCCATGAAATGGAAGATAGCAAAAATCATCCTTATTCCAAAGCCAGGCAAGGACTCCACTACTCCCGAAGGCTACCGGCCCATCAGCCTACTGCCCGGACTTGGCAAGATCTTTGAGAGGATCATTCTTAATAGAACGCAACAGTACATCAACAGGCTTCCTCCGGAGCAATTTGGTTTCAGGAAAACACTCTCTACCACCAAGCAGCTTGTTCGATTAATTGAATTTATTGGTAGTGCTTTGCACAATCACCAGAAAGTCGCACTACTCAAGCTCGACGTGGCCAAAGCTTTTGACTGCGTCTGGCATGAAGGGCTCATCTTCAAGCTTATCAAACTCAACTTTTCTCCGGAAATGACTAAACTGATCTACTCATTTATTAAAAATAGAAAATTCTATGTTTCTTTTGGCCAGGAAAATTCTGATTTTAAATACATCCGTGCCTCTGTGGCCCAAGGCTCGATTTTAGGCCCTATTCTCTACTTATTTTATATCTCTGACTTTCCTAATCCAGACAACGAGATCAACAGATTTCTTGGTTGCTACGCGGATGATACTGGCCTTGCAGTAAAATCCCTTAGCCCCAACGCAGCAATTCATAAATTACAGAGCATCATGCCTTCCATTGAAAACTGGTGTAAGCAATGGAGAATTGTCATCAACGCAGATAAATCTCAACTCCTTATTATTAGCCGAAATAGAAAGACTCATCAGATCATTAGCAATAACTTAAAATTTTTCGATAAAAATATTCCCATTGTTAATAAAGCAAAGTACCTCGGTATCACCATCAACAATAGACTCACTTGGACGGACCACATCAATATTATTAAAGGTAAAGCCTACGGAAATATGAAAAGCCTCATGCCACTATTAGGAAAATTTTCTGGGCTCAATTTAAAAAGTAAAAAGCACATCTACACGGCCATCATCAGACCTACCCTCTGCTATGCTTCACCTGCCTGGGCTGCAGTGAAAAATAATGACATAAAGAAAATTCAAATTGTTCAAAACAAATTTCTCCGACTCATTACAAATGCGCACTACTATGTTTCTAATGCCCGTCTTCACAATGATTTAAAAATCGACTACATTAAGGATCATATTATGAAGACTAATGATAAATTCTTCTGCAAAGCGCTCAACTGTCCCTTCATGAAATATTTCCAAGTTTTCAATTATACAGTTCTACCTGAGGACAGAGATCCGAGACCCTGTGATCAAAATTTCCCTACCTAATTTTACTTGTACATATCTGTATATTATTATTTTGAATCTGTATCCTCATATTTTAGCCCAGTTTTATGCATTTATTCCAGCATTTTTTTCATACATTATTACTTATCATGTATTTCCTTTTCATCGTGTTGTACATATGTATCATAATTAATCTTCGTTTTTAATTTTTAGGAACTCTCCTTTTATTATGTATGCTTTATTCTTATTTATCCAAGACTAATTATTTATATGCATGTATTTATGTTTATATATTATTTTATTTATTTATTCATATGCTTTATATATTACCATATATTCACTGTACTATTATGCCCATTTATCAGGAATGGATTACGCTTATTCACCACCGCGCTCTCCATTAAAAATAGTCTGATTCGCACACTGTGACGCAGGGTCACCCCTTCTCTCCTGACCTTTAGTTCCACCACCACCCTTCAAGACCGACTAATTTTAGGTACCATCACTTATCAGAAGCCGGTAAAGCGGCATTTACTAGCTGCACACCGGCAATATCAACATGGATGGATGGATGGATGGTCAAAAACTTATCTTCCAAGACGTGCAATAAATTTATGAGAACTTATTCCTGTTTGAGAATGGGTATATTTTTCATTGTCGAAAGTATTACAGATGAGTAAGACCACTGTATTCAAGCATTCGGTGTCACCGATTCCAGTTATTTGCGATTAACTGTAGAACAGAAAATGGGAACAGTTGCTTATATTCCTAAAGGTGCTTTAAGTTATAAGAGGTTTAATATTGTGAAATACTGGTGGGATAAATGGCTCAAACATATCCAATGCTAGTGACTCCACATGGACAAAAGCACTTTTCAGAATGATTTAACCAAATATAGGCAGATGGTTACTTGTACAGAACCTAATATTTGTTCTCAGCTTACAAATCACTCCTCATACTCAGGAAAAAGTTTTTTCCCTGTGACATTCTGCTTGACAACTAAAATTATATTGGTAGGTGCTCATGGTCAGAAAATGTTGGACACTCTTTTCCATATTTCCGAAACTACCACTTCCCTGAAAAAATTTTCTTGCACACGCCCATACTGTGACTATTATTAGCAATGCTTTGACTGTCTCACCTTTTTTCATTCGTGTGCTGGAAAAAAAAATATCTTAGTATCATCCCATAATACTATATATCCAATGCTTAAGTTCATCAGGACCCCATTTTCACAATTTCTCAGTTTCTGGCTGAAACTGTAATTCCAGCAGAATTGCAAGCTACAAATAATGAACATTTCATTGAATACATAATTCCATTATTTAAAATCATGTCATTAATTTTGCCTGTCTAATACATTGTAACCCCAATTCATTAGTTTATACTCTTATTTCCAATTAAGCTTGCAATCATACATAAATCTATACATATTTATTGTATTCCAGTTCCCTTGAAAGTATAAATTCATAAGTTACAATAGTACGCCTGATGCTTTTACTGCAAATCAACTAAGAAAACTAAAAGGTACACATTTAAACTATTATGCTGAGTAAAATACTAAAACTTGATTCAAATCAGATGGTAAAAAAAACTCCTATTAAGATTTACCTGTTCAATAACACCACATAATTCTACAATATCAGTGGGTTTTTTTTTTTTTTTTTTTTTTTTTTAAATGTCATGCATTAAATGGCAAATGATCTTACTGCACATATTCAGTCATCAAGTTTATGATATATAAAGCTTCATTCAGATGAAGGATTTGTGGTTTAAGCCATAAAAGTCCATTAACACTTGTTTAACAGGAGATTTAAGCTGTGGCCCTAGCATCACTATTTTGGGAGGAAAAATTCAAGGTCAGATACTTTTCACACAGATCTCTTAGGATTTTAAAAGCATCAGGTGAAGAAAGCTTAATGCTTTGACACAAAAGATGTTAATTTTTTAATGCATTACAAATAAAAAAAAAACTTTATCATTTCATTATAAATTACATTATAACACATACTTTTTGTAGCTGAAAATTACGAATGACTCTGCAGTTGTCTACAATTTCTACACTATGTACAGGAGTTACTTTACTTATGTAATTTATTAACTTGTGTATAAGTTCACATATCTTAGCTCATGTATAACTTGATTCACATATCTTAGCTCTGCGTCCCTTAGTTTACATATCAAGGTCACAAATTTCTCTCCATCATTTTTTAGCCTCAAAAACCAGAATTCTAAATATTTCCTTTTAGATATAGAAAAATTATTCCAAAAATAACAATACCACAATGCAAATTAATACACATAAAGCAAGCAAGTGATCTTGTCTGTCACACATGATATTAATTTGCTATTTTGGTCCAAAATGTGACCTGCTTCATGACTCAATAATTGCATTTGCAGTTTTATGTACTTTCCTTGCTAATGAAAATACTTGAAAAATATTTTTTAAAAAAATGATATGCAATTCTATAACATTAAATTGTAAATTTTTGACATACTTAATAAAATATTAACAAAAATTAATCAGTCAAATAAAATATTCAAAGTATATTCTACTAAGATATATGGACCATAATCTAGTACTATATATCAAACACAGAACAATATCCAAAATCCATATGTCCAATATTTGGGTTATCTAATATCTGAACCAACTGCTTTTTTTTTTTTTTTTTCTTTTTTCTTTTAATTAAGTCTAGGAATGGAATACAAAGTTAGAAATCCCGACTCATTGGGACTGTGACAATTTTGGATTTGGAATTTTTTTTTAAATCAGTTTAAATCTTGTAAAATGACATGTAAAATTATAAAATTAAAAATATGACACAATAGTCAATGAAATAATGAAGCAATTATAACCTTAAGGGAAATAACATTTTGAAAAAAATCGAAATATTTGTTTGTTTCCTTTAAACAGTTGCTATTGCACCTATTTTTCAGTGAAAGTTGTTTCATTTGTATCTGCTAATGCCTTGTCTTTAGTTCTGTCTATAGACATAATTTCTTGTTCAGTTACAAAGTTGTTTAAGTCCTGTAATTGTCATGTCAAGAACACCCACTAAATTATCAACCGAATTTTTTTCTTTCTCATCAGCCTTCATGTCACTTTATTTGGGTATAGATTTTAAATGCTACAGAAGACAAAATTTTCCAATTACTGGTTGGCAGAGATGTGATAATAAATGAAGATGATATAACAGAAGTTTTCCATTGTGAAGGCAATGCCCCCCGTTAGCAATCACTTAACAAACAAATGGTGAAATCTGTAATATGATATTAAGTTCAGGAAATATCACTACCAATAATGAAGAAAATGACAAAGGTTTTTGAGAATAAAAGGATTTTGCTTGACAGTTTAGTGGGAATGCATGACACAGCAATTACAAGTCTCGAACAATGGAATTTTATAACTAAACAAGAATAATGCCTATCAATGAAGAAAAAGCATTAACAATAAAATCAAAACAATTAAAATAACTTACACTGAAAGAAATGTTTAATAAAACAAGCAAATATTGAGCTTTTTTGTAAATGTTGATTCCCTTAATACAATCAAAATCACAAATACTTCATTATTTCATAAACAACTACTTCATATTTTTAATTAATTTTTATAATTTTTATATATCATCTTATCAAATTTCAACTGATGATCTAAAATCAGAAAATTTCTGAAGTTCCAATGGTTCTAGATCATGGACTTTGCACTGTGTCTGTATATAAAGACATATTGACTATGCTCCAACAGTTTCTTGATTTTGAACCTACTATTAGTTATTATGTCATATTTGTTTTTTTCAAATGAGCTTCTTACTATGCTATATACAGTCAAAAGTCGTTAATCCGGACTGGTCGGGACTTCGGCAAGATTATCGATTTTTCCGGATTATAGATCATCAGTTTAAATCTGGTAAGATGGCATGCAGAAATTATAAAATTAAAAATATGAAACCGTAATTTATGAAATAAAGAACAATTATGATCTAAAGGGTATCAAAATTTACAAAAAAAAAGCTTAATATTTATTTGTTTACTTTATTAAACATTTTTTTCAACGTAAGTTGTTTAAGTTGCTTCGTTTTATGTGATAATACTTTCTCTTTAATTCTATAAACAGACATAATTTCTGATTCAGTTACAAAGTTCAGCTGTTCAAGTCCTATGATTGCTGGGTCAAGAATACCGACTAATTTGTCAATCGAAATTTTTTCATTTTCAATAACCTCTGTGTCACTTTCTTCACTATCGGAAGCAAATTATAATGACGAGGAATTTGATTTAAATCATATCAAAGACGGAGTACATCGAGATGAAATACTACATTTAGTAAGGAATTATAAGCCAAATAAAATGAAAACATCTGCCCTGAAGATAAGGATAGTGCTGACAGATCAACTTCCAATTCATTGCACGCCGCAGCGTTTCCTCCCCCCTTCCCAACGCAGAGCAGCGTGAAATTGATAAACAGATTTCGGAATGGTTAGAGAAACAAAGGATATGCCTTTATCCATATTTTGCAGCAATTCCACTTTTGTTTAATGGACTTTGAAACATATTTTCGCTTTGTAGATCCTTTAAATATTAGTAAATATATATTGGAAATTCTATTTGACATAATCGAAAGTTCAAGCTTACTTTTATAAAATTGCTCTAACAGTCTGCAAAAAATAATAAGCCGGATTCAATTCGAAGATTAAGGAACAACGCAATCTGCAACATTAACTGAATTAGGTACTTTTAGCTTAGCTTATACCATCCGTTATACATTAAACGCGCATGCATAAACATATTTTGTGCATGCGCACGCGCATATTCGTAGCCGTATAAGTCGTACATGCATGTGTAAACGCCTATGCGCATGCATCAAAGCAAAGCATTCGCAGAAAGTTTGTAGCTTTCAGGTCCAGATTATAGATCATTCCGGATTATGGGTGTTCGAATTAACTACTTTTGACTGTATATCCCTTGACAAGTTCTGTTTGAAACATTAAATATGGGATATTAATATTATGGTTTTATCATTGTCCGTTTTTCAATTTACATTGCTTCTTTTATTAATTTTGTAGAGACATTAAGATATTTTGGAAGCAAGAGAGATTGAAAAATTAGCAAATGCCTTCGCCGGGAATCGAACCATGCACCTCTGGAATACCGGCCCACAGTGCAAGAACCATTACACCACGAAGGCACGCAAGGAAAGCAGGAGAAATACCTTATAATTTTTTCCTGCTAATATTTTAATTTCCCTCCTATTATTTGAAATCTTTCTGGATTAATCTTAACCTGGGTCTAAAATTAACCAAAAGCAATACAGATCCCTCTGTTTTAAAAGCCCTCACTTTTGAAATACAGTCAAAAGTCGTTAATTCGGACACCCATAATCCGGAAAGATCTATAATCCGGACCTCAAAACTAAAAACTTTCTGCGCATAGGTGTTTACGCGTGCACAAAAAACCTTTACGACTGCACATATGCATGTGCGCAAGTGCAGAATACGTTTTTGCGTGTGCGTTTTATGTATAACGGACAGTATAAGCTAAAATTACCTAATTATCTATTTCAGTTAATGGTGATGATTGCGTTGTTCCTTAATCTTCGAATTGGATCTGGTTTATTATTTTTTGCAGACTGTAAGAGCAATTTTATAAAAGTAAACTTGAACTTTCGATTATGTCAAATAGAATTTCCGATGCTGGAGCTCCCAAAGGATCTACAAAATGAAAATATGTTTCGATGTCCATCAAACAAAAAGTGGAATTGCTGCGAAAAATGGATAAAGACATGAAGAAGGTGACAGAGAGGTTAGTGAAAACAAAAATATTTCGATTGACAAGTTAGTCGGTATTCTCCGCACTGCAATTACGGGACGGAACTTTGTAACGGAACAAGAAATTATGTCTGTTTATAGAATTAAAGAGAAAGTATTATCACATAAAATGAAGCAACTTAAACAACTTACATTGAAAGATATGTTTAATAAAGTAAACAAATAAATATTAAGCTTTTTTTTTTGTTGTAAATTTTGATACCCTTTAGATCATAATTGTTCTTTATTTCATAAATTATGGTTTCATATTTTTAATTTTAGAATTTCTACATGCCATCTTATGAGATTTAAACTGATGATCTATAATCCGGAAGAGTCGATAATCCGGAATCGCTGAAGTCCCGACGAGTCCGGATTAACGACTTTTGACTGTATCACATAAAACGAAGCAACTTAAACAACTTACATTGAAAGAAATGTTTAATAAAGTAAACAAATAAATATTAAGCTTTTTTTTTTTTTTTTTTTGTAAATTTTGATACCCTTTAGATCATAATTCTTCTTTATTTTATAAATTACGGTTTCATATTTTTAATTTTAGAATTTTTGCATGCCATCTTACAAGATTTAAACTGATGATCTATAATCCGGAATCGCCGAAGTCCCGACGAGTCTGGATTAACGACTTTTGACTGTATTAAAAATTTTTTACCCTGAACCAGAGTGGCTTCGGATCTTTACTGATGGATCCCTTCTGTCTGATGATCCTAATGCAGGTGATGGAGTTTTCTCCAAAATTTTCTCTTTCTACATCCCTGTGTGCCAGGGTTCTGCATTTGACGGTGAAACTGCTGCGATTCGCACAGCTCTGTACCAGCTGCCATGCCACTTGAAAAAATTCACAACAGCTGTTATACTCAATGATTCCCGAGCTGCTCTGTTGGCTATCATTTCAGATAAAAATCCCATATCACAGGACATATTGGATTGTCGACATTATCTAAAAACCTGGCTTTACTTGAGAAAACTATAGTCCTCCAGTGGGTTCCTGCCCACTGTGAGGTTCCATGTAACGAGAAAGCCGACTTCCTGGATAAAAAGGGTGGTTTAATCATGCAGAATATTTCTCATCCTTTGCCTTTCCATACTGTAAGGAATCTTATTAAAAGATCTTTCATTACTTGCTCAGGAAGATCTCTATCATCGTGTTTCTCATAAGTTTTGAAAGAATGCTATCCCGAATTGGTGTAATAGCCCAAGGCGTAAAGTGGTTGCTAAATTCCGCCTTGCCACCAGACATGACTGCCTACAGTATCATCTTCATAGATTCAAAATTCCTCCTTCTCTGATATGCACTCTGGAGAGGTGATGGATGCCACATGTCTACCCCACTGTCCTGCTCTGCGCAAGATTTTTCTCGCGAGCATTACTGGGAGGCAAAAGATACGAGGGTTGGAACTTTAATAGTGGCAACTATTTATTTACAAGGAATACAAAAGTTATTCATGTCACCATGTTTTACAGTCCTTCAATACAGTCGCCATCATTGTGTACAACCCGTTTCCAACGATGTGGAAGTCGCAGCTAACTGTAGCAGCCCCTGTTTTGTTGATAGTTTGAATGGTCCGGTCTATTGTCGCAAGATTCTCAGGAACAGTTTGGAAACGAGTGCCATGAAGTGGTTCCTTCATCTTAGGAATTAAGTCACAAGGGCTTAGATCTGGGGAGTATGGTGGATGGTAAAGCACTTCCCAGCCCCATCGCTTGAACAAATCAGTCACAGCTTGTGCTGCATGCGGCCGAGCATTGTCATGCAAAATGAGAGGAGCGTTCTGCAGAAAGTGTCGCCGTTTTTTTCTCAAAGCTGGTCCGAGATTGTGCTTCAAAAATGAGCAGTAATACCGCACAGTGACGGTCTGCTGTGGGGGAACGGTATGCGTTAGGATGACACCATCACAGTCGTACACGAGAATCACCATAACTTTCACATTGCTGGGGTTCTGACGAAATTTTGAACGTCGTGGTGACCCGTGATGATGCCATTTGTTTTATTGGCATTTCAGTTCTGGCTGGTACGATCAAGCCCAAGTCTCATCCAGCATAATGATATGGCGTAAAAAAGCATCTCCTTTGCGCTCATAGCGCTCCAGGTGGGTTCGAGCAGCATCATATCGTAGCCATTTCTGCATTTCCGTCAATTGATGTGGAACCCATCGTGAAGCAATTTTTCTCATGGACAAGCATTCCTTCAGAATGTGCAGCACAGTCCTATGCTAATCCTGTTTGTCCGGCCAGCTGACGAATCGTTTGGCGGCGATCACCGTCCATTAGTGCGGCAATAGCTTGCACGTCTCCATCGCTGACACTCGGACGACCTGGCCACAGCATGTCTGCCACGTTTTGGCGTCCTTCATTGAATGCTTTCACCCATCTCGCTACCGTTCTGTAAGGCAATGCAGATTCCGCGAAAGCCTCTTGAAGCCCTTGATGACACTGTCGTGCTATACGACCTCTGGCACATTCAATTTTTATCCAACATCGTTGTTCTTGTTTTGAAAATATCCTGACAACACTTGCTTTAGACAGCGAGCTAATACAAGGATCTGTTCTTCGCGTCACTCCGCATGCACGTGACATAGGCAGGACGAGTCTTTTTGCTGAGAGGTAAGGTAGTAGGTATGTAGTTTACGTGTGGTATACGCGATATTCTTTGGTTTTGTTGCATAGCGTTTTTTCAGCTGTGTTGTCACTATTACAGTTCCAACCCTCGTATATTAGATTAAGGGAGCCTGTTACAGCTTTTTTTTTTTTTTTTTACATTGTGTTGCTGTATTCTATGTTCTTTCTTCTTGTTTTTTACTGTAACTGTTCATAATCTGCCATTGGAAATAATTTTTTTTATTTTAATGACTACACTATTGTTCTAACAAGTTCCAACTTTCTTTGCATAGAGATTAACTTGATATTTTAGTCAATTTTAAATTGTTTACCTTTAATTCTTATCCTACACCTCTTTCCTCAGATAGGATAATCAGGATTTCTTTTCCTAATATATTCAATATATATATATATATATATATAAATAAATTTTCTAAATACATAAATATATAGAGAGAAAGAGGCTTAAAGAATCTAAAAATCTAAAATCAAAACTAAATTGGAGTCAAAGCAAGGCTATAGAACAATTATGATCTAAAGGGTATCAAAATTTACAAAAAGAAAAAGCTTAATATTTATTTGTTTACTTTATTAAACATTTCTTTCAATGTAAGTTGTTTAAGTTGCTTCGTTTCATGTGATAATACTTTCTCTTTAATTCTATTAAACAGACATAATTTCTTGTTTAGTTACAAAGTTCCGCTGTTCAAGACCTATAATTGATGTGTCGAGAATACCGACTAATTTGTCAATCGAAATTTTTTCGTTTTCAATAACCTCCGGCACTTTCTTCACTATCGGAAGCGAATTATAATGATGAGGAACTTGTTTTAAATCATATCAAAGACGGAGTACATCGAGATGAAATACTACATTTAGTAAGGAATTATAAGCCAAATAAAATAAAAACATCTGCCCTGAAGATAAGGATAGTGCTGACAGATCAACTTCCAATTCATTGTGCACCGTGTCGTTTCCCTCCCCCCGCTGAGCAGCGTGAAATTGATAAACAGATTTCGGATTTCGAAACATATTTTCGCTTTAGATCCTTTACATATTAGCAAATATATATTGAAAATTCGGTTGATGTTTGGATTATGGTAACTTGGCGATTTTTTGGCGAAAATTTGGCGACCAACTCTGCTATAGCAACCTTCTATTTTTTTCGCCGCCATTTTGTCTTCACGAAGTAAAGACATATTTCTTTTCTTTTTATTTACTCAACACTTTTTCCAACAATCTGCCAGCCGAATTACACTTATGCTAGAAATTTTATGGAACAAAACTGCTTAATCATGACAAATATTAACAGTAAAATTGGGAAAAAGTGCAGAATTGCAAACTTCTTGTTGCGTTTTTCAAAATCGCACATACACAGTAACCATGTACACGTCGACTTATTTTTACTTAAAAAAAACATCCCAGAATTGCACAAAAATAGCATTGCAGACACTCTTCACTATATCCATGTACACTGCTTTTTTCTCATAAATTAGAACAATTTCACGAAAATGCATGAAAATTTCGTCAATCTTTAAATTTGGTAAAAAGGACATATATGAAATTACCTGATCGCGAAAAAGTATATACCCTTTCCAAAGATGAACATTTGCACATATAAAATAAATAAAATATCCAAAAACTTTTACCTCTAAATTATCTATTATAAACGTCACCAACGAATCTATAACAAAACATTAAAAATGGTTTCAAATACTTAGTCTCAAATATTTAAATAATTTCCATGCACGTTTACTTCCACTCAAACGTATACCAAATTGCTACAAACATGTAATTCACAAAATAACTATCATTTAATTAAAATATAATTAAACCATGTACACGTCGACTTATTTTTACTTAAAAAAACGCACAAAAATGGCTTTGCGCACACTCTTCACTATATCCATGTACACTGCTTTTTTCTCATAAATTAGAAAAATTTCACGAAAATGCATGAAAATTTTGTGAATCTTTAAATTCAGTAAAAAGGACATATATGAAATTACCTGATCGCGAAAAAGTATATACCCTTTCCAAGGATGAACATTTGCACGTATAAAATAAATAAAATATCCAAAAACTTTTACCTCTAAATTATCTATTATAAACCTCACCTGCCAATTTCTAACGCAAACATTAAAAATGGTTCCAAGTACTTAAATTCTTTCCATGCACATTTACTTCAACTCAAACATATTCCAAAATACTACAAACATATAACTCTCAAAATCACGATCATTAAATTAAAATATAATTAAATTAAAAAATACTACTTAAAATATAAATAAGCACATACATTAAATTAATAAAAATTAGCTTACAATCCTAATTACTTTAAACTAAATCATTGCTAATAACAATTTTCCAATAATACCATATTAATTTATTTACTCCTTACATTTAGAACAATGCATAAAAATAATATCCTCAAATAATTAAAAATACTAACTTACCTAATCTTCTACAGAATCTTGAGTGCATGGCAGATCACAAAATGTCCATTTTCACCAGATTTCTTGCACCGCCATTCAAACTTATCTGTAATATCCTTCCTTTCCCACAATCTCATTTCATACCCACATGTTCGACATTCATACTTATCCGCAATTAAGCAATTCTTTTCAGTTACACATAAACGCAATAAAAATTTCGGATTTACTTTATATACGGCCATGGGATCCAAATATTAAACAACACTGTTTCACAGAACATAGAATGAAACTAATGCTGTACAGCAGATATTTTTACAAATTTACCCCCTTTTCCGATTAAAGAACAGTGATTCGTCCATTAATGTCACATGACATATCTCATGATCTCTCATTTTCCTCACACAAAATAATGCGTAATCGGAACGGAGTATTTCTCACATTATTCCCAAAGTCCTAGGTAGGAACCTTTATCGCCTCCAAAATGTCGCCAAACTACCTGTTACCATATTCCAAAGATCAGCCGAAAATTCCATTTGATATAATCGAAAGTTCAAGCTTATTTTTATAAAATTGCTCTAACAGTTTGCAAAAAATAATAAGCCGGATCCAATTCAAAGATTAAGGAACAACGCAATCTGCAACATTAACTGATTTAGATAATTTTATCGCAGCCGTAAAGGTCTTACGCGCACACGTAAATGCCTATGCGCATGCGTTAACGCGCAGAAAGTTTGTAGCTTTGAGGTCCGGATTATAGATCATTCCGGATTATGGGTGTCTGAATTAACGACTTTTGACTGTACTTAACTGTACTCTTTATACACAATAGAATTAATAAATAATAATACAATATAAAAAGTAGGATTTTTATAGAATTTTTTTTCTTTCAAGAACATAATAAATAATATTCAGAAATATATTACAACATTTTGTAATGCAGATATTAATATACCAACTTTTTAAATAGTTTAACTAAGGCAGATAAACATACTTGTATGCAAAGTTTTTCCTTAAAAAGTTTAATGCTGGAAATTCTGACACATGAATTGTAACCTCCTCCTGTCCCACAACACTTGCCAAATATTCAGGAGTCCATTTTTCAATACAACTTCCAATATTTATTCCCCGTAAAACAAAAGGTTTCCGCTAAAAAGGTCATAAATTGATAGAAAATATAAATTGAATTTAATGAAATCACTGCCAAAGAACAAACAAAACATCAACCAATTACAATACAGCATTTAAAACATCAATACAATATATATATATATATATATATATCAGCTCATCATTGGCACATTTATAAAAAATTAAATAGCAAAAAGATACAAGTGAATGAAAGCTGAGATTCTGATATTCAGTATATTTATAAATCAGTTAATGCATACAGCAAGAAGACAACTTGTATTGTGAGGCATTATTCACAACACTATTCAAATGATATGCAATATAATTTACTCAAAATTTTTTGTGGGAAAAAGTTTTGAAATCCAGTAACACTGCACATTGGCGCTTACAAAATAAATACAGACTTTTAAAAATAGATATAACAGTAGCATAATAAATTAATGTATAATAAATTGGCATACTATATATAAAAGCTTAAATTAATGGGCTGGAAATGATCTTTATTTCAGAAAAATATAATGTAATCTATGTAGTTTAGTAAAACTCTTGAAGTGTAATATTGTATTTCATCTATTACAAGATGTACACATTATAAAGCATTTATACCACATATAGCTATATCTCAATGTAATTAAGAATGATTCATACGGCATTTCAAAATACATAAAAAGTACACTTTTCAAAAATATATGCTTTCTGTAAATAATTATCTAAGTCTGGCACCTTTCTATTGATTCTTCATGCTTAGAAATATAACTATGTTAGAAAAAAAAAAAAAAAGAAAAGAAAAAAAAAGAAAAGAAAAGGGGGAAAAAAAGTGTCATAACTAAAATTATGCATATTAATACATTTTTTTCTTCAACTAGAAGAGAGTTAACAATCATTCAAAAGCTTTTTTTTTTTTTCAATGTTTATTATCTACTGACAATATAATGTATCCCTTATTTAATGCTATATTTCACCTGAAGCAAAGATCTCAAGCTTTTGCCAAACTTTTAAGTATAAGTAAACTAAACGTTTAGATATTTTAACAGTAATACTTGCTTGCATATTTTTATATTATTTTTTTATTTATTTTTCTTCTTACAATAAGTTAAATAACAGTTTTTACATGGGTTAAATTTGATCACTCTCGTTCTTGTTCCTGTTACATCCTTTCGTTTATTGAAATTAAAATTTAAAACAGACTATTTTATAAGGTTCGATAATAAATAATTACCTGTGATATAAATTCACCTACAGTGGACTCCTCCAAGAAAACAGGAACTTTTTGTACTTCCATTATGAAATCCTCAATAATTACTATAAACTATAATGAATTTATTAAACAATTAAATATAATCCAATCGCAAATTGTTATCTGTTATATCATTTATGACCGAAACTATTTCTGCAATTTTTATTTTCTTTAACTATTTTCTACCCTTATGTTTTAAGCTACTACAAAAATAATTTGTCATTAATTTTTTTTTTTTTTTTTTTTTATTCTATAACGTTGTTCAGTTTTTATATGGATCAAATAATGGATTTATAAAACTATAAGAGACTCACAGACAGTAAACAAGATTGCGTTCAATAGATCAATCGTGAAATTTCACGACCGATCAAAATTATAAGCAGACGAGAAATACAATACGAACTATCATTATCGTTAAAACTTTCAGCCGAAAGGGAAAAGCATCTTTACTTTACTTTAGTGTATTCTATTCATTCTCCCGACCGTTTTTATCTTGCTTTCGTGAAAAAAGATGTACTGTTAAGGTGCACCAATTTGTTTTCATCTTATGTAAACTTCCTTGATACTGAAAAGCGTAATGCACAACTCCTGTTTACTTAAATTTTTTTGAACTAGTTCAAATTTTTTAACCCATGTAATTATATCTGAATTCAGCGGAAAGAACTACCAAACAGTGCGTATAAACTCTATAATACTGTGTTCTTTTTTTAAACTTGCTCATATAGTAAAAGCTTTTTTAGCTAATTTTTGAAAATGTAGAGTATTCAGTGTTTATCTGTCGTTCAGCTTATGTTAAAAATTTCGGTAAAATCCTAGTATACGGTGCAGCCTTGGCGCGATTTTGAAAATTATCGCCAACACCAAAAATGACCCAAAAAACGTCTATGTATAACTATATATATTCTTTGAATACCCGTTTACTACTTCATCGTATACGTCCTGTTTTTACTGCTCATCATAAAAGTAGCCAAATCCCGTATGCACCGGTACTAGGATTAAACCAAAATTTCTTAACTTACTTTATGGTTATCTGCAACATGATATCTATAATCTGTGGAAATGCTGTGTTTGTTTTTAGTGTATTTTTGGATTTACCTAATACAACAGCCAACTTCAGAATGTGCATATCACACGCCTGTTTGAATACACCTGAATTTAACGCAAATATATATTTAAATAAACAGTATCTACCGGCTAATGTTTCTTTTATTTATCGCCAAATTAGGTTAGATTGGGTTAGGTTATTTTCTTTTTTAATGTTGCTAAGTCACGAGGACTTTCTAAGAGTTAGGTTAATTTTTTAAGGCAAAGCAACTTGAGAACTATTTGTCTATAAGGAAGCATGTCTTTGTAGAGGATGTTTTAAGGGAAACTGGCTTATATCTACATTACGCAGAGGGATAACCAATTATGCAGCTAGCCTATTCACTGGTATATGAACCCTGGTCCAACTACCAATGTTCAGCATCTTTATTGCTTGGGCTCCTGGTCGACCTGCCTTTCTAAGGGAAACTGGCTTGTATTTACAGTTCACTACAGTACAAAATCCATAATCCAGATGTCCATTATCCGGAATAATCTTTAATCCGGACCTCAAAGCCACAAATTTTTCTTTTTGTATGCTTTACGCATACGCGTAGTGCATTTATGCATGCGCATTTAATGTATAACGGATGGTATAAGCTAGGCTAAAATTATCTTTACTGATTCTAAGACATTTAAGTTAATGTTGCAGATTGCGCTGTTACTTAATCTTCAAATTTGATCCCACTTATTATTTTTTGCAGACTGTTAGAGCAATTTTATAAAAATTAATCTTGAACTTTTGATTATGTCAAAAAGAGTTTCCAATTCTGGTGCTGCCAAAGGATCTACAAAGCAAAAACATGTTTCGATGTCCATCAAACAAAAAGTGGAATTGCTGCAAAAAATGGATAAAAAAAGGCATGATAATGAAATGGCATATCCATCTCAAAATTATGTGAGGAGTATGACATTAGAAAGTCAACTGTATATGACATATTTTTGTGGTTTCCGACACCCCACTTGCAATGAATAATAGAAAAAGGGTTTGTTATGCTAAAAGTGATGATCATGACAAAGTGATGATTAAATGGGTCAGACAGCATCACAGCAAGGACGTGCCATTGACGGGTCCAATGCTAATGGCTCAAGCTAAAATATTTCATGAAGAAATGAACTTAAACACTTAGTGCACATATTCAACAGGTTGCTTAACCAAATTTAAAAATTGCCATGGTATAAGACAATTAAAAATTTCAGGTGGAAAAGCTTCAGTTGATACTGAAGCTGCTGAACAATTTGCAGATGAATTCATTGAACTCATTACTAGTGAACAATTACCTCCAGAACAAATTTACAATGCTGATGAAACTTGTCTTTTCTGGCAATATGTACCACGAAATACCTTGGCAACCTCTACAGAAAAGGCTCCAACTAGTGTCAAAGATTCCAAAGCGAGACTAGCAATTTTTAGCGTGCGCAAATACTACAGGAACGCACAAGTGCAAACTTTTCGTAATTAGAAAACATGCACGGCCTCGAGCATTTAAAGGATTAAAGATTTTCCCCGTTATATATTGCACAAATAAAAAAGCATGGATAACACAAGCTTTGATGAATGATTGGTTTGAAAATCATTTTATACCTGAGGCTCGACGACATTTGAATTCGGTTGGTTTACCTGATGACTCAAAAATAGTCCTGATTGTTGACAACTATTTGGCGCATACTTAAAGTTTTAGTGAAAGATAATGTATCCATATTATTCTTCCCTCTAAATTGTACGTCTATCATTCAGCCTATGGATATGGGAATAGTGCACGTGCTGAAATGCAAATATAAAGTAGCGTTTTTTAAATCTATGTTTAATTTCTTGAATAATGGCAAGACTTTTTGAAATTTTTTAGCATAAAATCTGCTGTGTGGAGCATTGCAAGATCGTGGGAGGATGTGTCTCCAGATACGTTTAAAGATGCTTGACATAATTTATGGCCAGCTACCATATTTCAGGATGAGGATGATGAAGATGATAGCCGTGAATTTGAAGGTTTTTGGACATCCCAAACTAAAGGTGAAATTTTCCAGTTATTGGATTTTGTAAAGAAATGTGGAGAAGTGGTAATAAATGAAGATGAAACAGATGAAAACAGAACTTTTTTCATTTCGACGACAATGCCCGAATCATCAATCAATTAATGAACAACAAAATCTGTAGTATGGTTCTAGACACAGAAAATACCGCTTCCGATAGTGAAGAAAGTGACAGAGAGGTTAAATTGAAAATGAAAACATTTTGATTGACAAGTTAGTCGGTATTCTTGACACAGCAATTACAGGACTTGAACAATGGAACTTTGTAACTGAACAAGAAATTATATCTGTGTATAGAATTAAAGGAAAGTATTAGCACAAAAAAACAAAGCAACTTAACCAACTTACATTGAAAGAAATGTTTAATAAAGTAAACAAATAAATATTAAGCTTTTTTTCTGTAAATTTTGATACCCTTTAGATCATAATTGCTCTTTATTTCATAAATTATGGTTTCATATTTTTAATTGTATAATTTCTGCATGCCATCTTACCAGATTTAAATTGATGATCTAATAATCCGGAATCGCCAAAGTCCCTATGAGTCCGGATTACGGACTTTGTACTTTAAAATTAAGCATGCAGCCTGCTCATTCACCTGGGCTTGAACCCAGTGAGTGTTCAGCAGTTGTAATTACATGGACACTAGCAAGGCTATTTATGAATAGACTAGCGCTTGTAAGACATAAATATAGCCAAAAAAAGTTTTCTGCCAATTCTTAAAGTCGGCATTAAATTGTAGACTTCTTTTAGGTGCGGATAATCAAAAACTACTCCTTTTGACCCTACAATTGTGGAGACCCTTTTCCCCCAGGAAATTGATTCACTTTTACACGGTAAAAGTATATTTACAGGTGTTTCTTGGCAAAAATTGGCAATTTTCGGTAGTACATGGATACCAAGTTTGTGCAATTCTTTGACATGTTATTTTGGCTCGTGTAGCGGCAATTTTTGGTGCAAAAATCACTGCTACACAAAGACAAAATAACAAGACGAAGAATTGCACAGACTCGGTATCCATGTACATATCGACCTAGTTTCACTTAGAAAAAATCAGAGAATTGCACAAGCTTGGCATTGCGCACTCCTTTGACTTTATCCATGTAGCCACAAAAAATATATAATCTCAATAAACTATATTTTAAATTAAACAATGAAATAGCATAAAAAAGGAAATTAATCTTTACACAAAGAAAATATCCACTTACCTTATTTACGAATTAACGTGTCTTCAGTCAATCAAAATTCCTTAACAGCATCCAAAAGTTTCCTAAAATTATCTGAACTAAAATCTGTATACTGGCATTGCCACATAAATTCACAAAAGAAGAGTAAAAAATATCCTCCGTAGCGCCATTATCGTCTTGTGTTCAACCATACGCATTTCCATTCTACAAACAGAACACTTAATAATGGCTATTAAGTAAACCTTCATTTACACAAAGTCAATTAATGCTGTTTTCCCCTTTCTTTCCAAACCGTACAGAAACTTCAAATTAATCTTACCACATTCAGCCATTTTACTGTTTAAACCACAAAACAAGCAATGTACTTCCTAACCAACACACTCCACAAGCCCTTACAAATCTTTTCCCATAATTCAAAATTTACCACAATCATGCAGCCAGTTACGTCATAATAGGGTTTAATAATAGTTGAATGCTATACAGTCAAAAGTCTTTAATCCGGACTCATCGGGACTTCGGCGATTCCGGATTATCGGTTTTTCCGGATTATAGATCATCTGTTTAAATCTGGTAAGATAGCATGCAGAAATTATAAAATTAAAAATATGAAACTGTAATTTATGAAATAAAGAACAATTATGATCTAAAGGTATCAAAATTTACAAAAAAAAGCTTAATAATTATTTGTTTACTTTATTAAACATTTCTTTCAACGCGCGCATGCATAAAGCATACATTACGCATAGTCGAAATTAAAAAATTGAAACCAGAAAACTATTTGATGTGTATTCGTGATATTTATAATGACAAGGAATTTGATTTAAATCATATCAAAGATGGAGTACATCGAGATGAAATACTACATTTAGTAAGGAATTATAAGCCGAATAAAATAAAAACATCTGCCCTGAAGATAAGGATAGTGCTAACAGATCAACTTCCATTTCATTGTGCCCCGCGACGTCCCCCCCTTCCGCAGAGCAGCGTGAAATTGATAAACAGATTTCGGAATGGTTAGAGAAACAGAGGATATGCCTTTATCCATTTTTTGCAGCAATTCCACCTTTTGTTTGATGGACATCGAAGCATGCTTTCACTTTGTAGATCCTTTGGCAGTTCCAGAATTGGAAATTCTTTTTGACATAATCGAAAGTTCAAGCTTACTTTTATAAAATTGCTCTAACAGTCTGCAAAATTAAGAAGCCGGATCCAATTAGAAGATTAAGGAACAACACAATCTGCAACATTAACTAAATTAGATAATTTTAGCTTAGCTTATACCGTCCGTTATACATTAAACGCGCATGCGTAAATGCATAAACGCATATGCACATGCATAAAGGTATTATGCGTTTACGCATGCGCAGAAAGTTTGTAGCTTTGAGGTCCGGATTATGGACGTCCGTATTAAAGACTTTTGACTGTATTCAACTACTCAGGTTACCATAAATGAAACAAAAACTTAGCGATAAATGAAACAACAACTTTGTGACAATACAAGGAGCACTTCTTCAATCTACTCTAACCTTACACTACACTTGAAAAAACACAAAAATGCCCCAACAGCTAGTCTTCTGAATTTTTTGATACTTCATGTGTTTCAAGAAATATTGTATGAAAATCTGAAACTGGTAGTTATTCTCCTTTCTGTTCTTTTACACTACTGAGTCCATGAAATTTCTCTAAAATGTTAGTTTACAGTATTGCTTGTTAAGAAATACAAGATTTGCATTCCAGTTTGACTGCTAGTAATTGAAGAAATGCAGTGTTTTATTTCACATTCATTTTAAATAAATTCATTGCATTTAAAAAAAAAATGAGGATCTGACACTGGAATAAATTATTGTACTTACACATGTTTAATTTCTTGTCCTAAGTGATACCTAAGTGTCATGTGATACCATCTATTGAACAAAAGAGAATAATAATAGGAAGAAATTAATTTCTCTTAGATTAAATGTTTAAAGGCAAGAAAATTTCAGAAAGTTTACGTTATCCTTAAATTTTCAAGTTTTAATGAATTTTTATATGATGTTCTGGGATTATCTTAACAGCATGGATAACATGCATCATATTTTTGAAAGTCCTGAGGTATTATTTGTTAATTTTTAGGTGTTAGGCCATTGCTTTTTTATATTTTACATTAAAAGTTGCAGCATCTAAAAAGAAATGTTTTAAAACAAAATTTGGAAATTAAAGAAGAAAAACAATGAAATATATAAAAAGTAGCATGTTGTAATGAATGAAAAAATGCAACAACTTACTCATGCTACTAACATCTGTTTTCAATATACTTATACAGTCAAAAGTCGTTAACCCGGACTCGTCGGGACTTCGGTGGTTCCGGATTATAGATCATCACTTTAAATCTGGTAAGATGCAAGCAGAAATTATGAAATTAAAAATATGAAACCATAATTTATGAAATAAAGAACAATTATGATCTAAAGGGTATCAAAATTTACAAAAAAAAAAGCTTAATATTTATTTGTTTACTTTATTAAACCTTTCTTTCAATGTAAGTTGTTTAAGTTGCCTCGTTTTATGTGATAATACTTTCTCTAATGCTATAAATAGACATAATTTCTTGTTCAGTTACAAAGTTCCGCTGTTCAAGCCCCATAATTGCTGTGTCAAGAATACCGACTAATTTGTCAATCGAAATTTTTTCGTTTTCAATAACCTCTGTGTCACTTTCTTCACTATCGGAAGCGAATTATAATGACGAGGAATTTTATTTAAATCATATCAAAGACAAAGTACATCGAGATGAAGTACTACATTTAGTAAGGAATTATAAGCCAAACAAAATAAAAACATCTGCCCTGAAGATAAGGATAGTGCTGACAGATCAACTTCCAATTCATTGCGCGCCGCGGTGTCCACCCCCAAATGAGCTTTCAAATGCAATGAGTTTTCCACTAAACTGATTGTGCAACTTTTAGTCTCATTCATTCGCTCTCCCAACACTGTTGTAAGTTCAGGTTGGAATTCTAATATTCCTCTTTTCTGCCTCTCAGAATGGAATACGACTCTATGTTTTATGGTAATTATTGCTCATCTGGATGAGTACTATCACCCCTATTAATTTGTAAAAACAATTTAAAATCACTCTGTATATTCAAAAGGAATATTACTTAGGCGATATTAATCATTTACTTAGGCCATATTTTTTCCTTTCTTGATAAGATTATATGTAGAATCTTTTCAGCACCTTTTCATCAATCTTATCTAGGCAAAAAAAACTAGACTAAGGTTATCATATTCCAAAATATAAAAATGAGGACAACATGTCATAATTATATAATAGCTTACAAATTCATACAATATGTAAAAATCATTAAATTCGAAATACAGTCAAAAGTCGTTATTTCAGACACCCATAATCCCGAATGATCTATAATCCGGACTCAAAGCTAAAAACTTTCTGCGCATGCGCCGCGTTGACACATGCGCATAGGCGTTTACGCGTGCGCGTAAGACCTCTTACGACTGCGCATTTGCGTGTGCGCAAGCGTAGAATACGTTTTTGCATGCGTGTTTTATGTATAACGGATGGTATAATCTAAAATTATCTAATTATCTATTTCAGTTAATGTTGATGATTGCGTTGTTCCTTAATCTTCGAATTGGATCCGGCTTATTATTTTTTGCAGACTGTAAGAGCTATTTTATAAAAGTAAACTCAAACTTTCGATTATGTCAAATAGAATTTCCGAATCTGGAGCTCCCAAAGGATCATACAAAACGAAAGTATGTTTCGATGTCCATCAAACAAAAAGTGGAATTGCTGCAAAAAATGGATAAAGACATGAAGAATGTGACAGAGAGCTTAGTGAAAACGAAAAAATTTCGATTGACAAGTTAGTCGGTATTCTCGGCGCAGATATTAACGGCACTTGAAAGCGGAACTTTGTAACTGAACAAAAAATTATGTCTGTTTATAGAATTAAAGAGAAAGTATTATCACATAAAATGAAGTAACTTAAACAACTTACATCGAAAGAAATGTTTAATAAAGTAAACAAATAAATATTAAGCTTTTTTTTTTGTAAATTTTGATACCCTTTAGATCATAATTGTTCTTTATTTCATAAATTACGGTTTCATATTTTTAATTTTAGAATTTCTGCATGCCATCTTACGCGATTTAAGCTGATGATCTATAATCCGGAAAAATCGATAATCCGGAATCGCCGAAGTCCCGACGAGTCCGGATTAACGACTTTTGATTGTAATTATTTTAATATCTATTTCCTAACATTTTATAATCTGGATATCCCCATAATATATAAAAAATGAGGATCTGACACTGGAATAAATTACTGTACTTACACGTTTAATTTCTTGTCCTAAGTGACACCTAAGTGTCATGTGATACCATCTATTGAACAAAAGAGAATAATAATAGGAAGAAATTAATTTTTCTTAGATTAAATGTTTAAAGGCAAGAAAATTTCAGAAAGTTTACGTTATCCTTAAATTTTCAAGTTTTAATGAATTTTTATATGATGTTCTTGGTTTATCTTAACAGCATGGATAACATGCATCATATTTTTGAAAGTCCTGTATTATTTGTTAATTTTTAGGTGTTAGGTCATTGCTTTTTTATATTTTACATTAAAAGTTGCAGCATCTAAAAAGAAATGTTTTAAAACAAAATTTGGAAATTAAAGAAGAAAAACAAAAGTGTAAGATATTGTAAAAATAAATTTCAGTCAATGTTCCAGTACAAGTAACTTCATTCAAGCAGCCTAGTAGTATTTCTTTATTGTTCTGATTTGCTTTAATATACTACAATATGTTAATATATAAATAGACTATTACAAAAATATATGGTGCGCAAATGAAACTACAAAGGTTGATCCAAAAAAAAGTTTGCAAGCAGAAGCATTTGAAACATAATAATTGTGGAGCGAATGTTTCCACCCAGGGTGGTTGACAGATGGCGCTAGTTGTCCTACAGCGGTTCTACGAGTAAGTAGCGTCAGTATGCAGACACTTAAGAGCGACAGTAATGGCACAACGTCTAGAAAAGTGGTCTCGCATGAAGGTGCGAGCCGTAATTCGATTCTTTTGGGCCAAGAATGTGGCCGCATCTGAAATTCACAGACAAATTGTTGAGGTATATGAGGACAAAGCAATGAGTAGACAACAGGTAGCGAAATGGTGTCGTTCTTATCAAGCGGGCAGGGAGCATGTGGAAAACCGCAATATGGAAGCGAGTGGCCGTCCAAGTTCTTCAAGGATGGATATCAACACTGCACGTGTTGAAGAAATCATCCAAAGGGATTGACGAGTAACTGTGCATGAGATTGCCTCAGAGTTGGACCTGAGTTATGGTAATGTTCAGCGTATCGTAACCGATGAGTTGCGATATTCCAAAGTTTGTGCCCGCTTGGTTCCACGTGCGTTGTCCGCAGAGCATAAGGCCACTCGAATGATTTCCAGCCTCACATTTCTGATTTCATTTTATTTCATTAATTTCTGTTGTAAGTAGCTATTTTTTTGCAGATGTAAACAGATGCATCCCACCTTACATATGAGTTACAATCTGAAGGATAACTTGTACTATAAATTTGTTCATAAAATGTTGTTAGGGTCACTATGCATATCTCCTAAAAATGTGATGAGATAAGAGCTATAAATACTATCGAAGAAACAATTAAAAATGCTAAAACAAATGAATAATGAAATTTAAAATTTTGCATTTTAAATACATTATAAATAAAAAATTATAAACTAACAAACAACTACTTTACAGCATACACCTTGGATTTGAGGCATATATGGGTTGAGGATAAGGTTAGTAGATCTTTACATGAATGAGGATGAATCAGATGGTTACTTGCCCTCTAAAGACTCATCGAACAGGTAAATGATTTGTTTGTGGTAGGTTGTATGAGAGTTGTAAGGGGTTGACATGTTAGAGGGGCCAGCAACACTGATTTCTGAAACATTCTTAAGAAAATAAATGTCTAAACCTACATGAACAAGTATTCTTAGATAATGGCACTGTATGGCATCATAAACAGCCATTTGTTTATTTTTTTACTCCAAACAAATTTCACTGTTTGAGAACAGGTTTATGTGTATCTGCAAAAAAAGAAAAAAAAGAAAAAAAAAAGATAAAATAAAAGTTCATAAAGGCATCTTTATTCTTTGTCTAAATTATAATTACTTGGATATCTAATTTTATTTATTATTTTTTCCAGATATGATCATGTACAGAATTTTTAGAAGTGCAGAAGTGTGCTTATTTACACTAAGGAGAGTTGTGCCTTCATCATATAAGAATATACTGCATTTGAAGCCAAAATTAAATTTTTCATTTACTTCACAGTTTTCAAATTTAAAGCAAGAGAATAAAAATGTAGGAAGGAATACAAAAGTGGTATTTTTTCAACATAGGTATTACACAAGACCGACAGAACTCAATACTAGAAACAGGACTACTTTGTATTATCTAACTGCGTTTACAATATTAGTTAGTGGTTGCACATATGCTTCCGTTCTTCTCTATCGTTTATATTGCCAGGTAAGATTATATTATTTTTATTTTTATTTATTTTTGTATGTATGTGTGTGTAAAAAAATTATTCTTTTTAACATATAGCATTTCCTTTACATATATATATACGAGGGCCATCCAGGAAGTAGATTACGTTTCCGTCTGTGTCCGCTAGGGGCGGGGCTAGCGCGACCATCTTGGGGTCAGAGCGTTGCGCAGCTCAGTCTGCATCTAGCCGTGCTAGTGAGAGGTTCGTGCTGTGCTCCGTTCAGATACTGTGACGGTTTGAAATGTCTGCGTTAATTGAAAATCCCGCGAGGTGCGCTCAGTAATAAGGTTTCTGACTGCAAAAAACTGTAAACCGATAGAAATCTATCGGCAGCTTCGTGAAGTGTATGGGGACAACATTATCACTGAAGGTGGAGTGCGTCAGTGGGTCATAAGATTTCAAAATGGCCGAACCAATGTTCACGACGAAGATCGAAGTGGGAGACCCAGCATAGTGACCGCCGAACTTCTCGAAAAAGTCGATGCTAAAGTCCGTGAAAATCGAAATTTCACAATAACGGAACTTTCTTTGAGTTTTCCACAAATTTCGCGAAGTTTGTTGCACGAAATCATCAGCGAAAAGCTTGGTTACCACAAGTTTTGTGCAAGATGGAAGGCAAGAAGAGGTAACGAAGTGGTTGAAGGCGCAGGCGGCCGAATTTTTCGACGAAGGAATTTCCAAGCTCGTACATCGCTACGATAAATGCCTTAATTTGTATGGTGACTATGTAGAAAAGTAGTATTTGAGTGTGGCTTTCATCTGTATATAATAAAATTTGTTTCCTATACTTTGTTTATTTTTTTATTCCAAAACGTAATCTACTTTCTGGATAGCCCTCGTATAATGCAAAAGAATGTAATTTTTACTAGGGTACTTGAATTAATCATTTTACTTTTCGGTCTCACCTTGTAATATACATCTTCAAATGTAGTATATTTCATTCCATAGTATGTTTCTAAATTTAGAAAAACATTTTTCATAATCTGCATGAGCATTAAAGTTATCTGTGAATGGAAAATAATTAATTGTAAAGAAAACTAAATAAATATTATAATCATTAAAGAAAAAATTCTGAAATTTGTAGATTTTTCAAAAAAATATTTGAAAGCTTTCTAAAAGTCAAACCACAATAAAATTATTACCTTTGGATTAATTTCATATGGCAAAGCTCACAAGATCTATCTGCCTAAGGGATGCCTTCATAGAGGATTTTCTGAGGAACACCAGCTCCTATTCACATTATGCATGGGAAAAACCTTGAAAACCAAATATGCAACTGGTGTATTTGCTGAGGTCAGACTCCAGATGTTCAGGAAATCAATACCCTAATGATAATTTATGATCCAATTTCTGAGAAATGTAATTACACAATGAGTTGTATTCAATATAGTCACTTTTCATACTCTTAGAAGAAACTGCTTTTATTCACCATCAAAACAAAATGTAACACTCCAAATTAATAAATTTTAAGGTGGAATCTTTTAAGAATTTTCCTGAAAGGACTGATTTTTATGACACTGCAATTTTGATTTAATTTCTTTTATTTTTAGGTTAAACTTCAAGTTTTAAGCTTTTAAATTTGTTACATTAATTTTAGAAATTCTATTTAAAATTTTATCCATTCTAGTGAAATCTTTTCTCTCGCAGCTATTGAGTTTGTTGTCAGTAATTTTTTTCATTTTAGTGCAGCAGAATTTAAGATTACTATATTCTCATAAATGCTGATACCTTATTTCACAGATGCTATCATACCATTAAAAAAATGACTCCTTCTACACTGAGATGGCCCAGAAACTGAACGTGATTGTTCATGGAAAAAATCTGAGATTTTACTGTTCAGTTTTTATTGTTTACTCTGAACACAGACACAAAAAAAAAAAAAAAAAAAAAAAAAACCAGCCTTCTGTTTTCAGCATTTAACTCTTTCACATTGAGAAAGGCCAATATCTGTTTCCCTCAAACATCTGAAAGGCCCATGTATACAAATTTTTGTTGGAATGGGTTTCTTTTTCTCCTGCTTAGTAGATTGCTATAGTGTTAACAGTAACCTACTTAAGTGAACTGATTACTTCTATCTTGGGGATTTTTGTGAAGTTTCAGCCACTGTGTGCAGTTTCCTCTAAGGACCGGATTGCAACTGCAAGCATCAATAGCTAAACGTTGATGCTAAACAAAGGAGAAGGAGGGTACATTCATAAGAGAGTTACATTAGTCACTTGAAAAGAATGATTGACATTTCATTTAACAACTCCCAAAACCAATAGTTCATGCATTAATGTTATGAGTAAAGCGCCAGGTAGAATATAACAACCATATGTAGTAGCCAGATGATCACTGGCATGTTTTGCCTTGAGCATGCACTTGATCTGTCTTCGATAATGAGCCACTCACAGCCATCCCTTTTTTGAGGTGCTAGTATCGAAGGTCCCTTCAAGGCTTCCTTCGCTCAGTTATCAGCATGTGGTTTGTCATTGTTATGAAGCATTGTCTCTTTGTCATGTCACTGAGCATATTGTGGGCATTTATCTTTAAGTGTATGATTCAAATTGAGTAATTGTGCTTTGTAGGGTTCAGCATTTACCATTTGACCTGCTTGTAGTAGCTCATAGTACATCATGCACAACATAATCTTCTTGCCATATATATTAAGTTTTCATGTTGATGGTTCACCACAACGTGCCTATGGTTTCATGCAAAATTGACTTTTGTTTTTGTCTTTGAAGCAACACTTCACAAATGGTTAAGCATTTCACAATGTCTCTTTTTGTCAATTCATATGGTACCCAGTTCCCAATTTCTAAATCATCCTCACTGCTTTTAAACATTTAAATAACTGACCTATCTACATTTAGTGTTTCAGACAACTGTATAAGCATCTAAGATTAATCTGCTGCTAAACCGTCCATTATCAAACTTTTTCAACTGACCAGGACTGATATTTTGTCTTCGTTCTTCAAATCAATAGTAAACTTAAGATTAATATTCATTATCTACATTTACATATTGTATTCTTTTATTGCTGTAAATGTTAAATATTCAGCATGAGGCTGTTTCAGCGAAGAGTTGCCCTGATTAATTGATATGTTGTCTTTAATAAGCAAAATAAACCTTGATTTCTTTATATGGAGTTTTCAAGATTTATTCCATAATAACAATTGTTCCATTTGAAGAGTAGTTCTTGTAACTAGATTCCGTAGCTGCATTTTAATTTACAAATTTAGTGTAAAGTATTTATTAACTGTGTAAATTTTAACTTAAATAGTGCATTTTTTTAATTTAATAATCTATGATATAGGTTTTTCATATTATGAGTTTAATACTTTTGAATGTGGTACTTATTCTTATGTACTAGACTACAGGCAAAGGAGGTCAGGCAGTGCTGGATGAAGCTGGAGAGAAAATAGCTGAAATGAAGCCAATCAGAAAACGAAATATAACTGTAAATTTTAATGCTGATACAAACTCCACTATGATGTGGAATTTTAAACCTCAGCAGCCATACATAAAAGTAAGCTTTTATTCTTTAAAGTGATTTATAAAGAAAGTTTTATTTTTAGACTGTGTCCATATCATTTGTATGGATCCTGCTCAAATTTCATATGGATTCTGCTCTGTTTTGCTCTGCATATTGAAAACTATGAAGATTCAAAAGTAATAGTTCTGTCCCAGAATTGGCAAAACCTTTTATAGAGCCATATTTATTTATATTATCATAAATGCTTTCTGCACCTTTGATAAAACTGAAATGTAGTCTATACATTGCAATTTTATCAAAGGTAAAATGGAAACTGGTTATGGAAACTGGCTTTTTTATCATCTGAAAATGTATAAAAAATGCCTGTTGATTGCTGCCTTTCCTAAAATTCTTCATTTACTAAAAATAAATTTCCTAAAATTCTTCATTTACTAAAAATTTTCTATTTCTAACTTGTTCATCAATCAAGATGTAAATAAAATCAATCAAGATGCCATGCAGAAGTAAATTATTCTGTGAGCACAAACGGTTTTCATTTCTCTCTCAAAATTACAGTGACGCTTTTCATTTGAAATTAACAGTGGAGATTGAATTATATTAATTATCACTATCAAGATTGAAATCTGTTCTGAAAACCCTAAAAAATAGATAAATATGAATATAAATACAAATGACTGCAGTATTGTATGCTTATAGAATTTTTGAGAACTATCTGTTTAAAAAGAATATCTATGTCTATCATTTCTTAAGGTAAACTGACTGAAAATGCATAATTACCTTATATGGAATTAAATATGAAAGCATCCATACAGCTAGTCTGTACTATTATTAAGAACTGAAAATGGATCTAATTATTATACTTAAATTTTGTTTACAAATTAATGATTGTCATTTTATGTTAAAAATATTGCTTTCAGATTTATCACCATTAAATTCATTTAGTAACCTTAATTGTTATGATCAGAAAAAAGTAATAATAATAATATTTTTGCTTGTAAAAGCTCAATTTTTCTTAAACCATGTGCTAATTTCAATAATTATTAATGTATAATAATGATTGAAATAAAAATATTGTTTAAAGTATTTTAACTCGGACCCATTCAGAATGAATAAAGGTGTACATGAGTTTCTCTTAAACTATCAATGTTAAAAATCACTCTTTTACTTCATATAAAATATCAAATATTTCAATTTAATGTACATTTTTAGGTATCGCCTGGAGAAACAGCACTGGCATTTTATACTGCTATAAATCCAACTGATAAGGCTATTACTGGAGTTGCTACATACAATGTGTTGCCTTTTGAAGCTGGGAAATACTTCAATAAAATACAAGTATGATTATGCTTTGTACAACAGTTCTTTTTAAATGAACTATTTCAGCTCTGAGATAATGAGCTTGTTTTAATAGCTTTTCTAAGTAGCCATATATGAAAAATAAATTGTTCTTAATTTTTGCAATAAAATTTACTGTGACAAAAACTCTATGAAAATGTAATTATTGACAATTCTAATATCATATGTAGCCTAATAAGTGTTGCTAACTGAAAGGTAAGATTTTCATCTGCTTTTTAAGTGCATTCCTAATTATAATATACAGCTAATAATGTGAATATTATAGATCTTAATTTTCCATCTCACAGCTCTTTTGTAGTCAGATGATTCATATTTTAGGTTTTATTGCATTTTTTATTTTTCATCAGTATTTCATGATGATGTCCTTCTTTCTTTCTTCAATAAAAGAGTATATTTCAATAATAATTAAGGTTTTAAATAGAAAACAAAGATTTCCATATCATTAAGTTCTCAAAAATGTCAGAAAATGCACTTTTATTACCTGTACTTGTAAACTTATTTTAAAATATAGCAATGCTACAAAAAAAAATTAAATATATAAAAAGTTGAGTATTATCCCGTGTTTGAAATACTTAGGGAAAATTGTACAATATTTGTTTTTTCTGCATATATCCTGAAGGTAATTTTATACACTATTTTAAGCCCTACTACAGTAAAATTCAGGAAAAAATATTTTATTATAAAACCTTCACAAATTTTATGTTGAAAAATTTGTATGTTAAAATCAATCAGTTGCTAATAAAAAAAAAATGTCAAAGTTGTTAGTCCTCCTGGTAAAACCATAAGATTCCAGGTTTTTCATCAAATCTCATGTTTTGTAATTTATCTGAATTAGATCATTTCTTTCGAATGTAGTTTTAAAAAGATTTTGATCATAAATCACAGGAAAATCATAGGATTGGATTATTTAAATAATGGTAAAGCTGAGATGTTAAGATTAGAAAGAAAACAACATGCAGCAATGCTTCATATTGCATGAATGTCACAAAAGCTAATAATAGTTCTTCAAGATTAGGGATAATGTTTCATAGGAGACAAGTATAATGATGATTTCTGATAGTGATAGTTTAAAAGCAGTGAAAAATGTAATAAGTGTTCTTTGAAAAAAAATCCCATAATATCATGCATTTCTATATTAAAACATTTTAAAAATGTTTATTGACTTTTGCATCTCCATAATTTTTTTTCTATTACCTATTAACAAACCCCATTTGTGTGTTTTCAAAATTTCCATTCGATTTAAAAAGATTTATTTATATATTTTTAGTGCTTCTGTTTTGAAGAGCAGCAGCTGAACCCTCATGAAGAGGTAAGCATTCAGTATTCTTTTAACTAGGGCTCATAACAATTTCTTCCTCCATCAAAAATCTTTCGTATAAAATTACAACTTTTTATTGATATATGAAGCTTCAGTGTGCTAAAGGATGTTACTTTTCTATCATCGATTTGTCCTCAGTATGTTTAATTGTGGTTTAATCCCTATATATAAGGAAGGCTTTTAATCAATGAGAAATTTTCGACTTAACAAAGAGTCTATGAAGATCCTGTTTGAAACGCAACATAGTGTTTAGATGGCATGTAGATTTAAGGTTTTCCATACATTCCATTCTGGGCAAGGGAAAGTATAAATCCTTAGTGATAGATGCTCTTTTGACAAACTAGTGACAAATTTAAAAGGAAAAAAAAAAAAAAAAGAGGAGGAGGAAAATAAAGTGCTATTAATTCTAGACAATGCCACCTTCCACCTAAAGGTATCACAAAGTAGCATTTAATGCTTTATTTGTAATGCTAGTAAATCATTCTCTTTGGATCATGTAATTATGAAATTTGAACAGAAGAGAAACATGCCAAAGTTATGAAAAATTAGCAATGCAGATATAATCAAGAACTCAGTCAATTTCAAGTGCAAACAGGTATATTATGGTCCCTCTTCGTTAGAAGCAAAGAAATCTGCAAATTTGGAAAGCAACGGTCATGTTTATACTCTTCAAGAGTAAATTGAATAAGAAGGTAGTGCCATCTGTCAGCAGAAATAATAATGAAAGCTGAAAAATTAAATTAATAAAATTATAAAAGCTTTAGGAAGGACTGGTATTATCATTATATAATTCAATTGATCCAGCCATCCAGTTTACTTTTAAAACTGAATCTGACAATACCCTTCTCTTCTGTGATATTCTTATAATTTGCACTGAACCTGATTTCATCACTACTGTTTACTGTTAAACACTTTTCTGTTTGTTTCTATGTCACCCAGCTAAGCAAAAAAATGGCTTGTTTTTACTATTACATGTTACGTGCTCTCAAAGTTTGTTCTTCAGAACCTTTGCTTGCTAATGAACTCAGTTAGCTGAGGTTGATTATCATTGACTGAGAATTTTCTCACATGATCATTAACAAAGCCTTAAAAAAATTTCAGCTTGCCATCAAAGAAGACATTTTACTGTTTTAACAACCTTGCCATGCTTCCATTTCATCCTTCTCTTAGTTATAAAATTGCAGAGATTTTACAGAAGTTAAATTTTCAAGTCATTTTCTCATCTATCAATAAAATCCACAGTTCATTTCTTAAAGATTTCACTTCTGACTTTAATTCTTGAGAATTTATAGCATTTGTCTTAGTGTGGTCTAAGATATATTGGCCAAATTAAGAGAGTGTTAAAGTTTCGTATTGAGGAACATGAATCTTGTGTATGAAAAGATGAAATCAACAAGTCTTCACTAGCTAATCGTAGTTGGAAATTTAATCATAATTTTGACTTTGGACCTGCAAAAATTATTTATAAAGCTTCTTCCATTGGTGAATTACATTTTCTTGATGCTTTTCACATCCACAAAGATTTATCTTGTTACTTTAATTCCAATCCAGTCCTTTCTAATGCTTTTATAATTCTGTTACCTTAATTTTTTACTATTTCTGCTGATAGTTGGCACTACCTTCTAGTTCATTTTACTGCTGTAGGGTATAAACACAATTGTTGTGGCCATTGATTTCAAAAATAGAAACCTTCATGCAGACCTCAAATTAAAATCAATGAAGGACTTTTACCACTTGGATCAATAAAATTTCTTCAACAGAGTGCTTAAAAACGACCCTGCCAACTTTTTTGACATTTAGAATATGAAATCCTTGAGAAAGATAGTCGTTTTCACCCACTTGCTGCAACTCAATCAGCATGACCTTACCAGCCAGTGAGATCATGAGATATATTCAACATTTCACAGGCAAAAACTCATGTGCTTTATTCTTTGCATTCTCTCTCACTCCCTTGACATTGACTATAATTTCACAATCACTCTGGGTAGTCACTGTATATAGTTTGTATATATTTTTGCTATTTTTTGCACTTTTAAACTGTTTTGCGATATTGAATGGGCTTTGCACCTGCAAGCCATTTAGAGACCTGATTTCAGGCAGCTTGCAAGTTTAAAACAGTTTGATTTTGTTCTCACAGGAACAGTTTTCAACTGTATCTTAATGTAAATATGGGCATTTATTTCTATTATTGCTGTATCTGTATATTATGTTCCTGTTACATGAAGTAGTTAGCAAAGCTCCCTCCACATCTCTTGATTTGTCATCTATCCCCACATGGCCAGCTCATCATCTTTTAAGACTTCACCGGTTTTCACTTATGACACAATGTGCTTCGTTTCTTTCTCCCTATAATTTCTACCTCACATGGAGAAAATCTCTTTGTGGATGTTTTATAGACCAGGCCTTAATTGAGATTCTATGGGAAACTGGTAAGAGCAATACCTACTATTATCTGTTGAATGCCAGTATTGCAAAGTATCATTGCTTACCAGTCTTGCATATTTCTTTACTCCTGATGAAGAGGGACCTCTACCTGTTTGCCCTCAAAATAAATTGGTTCTTGACTAAATCTTACACCAAGCACAAGGTTGTTGCTTTTCCAATTTTTAATTATGAAATTATTTAAAACTTCTGTATTATCATTATATAACTATTCTGATAGTTCTTGTTTATTCAACAGAAAATGAATCGAGAAAATTTCTTTGGTAGATCAAATACATGAAAGATGGAACAATGTAGATCAGAATATAATTTTAATTTTTTAAAAGTGTTATTAGTGTAGGTATCAAATTATGAATACGAAAATGGAAAATTTCAGTCCACACAGCACTGAGCTAAGTTAATAATAAAGAATTAATATCAACACAACCTTCATAGATGAAACTGTTCACGCTCAAAATAACTGAGAGAAAACATTGTTGAAAGTATACCAGTGCCACACCAAAAAAGAAGAAACTCAGCTAGCAGAATAGAGTGAATAAAATCTTGTCTCCCTAAATTACATAGACAAATTAGAATAATTATATTAGTTGAGGAAATTACGTCTTTAAAGTGACCATTTTGAAAGAAAACTGAAACTGTCTGGACTGTAAGTAGTTGTCTTAGAGAAATTTCAGTTCTAACGTGTTGTACTGTCAACTGCGAAAGTTGGTGAAAATCCCATCAAAATTGCACCAATCCTTTCTGAGAAATTTTGAAGAAATTCATGCTTCTCTATTTCATAAATAATCAATATTCAATCTGCTTAATTTTGTTTCTTATGCAACTGACCATATTGTGTTGATTAATACTTTTTTTTACGGAAGGATCTTAAAACTATAAAATAATCTACTGCTATCTGATCTATGGGCAGGTCCCAAATTTTAACTTTTTCAAAATGAAAGAAAAAATACAGCAATAAGAGTTAATTTATACTCATCTTCATAAAAATAAAATGCGGCTTATCAAGAATCATTGTGGATTGCAACAAATAAAAGCACATGTTATGCGTATGTTGTTATTTTACATTTATTCCACAATTGATGCTAAATCATGCTGTTTGGTGTTAGTTACACAGTCAACGTGATAATATGTAAGAATCGAGATTTCATTGTATCAACAATTTAGGTATGTATCAATATAACAGAATGCTTAAGTTTTCTGGAGTTTTATTTATATATTTCTTATGCAATATTGATTATCTGCATTTATTATGAATTTAAATTTCATTCTTATAATTTTCAACAATTTTTTCATGGCTTTTATTTTTTACATTACCTTCCAACAATATACATGTAATTAAATATTTATTTGAAACTTCATATGTGCACAAATATTTTTTCTTGCAATTACGTTATGGTCTTTTTAAATCTTGGATTGTTATTTTGTACTGGAAAGATCAGTTTTCTTCGAAAAATTACTAAGGTTTATTTAAATCAGATTGAATTTGTTTTCTATACAAATGTTAACTGACAATTAGACAATAATTGTCAGTTAACACTTCAATCAACACACAGTCTGATAAATGTTTGTCTTCAGCAGTTGATATATACATTTTTGAAATCCCTGATTTTTTTCTATTTTTCATTTTAATAAAATATATATATTTCTATATTGATGAATTAAAAGGACATGCAGTCAAAATAAAATTAAAACAAAATTAAAGTCTGCATTTATGGCTTATCTGCTTTATCGGTTGGAGTATATGGCTTATCTGCTTTATCGGTTGGAGTTTATGGCTCATCTGCTTTATCGGTCGGAGTTTATGGCTTATCTGCTTTATCGGTTGGAGTTTATGGCTTATCTGCTTTATCAGTTGGAATCCAGTTGAATGATTTGTTCAAGTTCACCTCCTTTTACTGCTGTTTGGTTTCTATATTTTTAAGACTGGCATCCATATGCATAGGAGATTAACATGCTCGCTGCCAAGTGACATTTTCAAAAACGGTTCCAGCATGCCAAAAAATTTTAATTAATTTTAAAATAAAAATACAAAGCATGTATTTATGGGAAAGATATTGAATTTAGATAATTTTTAATTGCTTTATTAACATACGAGTTATATCGTAGTCGGTTTTTCTGATAAAATGTTTTATGACACCGCTAACTGCGAGCATACTCATAATGAGTATATTCGTAGTTGGTGGTTGCTTATAGCAAAGATTATTTTTATAACAAAAATTATTATAAATTGCTTGATTATTTTTACAGTTCCTATGTTATTTATTTACTTTATAAATACTTATATTAATTATAATAAATTTCTTGGATTGCACCAAATTGTTGTGTTTTTTGCTGTGTGTGTAGGTACATTCCACAAATTAGCCCATAGCTGGTGCCTAAACATAAACTTTGACCTATGAGATAACTTGTAGTTGGCAGCAAACATGTTAAAAAAAATGTCTATTATGAAATGGCCTCGTGGCAATTTCTACAGCTTCTCTAATTTATAGGCTGCTTTTGTGCTGATGTTTGCTGATAATTTTAGCTTTGTCATATTCAATTATTACATGTTATATAATATAATTATTAGAAGTTAATTTTTGTTATAATTTTGTACTGCTATTTCATTAATTTTTGCTAATTTGCTAGGTTGATATGCCTGTATTTTTTTACCTGGACCCAAATTACGCAGAGGATCCCCGTTTGGAAACTGTAGATGATATAATATTATCATATACCTTCTTTGAGGCTAAAGAGGGTATACAGTTGCCTCGGCCTAGCTTTGCATAAAAAAGTACTATCATGTATTATAAATCTGAAGATGGTTTATAAAATAAAATATCTTTACTAGCATGCAAATGCTAAGCACCACTTTTTTTATTTTTTAACAAACGATACATCTGAATAGCTCTAAGTCTCTCATTTTCTATAACTTTACGTCGTACAGGTGACATATTTTTCCATTTAATTGTTACAGATTTTGGCTCAGCAGGTTCATCATGTTTCAGAAGCTGGTCTAATGCTAACTTTCTTTTACCAGGCTATACAAAAAAGAAAAAGATTATAAACAATACATACACATTTAAGTTTTCCATACATTTATCATTTGCACTAAGATTCTTATGCCACTTACTCTACCAACTAAATAAATTTAATCAGTTTAATCAATTAAAAAAAATTGGAATTTAAGCTTTTTGTGTGAATAAATGATAGTATTTCAGATGATTTATTTTTTAAAAAATTTTAAAAGATTTTTTTATTTGCCATATATATTATTTCTTTAAAAACTAACTGCTCGTGTGGCCAGCTACCTATAATAGTTATCATAAAAAAAAGTATATAATGATTTTAAATGAGTGAAGCCAGTGTAATTTCATTCCTGTGAGTTTAATACATGTTTATTTAAATAAATCATATTAAAAAGTAGGAAAAATATTCTTAAGAACTGTGTTTATTACTTTTAAATCGCTCGGTTTATTACTCAATATCCTTTCATATTAAATTTGAAAGCATCTGCTTTACTGAATGGCAACAAGCAGGCAGATATGTAATGAATGGCACATGGCAGATAAAATTATTTTACTTCTGTTGCGATAACACATTGCTTTTGTAAAGTTTCCTAATTAAAATTATATATATATATATATATATTGCTCATTTTCAAATCAATGAGTTTGTCAATCAACAATTCATTAAAGTTTTACAAAATCTGAAATAAATAATAAAACAAATTAGAAATTCAAAACTCTGGCTTCCAGGTGCACATGTTTTTGTGCAAGACTACATTATTCAAAACTGGATGGCTCTCAGTACCATCGTTTTTTCACAACGGCAGGAACATGCATGCATATATATGAATGCAGATTCTTCATTATTTCATTTCTTTAAAAGTAACAGGGAGTGATAATTGGTGGAAAAATTTGATAACACCGTTTAAAGTCAACCGATGAAAAATCCCATTTTCAGTCTAACAGTCCCTTTTGGGCTAATAAAAATCATTAAATATTATATAATAATTAATAAACACTAGTTGATAATTCTTTGCTCTTCATCAAAAAGTGTCCAAAATAATTATCTACAGATACACTTTTCTGAATAATACCTGAATGAATTGCTTCAATTGTTTTTAATTAATCCCTTTCTGTTAGATAATTTGTCACATCTGATTGATTTTGATTCCGTATATTTTATCTTTTTCTTAATTAATTAATTTATTTTACATCATCTGTCTAATACAAATAGTAATTTAATTAAATAACTATTCTTTTGTTTTCATACAGCATTTTTTTTTTTTTTTTTTTAATGTACACATATACAGTAATGCAGCAATTCAATACAAATTATTTTCTAACAAATTACAACATATATTATTATTTAATTAAGAAGCAACATATAATTTATGATACTGGTATGCAAAATTTCCTTGCACTTCAGACAGAGTGGCAACTGAATTATAATTCTTTGATTAATAGTTATCATTTCATACTAGGCATAATTTTTTTAGTAAATTTATGTTGGAGTCAAATTTAAATTTTCTTAACAAAAACCTTTTAATATAGAATCCTGCACTTATATAAAATAACTGTAGAATTAATATAAAATAATTTGAAAATATGCCAGATGAGGGGGATACAACTTCTTAGTGAGCTAATTAAAACAAAGCAACCAAAGGCTCTCTCTCTCTCTCTCTAAGAGGATGTATGATTTTATAATGGATTTTCTTAGAAAAACTGGCTTGTGTTTGCATTGCAATAGGGGCAAATTACGAAAACCCTCGTGCAGGCAGTCCACTGAACCATAAGAATCACACCCGTGTTCTTGTAGTCTTTAGTTACTCAAGCACAATGCTAATTTTAAAATTCTTGAAGTTCCGGTATAAACAACTCTAATTTTAGAGTTAATAAAATAATTTTAATAGTTTAAGCATCAGTAAAATGCATGATTTTACAATGCTGCTGTACTCCTGTGGAAAAATTTTTTTTATTATGTTACACTTATGTGTCATTGAAATTTCACAGCATCTTGCTTTAAATAATTTCTTAGAAATTAAGTTTTAAAATATAGATGTTAGCATACCTTAACCCCTTCAGGTGCTTTTCTGGGTTTTGCAGTCAGTAATGGAGGAGCTGTTGCAACTTCTCCAAACTGTATACACTCTAAATAAAAATAAATAAATATTATTTTTGTTTTGTTATTTTTAAGCATAATTTTTGTATTTAATAAAAATTAAATATGTAATACAAAAAGCAAAACCTTTTTTAAGATCAAATTCTTCATCTTTAGCTCTCATTTTTTTCTTTTCTTTAACTATTTCCTTGTATTTCTCACGTTTCCTACAAGAGGAAAAGAAAAGGAAAGAAAGAAAAAATTGATTAAAAAAAATCATGCAATATTCAGAAATTTTAAGTATGATAGAATTACACATTCTTTCTACTGTTTAGAAAATGTTATTTGTCTATTTATAATAATTACTGTTCATAAATACATACCGTTTTTTTGATTCACTCACTTCTTTTTCTCCTGAAACATACTCTGCATTTCCTTTTTCATCAATATTAACTAACTTTATGTTATATTTCTCTTCTACCTTGGCTTCAGCAATTGCTTGATTAGTCATTTTTTGTAGCCTATTAAAAAACTGATTTTCATTTTCAGAAGCTCTTTGTTTTATAACATTAGGCATTTTTTTTATTCCCATTGTCATTCCTGGCTCATTGTCTTCAATAACATCTTTTTTCACTGAAATAATATATTTGAAAGTTTAAATATTACGATATGCAAATACTGACAGAAAAAATTTTATTTAAGAAGTTAAATAAATTCCACACACTTTAAATACCATGATTTCCAAAAGTTAAAGCAACAAATTTACAAAATGCGATAAATCGGCTAAAAGTGGTTTAAAATTCTTAAAATTTTGATATGTTGTAAATTAAAGTAAGCTTTACTGAGTAGCATTAAACAAAAAAGTGGCATTGCATGTAAATACAACACAATTTAGGAATAAATAGCTATTCAATGAATGAAAACAATTTCAAGGTAGCCAAAGCATAAAAATGAGTTTGAGGCAACATTTGCCAGCAGAATTGCATTATAGAGCCACAGGCCGATTAGAAATAGATCAATGACAGTTTGACATAGCAAGATGGTTATATGCCGATCATTCCATGGTAAGTCGGTTGCAAAACAAATTTCTAACAACTGTTCAGCCTCTTAAAGACCTACCAGAAAAAGTCCCTTTCTGCGGATGATAAGTATTTGCAACTTAGATGCATGTCACAACATTACTGCAACACCATCCCAGCTTAGATACACTATTATTTCTGCAACAGGAAAGACAGTACCAGCCATGACAGTTTGCATGAGAGGTCTGTATACTAGGCAGGTGGAACAGTGCATTCTGCTTATCTTCCATCACCAAAGGGAGCATCGAATTCAGCATGTAGTCTTGTAAATTAAAATGAAATTCAGAGGATGTCTGTTCTGATGAATCCTTTGCTTTACAAAGTGATTCTACGTTTAGATATAGAGAAAAGAAACACTTGGTATCATCCATCTAACATATGGAAAAAGAATACCTTCTGGGCACCCAAGTCTGTACGTGTTGCTACATGGATATCTCAATGCTCAGAGATGCAGAGACCAACATATTGGATCCTAATCTTCATCCATATGCTGCTGCAACTGGAAATACCTTGATTTTGCAAGTAGATAATGTACACCTTCATGGTCGAATTTCTGAATGAAGAAACAGTACTAATATTTTCCTTCAAAAATAAACATAGGAGTTTTAATTTATTGCTCTGTATGTCATTTTGACTTTTTAAATTATTTGTTGTTACAGGAAGAGGGGCAGAGCCTGACTAAGGCAGGGGCATGCGGGGCATTTGTCCCGGGTCCTCACATCAGAGGGGGCGCCAGATGCTCTGACATTATGAAGATGATATGGCATGCATCAAGAAAAGCTTTTTAGCCTATTCTAAGTGCATAAGAGTTGTCTATGGTATTTTTTGTTAATTAATTCAAATTGCTAAAAAGACTTTACATTGTCTAATTATAAATTAATATAGCATTTTTGTCAAATTTTGGCTCTTCAGAAGTGCTGTATCCTTTTAATGATGGACATAGAATTGTCAGAAAATCAATAAAATGGACAGAACGATATTTCATCTGACCATTGGAGGGGGGGGGATTTTAGGTTCTAGTCAATTTTCTTGTTATATATCTAAAAAGAGGCGAACAATTTAAATACTTCCATAAAGTTCAGCTTTTCATTACTGAAGTAGTGAAGCAGAGGGGGCCCCCAAAGAAGTTTTTGTCCCAGGCCCCAATTAGGCTAATTCGGGCCCTGAAGAGGGGTAGTAAATTCAGGTGCCCCCAGGTGGCAAAAGTTCTAGTTACGCTACTGGATACACTCATATAAATTACAAGCTGCTATTGGATAACAGGAGGTCGCAAAACATTAAAAAGTTTTGAACAATTATTATAAATGCAAAGGATTCAAGACACACCAAGGAAATCAGGTAACAGCTTCACAGTCTCTTGGCAAAATTTAGGAATCGTATGCATTTGAGGTTACAAGATCACTTTACGTGAAAGGTAAAAGTGAAAAATCACATGCTACTGTTTCTTCATAAGCACCATTTTCATTTGCATCATTCATTTAAAATGGTTTCAGGCTTAACAAATGTGGCTTAACAACTTGGTGTTGTTAACAACAATTTCAGGCTTAACAACTTGGTGTGTCTTTTGCTTTTCAACATTTCATTGCAAAATGCAGCCTATGTGAGTCCACGTCAGTGGCTATGCAAAGGCTTTTAAAAGAGCAGAATACTCCAAAGATTATGGAATCCAATTACAGATGATTGGGTTATGGATTATTACAGAAAAAAGGACATCAAATTTAAATATATGGTAGGAAAAGCTGCTGTATGGAGAGGATTTTGGGTGATTATGGTAAAGCTAATAGAAATTTATTTGAAACAAATTCTCGGAAAGGATTTGTTGTCATATGAAGAACTACAAACTGTAACAGTGGAATTTGAAGCTATCATTAATTCTTGGCCAATAACTTATGTGTATAATGATCCTTTAAAAGTTAGACAAGATTTCATTTTTAACTGATATCTTTCTTACCTGGGCTAACTAGATCTACTGAAGAAGTTAGCTGAAGCAGAAATATCATCCTGAAGAGGAATTTATATTCTTAAAGTTGGCTGAATAATTTTTGATAGAGATGGCATATAAAATATCTATATCAATTAAAATGTGCTCATTATGGAACATGGATTAAGACTTAACATGGAACATGGATTAAGACTGGAGATGTCAGTTTATACAAGATGACATGTTTCCTCACCATATGTGGAGACTCAGGAAGATTGCAGAAATTCACATCAGAAGAGATGGTAACTTTGATGACTGGAACATTAAGGAGATCAGAGCAACTGCTTTATTACTTAGAACTTCAGAAGTTTGCAAAGGTATCTTAATTTCTGACGAACTTCTTCATCCTCGGGGAGGGGAGTGGAAGGAGGATAAATTTAAATAAGTATCATTGCCAGCTCAGCACAGTGGAAGCATGTACTGTGTGCACCTTAAAGGTAATTAATGCTCTTGTACTCACTAACTAAGATACTGAGGTACTTGTTGGCTGACTGCTGAGTTACTAAAGAGTTGCTGCTATGCCTATCCTGTTAATGCTTTTCATTTGCATTGCCAAGTGATAATCACTACTGTAAAAGAACCAAGCTATTTATCCTGGATAACAAGGAATTTATTTGCTTACAAAACAGTCACTTTATTAGATAGATACTTTAGTTAGATACATTTGAACTATCATTACATGCCACTACTTATAAGAAGGGATTACTAACCAATCCTGAACAGATTTTGAATAGTACTAGCCATGCTGTTAATAACTGTTATAAACCCACACATGATAGGGTAAATGCAAGTTTATTTTTTTACTAGTCTATGCTTATAGCACAAGGTGTGATATAGTACAAATTTTGTTTGCAACCACATATTACATAGTGTGCATATACAAGTATAATTATGTGTGTACATATAGAGAGAAAACATATGTTTAGTATGTGTAAAAAAAAAATTACCAAAAAATTTGCTCGAAAACTGATTCTTTTTACATTTATGGAAATTAAACAAAGCTTAAATATTTCAATAAAAACTATTATTTGGACAAAAGTTTTTGACTAAGTAAATATGAAGTAGTCTGAACAGAATTGTATTTACAGTTTAAAAGTGAACTTTTCATAGCATTTACCTAGATTAGCTCTTCATACTACTTTAAATAATATTAAACAACAAAAATTTAGATATGAACACTTTTTCCTTTGCTAATATATTTCAAAAAAGAATCTAAATACTAATGCATCCATAGATTTTAAACAAAAACTAAATAAATATTTTTAGAAAAATAATTTCACAAATTTCAGTATAAGATAGTTAAACACATATCAAATCTTGCTCTTTTTTATGTTCTCAGGTTTTTCTTTGTTCAAATTTAACAGCAAATTAAAACATTGTTTTACATTATTTGTTTGAAAAACTTTCATTTTAAGAGATATAATTCACTGGGTATAATATGTATATTTTATCAAGCTGTAATCTTTTAAATTCAAGTTAAAATGCAAAACAAAAATGCCATTCTAGTTATTGACCACTGTATTTACAGACAGCCCTCAACTTTTGCACATTCTGCTTTCATACAGTTTGCTATTTTACACATTTTTAAACTTAATTTTTTTTTTTTAATTGCAAAAATTGTTTGCTTCCATGCAGTTGCTCCCAAAGAGCTCATGCTCATTCACACACTGCATCCTAGAGTAGTGGACTTCTCAGAATGGTTGTAACATCATTAGAATCCAGGCTTGGACAAGGTCTATGGGTTCCAAGTGGTGGTGGCAGGACCGAATGTATACAATGTATTAAACAGGTTTAGTCTTGTGTTATGGCACATGTCAATACATTGTGTGTTTTGCCAGTTTGTTTATGTTTAAATATATTGCCCTAATAAATTTATAAACATGAGTGAGATACAGAAAAACTGCAGTGTCAATATGAAATAAACTTCATATGATGGAAACAGAAGGGCAAGTAATCATATGTTCTGAAAGCATCTGAATCTTTTGAATCAGTCAGCCTTTTGTATGATATAAACAGGCCTGTGATATTTTTAATTTTGAAAAACAAAAATAACATTAAGGAATATGTTCAAAATTGTGGAAGAAATCTTTAAAAACTGATTCCAAAAGACATGGGATAGCGATAGATGAAATAAAAAGATCTATATTATCATGGATTGATGATAAACAGTGAAACAAAACTAGCTGTTTGTTTAAAACTGATGCCAATGTTAGTTTATCAAGTAGAAAAAACTTGAATATTGAAAAGGAAAGATAAAAAATTGCCTCCGGTCATTTGAAAATCATATAAAAATGTATGGGTGTTAATATTTAAAGACTGGTTCACTTTTCATTTTGTACCAATATTGTTAAGCACTATTGTAAAAATTTACAATTTAAAGAATTATCAATCTTAAATAATACTCTGGGGCATCCAAAATCTCAACAAAATTTATATCTGGAAATCAGTACTATGTTTCTTTCTCCCAATACTACTTACCTTATAGAGCCCATGGATCAAATATTGCTAAGCTACATTTAAATGATATTACATGAGGACAATAATGAATCAAACCAACAAGGGAAATGGCACAGAAAGGTGGGTCTACATTACTACATTAACCCTTTCAGGACGGGCGTCCCATATACGCATTCCCTAAGAACGTGTCTTACAGCCGGGCGTCCCATCCACGCATCGGTAAGGATCGCATTCAGAGGACAGGTGATGCGTATATGCATTTTAAGGGGGAACGTTTTCCATTTCTTTTGAAATGAACACAGTTTTAGGTTCCTGACCTTGAGTTTGATATATTCTACTTGACTTTGATCAGCTGTTCGAGGATGGGGGGGGGGCAGAGGGAAAGCGTAAACAGAGGTGGGCTCTTTAAATCGCTGCGTGCTAATGAAAACATTCTCATATCTGATTTATATCCAATTCCTTTTTTTATTCTATTTTTCCCCTCTACTATGTACGGTTTTTTAGGGTTACTGTGCGGAGTTTTTTTACATTTTGCATTGCCTTCAGATATATTTCCGTTCCTTTTTTTTTTATTTAGAAAAGCCTCACCTCTAGTCTATTATGGCGGGAAGGCGCTATTTATCAGAGGAAGAATACCCTAGTATGGTTAGTGAAGCATTTACTAACGCAAATGAGAGTACTGATTCATTTTCTAAAGAGTTAAAAAGTGATACTTTTTCTAAGAGTTACAAGTGATACTTCTCTGTGCTTCGAGATTTACCACACTCGTTTTCATTTTAAATTTTGTTACTTCTTACTGTAAATAGTCTTTATTGTGTTCTTTTTATTAATTTTAAACTTTATTGATTGATTTTATCAATTAAAACTTTGGAATAATTTGAATAGCGCTTCCGAAAATTATTTTAGAAGATAAGCAATTTTTTAAGTATATTTTCATGTAAAATAAAGGAAAAAATGTTTTAAGGGCTAATTTTAACATATATAAGAGCTCAAGTAATAATCTAAAATGATACCAAAAGTTACGATGCTAGAAGCGAAACTTTTGTTTTTCTGATTTTTGTTATAAAATTAGGCTTAGCAATGCAAAACCTCCGTCCTGTAAGGTGACTGCCTTCGATTCTCTTCCGTCCCACACGAGCGTCTTAAACAAAGGCGCGCCGTCGCGAAAAAGTTAAGAGATTTCTGAGTGAACTATATATATGGAATGCAATGAACAATATTGAGGACTTGTGGACTGAAATAAAAGTCAACAATAAAAGTGTCCTGGAAATAATTATGACTATGAATGATGACCGATTTTATAAATTCTAAAGAAACTCTGGAAACTATTATAAATGAAATAGCCTAATGAATGAACTTAATTTGGACATCAATAGATGTTATTTGTATCTACTTTCATGAAGATGTTAATGAGCTGATTGAAAGTCACTCAATACCTCTGTCAAATGAATATTTAATAGATCAACAAGAGTTAAATGAAGTACTCTATGAAAGTATTAAAAAAGAAGCTGATAAAACTGTAAAGACTTTGACAATCGAACATGTGAACGAAGCTTTTATGCATCATGGGGAATTTTAATAAGTTATATATGAATAAGTTGAAAAAGACACAGCATGTTATAGAACTCTTTGTTAAAAAAGGGGGGAGTGGTATTTAATTAACTCTAAACAAGATTATAAAAAGCACTGAAAGATGTTTTGACACACCTCATTAATTTAATTATATATATTGATAAATAAATATTATATAAATAAGTATTTTAAAATACACTTAATGTTTAACATTCGCACATATTTTTAGGAACCCAATTATGTGTGAAAGTCGAAGGCTGCTGTATTATGCAATTTAATAATTAATAGGTATGTAATCAAAAAAAGAATGTAACCAAAATGTTTTCTAAGATATCTATCAGATGAAATACATTTACCTATTATAAATTCATCTTTCAATACTTTCTTCTTTTTCTTTCTTTTAAATTTGTTTGATTTTGCTTTTTCTTTCAGCTGTATCAATTCTTCCATTTGTCGAGGAACTTCCTGATAATCATCTTCCAATGGTGGTTCATTAGGCAAAATATTTCTGTAAAAATATCAAATAATTTCAATATTAATCAATTTTGAATGTTTATCATTATGAAAAAGTTAAAATGTTTCCTTGTTCCAAATATAATTTAAAAATGTTGATATCCCAATCCAAAATATAAAATGAAAAACATAGATATTCTCTGCAAGTTTAGAACAAGCAAGCAAAAAAGAAAGTTTAAATTAAACGACATTATATTATCATCAATATTTTTGGTTAGCATAGTAAAAGCTTCCAGTCTTAGTATAATTATTGAAATAAATTATGATTTACTCAAGGATCACTGTTGCAGTGCAGATTTTAATCTGTTGCTATAATTTGGTGAGAACGGGATAAAAAAAGAAACACACCTGCAGAAATGTTTTTCATTATTTTTTTTTTTTTTTTATTCATTCACATAAAGTTATTTTTTGTCTTCACTTTTCTAAAAAAGTTTGATTTAAAATGTCATTAGCACGTAAAGTACTTGATATTTTCTAAAATACTTTCATTTCATTATTTTTCTTCTCAAGAATAAAATACCCTCTTAGCAGAAAACTAGTATAAATTATTATTGTTTACATTTCTTTAAAAAAATTAATAAAACAGACTATTCATCTACTTTATATTTTATTAAAATAATATAGCTTTAAACTATGTCTTTGGCACATAATGATTTTTTCATGTTAAAGAACACAAAATATATAATAAAATGAGTTACATCAATCAGTTTAAATTACCACTTAAGGCTCATACTTATTTGTGGTATATAATATTTTATATTGGTTTTTTGATAATATTACCACCTTAAAAAACTTACAGTAGATTAATATTCATTTGTACAAATGTCTTCTTGACTGAAATTACAAGTTTCAACTATCACATCCCATTCAAATGGTTTTAAAAAGTGGTGGTTTCATTCATTAACTGGAACAGCAAAACATTTTGATAATGTGTTTGTAGCTTCAGAACAGTGATTCCCGAACGTATGTACCCCTTATTAGAAATAACTGCTCTAGCGGAACCCCTTAGGCATATCCTATATCTTACAAGTTGATAATGTTTAAAAGAATAGTATTGCAGAGGTACAGAAAAAGTATACATAGTGAGGGAATGTACAGTAAGGAAACATCTTGAACAGCTGTGCAATGTACATGGAATGAAATTGAATTTAAAATTTTATGATTTGTCATAATATCTCAATATGATACTGTCAAAAATTAGCCATACTTAAAGGATCTCCTAAGTTCAATAAATCAAACCAATTTGTGTTATAACAGAAATTTTATATTACTGCTAAGAGAATCATTAAGATCATTACAATTAATTTTATTCAAGTTAATCTTCAAACACATATTCATTCATTATTTGAAATTTGTATTACTCTTTATAGAAGATGATTAAAATTTAATTTTACTATTGTTCAACTACAGCATACTATAGGTCCAAATTAAAACATAACATAAAAAATATAGAATGAATTTGTCAAAACTCTGGTAGACTGTTTTTGAAATGAGACTTAATTCACAATGATATATCAGGTCAATGAGCTTTTTATTCACACTGAGCACATTCAATACCCACATCTTTCTTTTTTAGCTTTATATTCTAATATATTTCAGCATTTTTTCTTGAATCTTAATATTATTTTCTTCTTGTAAGGTTTCTGTAAGAGGGCTTCCCTTTCTACATCCCAATCAATACATTTGGTTTCCTTTTTTAAAAAGGCACTTTGGCATTTGCATAAAAAATTGTGGCACTTCTCTCTGATATTGATAAATTCATTTTGCTAAAAATTTCATCCAATATAGCATTTTATACAGCCACTCTTTGTCATTTGAAACCACTGAGAATACAGTGTTATCGTTCATTAAAACTGCTATTATCTATGCACACTGCTTCATCAAATATTTCAATGCTTTTCCTAAAATCAACTATATCACTCAGTATGCAGCAGAAGGGACTCATGATGGTTTCCCATATTCTTCTATGCACTGACTACCAATAAGTATTTGGAAACCTATGCAAATGACGATATCTGTGGTCCTAAGGTACGTCATGAACTCCGACAGTATATATCGTGTAGGAGAAAGCATCAGCTTTAGTCGCATGCAAGATGCCTCGCAGTTCGGAACTCTCTGATTTCGAGAAAGGTATAATTATCGGTTATCACAAATGTGGCCGATCCTTAAGGGACATATCTAGCGATCTGAAGTACCCAAAGTCGATAGTGGCCTATGTGATTAAGAAGTGGAAGGTGAGCGGTGATTGTCGGAATGTGCCCCGAGTCGAGACCAACAAAACTGGGAGATAGAGACCGACGAGTGCTGTCCAGGGAAATTCGGAAGAAGTGCACCCTACCAATGGCCCTCATCCGTGAGGAGTTTCAACAGGCATCCGGGAATATTGTTTCAATGAATACCATCCATAAGGAAGCACACCTGCTTGTTTTTCATGGTCATGCTGCTGCCCATAAGCCTTTGATCACAATGTCCAACCGCGCTGCTCGGTTAATGTGGTACAAAGCACATCGAAATTGGACCGTAGATCAGTGGAAATGGGTTCTTTGGAGTGACGAATCAAGGTTAACCCTTTACCGTTCAGATGGCAGGGTCTGGATCTGGCGTCTACCTGGGGAACGTCTCCTGCCAGAATGCATTGTGCCAACAGTCAAGTTCGGCGGAGGTGAAATTATGATCTGGGGGTGTTTCTCCTGATATGGTCTGGGACCCTTGGTCCCCATTCATGGTAAGCTCAACTCCGATGCCTACTGCACTATTTTGGATGACAATGTGCTTCCTACATTGTGGCAGTTTTACGGGTTGGACCCCTGTTACTTTCAGGACGACAATGCCAGTTGTCATGTTTCGACATTAACCAAGGCTTGGTATGGTGCCAATGGAGTTCATCGAATGGACTGGCCTGCCCAGAGTCCAGACCTGAACCCTGTCGAGAACCTCTGGGACGAGTTGCATCGCCGAATTCAGGGGTGCACTACCCGTGCAAAATCGGTGAAGGAACTTCTATGTCTTCTCCAAGCCGAGTGGAAGAAAATACCACTAGCTGTCATACAAAGACTTGTGGAAAGTATGCCCCGGAGGGTCCACGCTGTAATTACCTCTTGTGGAGACTCTACCAACTATTGATTTTGAATAAAGTTAGTTTTTCTTTTCTATCACAGGTGTCCAAATACTTATTGGTAGTCAGTGTATTAGTATACAGAGTCTGCTTTTAAGAGGTTGTGATTTTGTACAATATATAACTTTTACTATCACTTTCATTAATAAATCATTTAATTTTATTACTTTATTAACTCTCTGACTGGTGCAGGTTATGGGGTCTGTCATGAAGACCTACATGTATTTAAACAACCTTTATTAGTTAAATTTGTCTATTTATTTATTTTAGTCTCTATTTTCTTAAACTTACATTTATTAAACTGTCATTTGTATTATTAAAGAAAGTAAGATAGAAAAATATCTTAAATTATAAGTTAATATATACCAAGTGATAAAAAATCTCATAACCGGATAAAAGCAGTCATGACACTCAAAGAATTAATTACATAACTAAACCTCATTAAAAAATCAAACTCTCGGAAAACTCCCAGAATATGGAATAATCACTAAGGAATCACAGTGTTATCACCATGAACATTCATTGTGAAGCAACTCCAAATCGATTAGCAACCTGTATTTATATACGTCTAAATTTCGAGAAGCTTTGAGCAGATTCTAGAAAATCTTGAAAGATCAAAAATGAGCCAGAAGCTTCTCGAACACAGAATTCACAGAAACGGCCATGCGTTATCTGCTAGAGGAGACATGAAATTAAATTTTGCAAACTTCTATGTTCAAAATGTAGTTTCAAAATTTCTAATTTTAATTCTACTTCTTATTTTTTAAACTTCCTTCACATGGTGGTTTTAAAGTCATAACAGTTTTAAGCTGAGCTTCATTCCTGAGCAACCAGACCTTGGTATATCATAAAAACTAGTTTAAGAATTTTGCATGAAAGTTCTACCTTTTCAATTTTATGCCGATTTGGCATAAGAACTACCAATCACAGTGAACCAAACATCAGTCGATGGTTTCGCTGAGTCAGCTATGTATTTACACATGCACAATTTTTCCTTCTCTGACTGGATAAAGCTTAAATCATGTTAAACAGATGTAAATAGCCTTAATGACTTTTATGCCTTAATAAAAACTTAAAGCACAAAGTTTTTATGATGACAAAATTGTCATCTAAATGAAGCCTTTAATTTCATTCAGCTTTTATTTATTTTATTCTCCTTTTGATGCAAGGAGCACTTAATGCTCTTCAAAGCACAAACTGGAACAGAGTGCCACATTTTCAACAGAGGTACATTTACCAGAGATCAATACTGTGATGAAGTTATCCTCGTCCATATGCGCCTTTTCTGGGGTGCCATTGGTCCTGACTTTGTTTTTAAGGATGACAATGCATGGCCACACAGGACTCATGCTGTTGAGGAGTGCTGAAAAATGAAGATATCAGCAGCATGCTTCCCTGATTTAAATCCCATTGAACATCTGTGGGATATTTTCGGCAGATGCCTGGTAGCACGATCTTAGCTTCCAGAAAACACCAGACAACTAAAACTGAATCCTTTATGAATGGGAACTCTTACCCCTAGACCTGTTAGACAATCTGGTGTTGTTGAGTATCGATAGACAGTGCAACACAACCATTGCAGTTAAAGGTGGTCATATCTCTTATTAAGGATCTTTAGTTTCTTGTTGTCTCTCTTCATCAAACAATATTTTGTACTAACACCATTCTGTCAATAAACCCTTTTTTCTATTTATTCTGTCATTTTTCTACTCTTCTATTTCATATGTGTCCTATTCATTTTTTTGCTATCGTACATTTTTCATCCTTTAAGTACTACACTGTGCTTCTGGAGTATAGATTTCGTGTCTCCTAGTTGATTTTTTTTTTTTTTTTCCCCAAATTATGGCCGAAATGAGAAAAGTTGCTTACGTTTTGCACACTAGTGTATATATGCAAGCATATATTGTACGAAGTACATATGAGTGTGTAAGATGTACATATTGTAAGAAGGAATGGTAAAATTTTGATGTACATATCGTAAGAAGGAATGGCAAAATTTTGAAAGTTACTATGCAGAATACATAGGATGAAGAACTCAAGAAAACATTTCACATGCTTTCTTGCATAAAAAAAAAGAATTTAGAAAATCCTTTTCCTTCATAAAATTTCCACAAGTGTTCCATTGGTAACTAGCTGCTCTATATGATATTTTGATCATTCCATGTCACTGAGTTTTGTTTCAAATCTCAGATGAGGATTGCACTGCCCACTCAGGATAGTGGTTAGTGACTCTGACTGTTGTAATGAAGGGCCCTGGTTCGAATCTTGGCATGGATGTTTGTAAGTGTTGCGTGTCTGCAAAGCATGGAAGCTCTCAAAATATGCAGCAAGCCAGAAGTCCGCTCAAGAGGTTGGTAGTAGAGGAAGAGGAGTGGGAGACTCATGAACCTGCTTTCATAAAGTGCTCTCCTTCAAAATTGATTGCAGAATTGAGCAAAGTCATAGTGTCACCTGTACGGTGCCCAAGACTCTCATCAATGACAGGGCCAAACTTACCTTCTTGCCACAATGAATTTCATGCCCTTCTTATATCAGACACGTGTGATTAGTCACATCAATATATAAGGCTTGTACATTCATGACTATAACATTGCAATAAGAAAATCTACGAGGTTTTCATGCTGCTACTCGTTACCATTTTAAAAAAAATCCAAATAAACTTTATAATACATAATTCAGGGCATTGAATAATTTATAATATGATTCTAGAGTAACACATATTAATATTTAATTATGTATTCTAAATTTTATATTCTTTGGCTAATTTCATTTTGTAATTTTCTTATAATTTTATACTGAGGAATCTCAAAGAGGAGAAAGTTTTCATTTATCAAAGTGCTTTTTAAACATAATTAAAAAATTAATAACTAATGTAGACAGCATTGTGTAAATAAACTTAGTGAAGTACCATTTATTGATAGGAAACAAAACTAAATACAACTACTAATTGATTAAATATCAGTTGAATCTTCATAAAAAGTTTGGCAAATGCTTGTAATTGGTTAAAACAACACACATCAAATAAAATTATGCTGAAAATCAGTAAGAGTGAACGAATGAAATTCGCACAACTGAAGTTTTAGAAGTTCAATAAATTTTCTTCGTCGCAGGAGAATATTTTCATTAGAAGAGGCTAATAATTAAAAACTGAAATATTTACTGATCCAGATCTGATGGAAAATCAGAAGAGTTGGCAGCTATGCTATAGTCTTCGTAGCATGACAGTGTTTAAAATCATTCAAACCAAGATTTTGCTTTAGAATTTAGTTGTAGAGGAAGAGGAGCACGAGTCTCTTCAACAGAAGTACATCACTTGAAATAGTTTTGCAAAACTGCAATAGAACTGAAGATAAACTGCCCTTACATGCCTAGTCTAATTGGCAACTAATATTAAAACAAAACTGTGTTGGGTTGATCTTTACATTATGGTAACTTGGCGTTTTTTTGGCGAAAATTTGGCGACCAACTCTCCTACAGCAACCCTCTATTTTTTTTTTTCCCGCCGTCATTTTGTCTTCACGAAGTAAAGACATGTTTCTTTTCTTTTTATCTACTGAACACTTCTTCCAACAATCTACTAGCCGAATTACACTTATGCTAGAAATTTTATCTAACAAAACTGCTTAATCATGACAAATATTCACTGCAAAATTGGGAAAAAGTGCACAATACCATACTCCTTACGCGTTTTTCAAAATAACACATACACATAAACCATGTACACGCCGACTTATTTTTACTTAAAAAAACATCCCAGAATTGCACAAAAATGGCATTGCGCACACTCTTCACTATATCCATGTACACTGCTTTTTTCTCATAAATTAGAAAAATTTCACGAAAATACATGACAATTTTCTCAATCTTTATACCCGGTAAAAAGAACATATATGAAATTACCTGATCGCGAAAAAGTATTTACCCTTTCCAAATATGAACATTTCCACATATAAAATAAATAAAATATCCAAAAACTCTTACCTCTAAATCATCTATTACATTATAAACGTCACCAACGAATTCATACCGCAAACTTTACAAATACTTAGTGTCAAATATTTAAATTATTTCCATGCACGTTTACTTCAACTTAAACGTATACCAAATTCCTACAAACATAAAATTCACAAAATAACTATCATTTAATTAAAATATCACTAAACCATGTACACGCCGACTTATTTTTACTTAAAAAAACATCCCAGAATTGCACAAAAATGGCATTGCGCACACTCTTCACTATATCCATGTACACTGCTTTTTTCTCATAAATTAGAAAAATTTCACGAAAATACATGACAATTTTCTCAATCTTTAAACCCGGTAAAAAGAACATATATGAAATTACCTGATCGCGAAAAAGTAATGAACATTTCCACATATAAAATAAATAAAATATCCAAAAACTTTTACCTCTAAATCATCTATTACATTATACACGTCACCAACGAATTCATACCGGAACCATTACAAATACTTATTGTCAGATATTTAAATTATTTCCATGCACGTTTACTTCAACTAAAACGTATACCAAATTCCTACAAACATAAAATTCACAAAATAACTATCATTTAATTAAAATATAATTAAATTCAAAAACACTACTTAAAATATAAATGAGCACATACATTAAATTAATACATACATAAATACCCATTCCGAATTCACTTTAGTTACGGCCATGGGATCCAAAAATTCACGAACACTGTTTCACACAACACAGAATAAAGCCACATACAAAATTTCCAGATTTTTTCCCGATTTCCCCCCTTTTCCGATTAAAGAACCGTAATTCGTCCATTAATATCACATGACATATCCCATGATCTCTCATTTCCCTCACACAAAATAATGCGTAATCGGAACTGAGTACTGCTCACATTATTATCAAAGTGCCAGGTAGTAACCTTTATCGCCTCCAAAATGTCGCCAAACTACCAGTTACCATATTGTAAAGATCAACCCTGTATTGAAATGCAATAACTATATATCAACTATAAATTACAAAAAAATTAAATTAAAAAAAAAATTCACACACAAAGACCACTGGCTTTGTAATCAATATTTTCATTGTGATATATTAGGATATTCTATGAATATCTATATTAGGATATTCTATGAATACATAATAAAGCTGCTATTTAATTCCAAAATAACAAAATACATAAAAAATAATAACCTTACTCTGACTTCAAAGCAATCCAGATTTAAATATTCATACTAACAAGGACACTCCCAGCATAAAAAATACCTTCATATGAGATGAAGCATAAAAATGTAATACCTTCAGTATTTCTAGTTATTATATTAATAAATTTCATTCATTTTTATTAATTTAAAATACTTTTTACAGTTGTACCATGTACAAAACATACATTTTTTATAATTTATGTTCAGTATAGCTAAATATAAACAAAGACGCTCTTGATGTGAATTTACTTTGACTATACTGACATTTACTTTCAGATTAAAAACAAAATGATAAATACATTACCAAAAGCTACATTTGTATGCAAAATGGGTAAAATCCTAGTATACGGTGGCGCGATTTTGAAAATTATCGCCAACACCAAAAATGATCCAAAGAACGTCTATATACTATGTGTGTATATACATAATATATACTATATATAACTATATATATTCTTTGAATGACTCGTTCACAACTCATCGTTTATGTTCCGTTTTCACCGCTCCTCATAAAGTCGCCAAAAGCAGCCAAATCCCATGTGCACCAGATACTAGGATTAAACCACAAAATGTAATGTGTTCTCTAAAACACATTAATTTATAAACATATTAATCAATAAATAAATTAAGCAATAATCAAAATATTCTAACAAGGGTTAATCTTTGGATTATGGTAACTTGGCGATTTTTTGGTGACCAACCCTGCTACAGCAACCTGCTAGTTCTTTTTTGAATGCCATTTTGTTTTCACGAAGTAAATGCATGTTTTCTTTTTTTACTCAACACTTTTTTTTCCAACAATCTGCTAGCCGAATTACGCTTATGCAAGAACTTTTATGGAACAAAAGTGCTTAATCATGATGAAGATTAGGTGCGAAATTGGGAGAAAGTGCAGAATCGCCCACTGCTTGCCGCGTTTTTAAGAATTGCACATACACGGTATCCATGTAGACGTCAACCTATTTTCACTTAAAAAAAATCCCAGAATTGCACAAAAATGGCATTGCGCACACTCGACTTTATCCATGTATACTGCTAAAGTCCTAGCTAGTAACCTTTATCGCCTTACCAAAATGTCGCCAAACTACCTGTTACCATATTCCAAAGATTAGCCCTAACAAGTGTTTAATCGCATTCATTTTATAATAAATCATTTAATGTTCATTTGCATGCAAATCATGTTCAGACTTCATGATTTCCATAAACTTATGAAACACAAGAACTGCAATTTTTATCACCAATGATTACTTTGAAAATGTTAACTCACTAGGATATAATAGAACTTAACACCTAAATTTAAAATGATGTGTTAGAATTCGCAAAGACAGATAGCCTTTGTAAGCTTTGCCATATTCCAATGATCATAATCATACATTCTGTTCCTGGAAATATTTGTACTCACGATTTAATTTCTTATATTAAAATGTCAAAGACCTACGAAAAGCCGTTAAGAAAGGTAAAAAAAATATTAAATAAATAATGATAAAATAACAAAAAGAAATAAATACACAAAATTGGTGAAAAATAGTCATGTAATAAATTTAAATACCGCAGCCCATTTTATTCGAGACTCCAATTGAAATTGATTTTACTCAAAAACTAAGAAATACGCAAGTCGTGCACCAGCAGAATTTAGCCCCTAAAACATGCATTATTATTACACACAGCTATCTGACACACAGAATACTTGTTTTTCACATAGCAATAAAAATATTCGTACTTTCTTCTTCTGCGTGGAGGTGGGCCGCTGTAGCAAGGATCAACAAACTTCAATTTTTTATGCCGTCTGCTTTTAGGAATTTTCTTCCCCATCTAGCTATATATACGATTTTCTTTTACCTTAAAATAAATCATAGAAGTAAAACGTGAATTTGTTTACATCTAGTATATTACTATTGCCAGATATGCTTCTGCAAATAATGCACGTTCCTGATGTGGCTTGCAGATAACATGAAAGCATTATTTTATTAGAGTATTCAAATGTTCTTAAAATTTAAAAAAAAAAAAAAAAAAAAAAAAAAATCCGTTTTTCAAAATTCCTGGTCTAATTGCCTTTGTCTACAAAGAAATGCATGAAACAATTTCAACTGCTTTAAAGAATTAGTAAGATTTAAAAAAAAAAAAAAAAAAGGTGGGAGAATTTATGAGCTTAAAGGACGAATTAAAATAGAAAAGCATTAATACAGTTGCTTTAGATTATGGCAAAACACACTAGGGCTATCTGCCTAAGGGGAGGGATGGCCTCGTGGAAGACCTTTTTAAGGGAAACTGATTCGTATACACGTTATACATGGGAAAATGAACAGAAGCACAATAACGAAAATATGATACAGGGGATGGATAGATTTCGTGAACGGCTCGTTGACGAGCCACCAAATTGTCAGATTTTGATCACGTGGGAGAAGAAAGCTTTTAGCCTGGAAAGTGTTTTGGATTCACCAGCTCCTTATCCTTGACTGCCTTGATGTCCTGACCTTACTACACCCGATAATGCCCTGTAAGAAGGTCGTAAAATTATGTCAGGAAGAAGTGGTACTTGGGCAATAATGTGCTTGAAGCCTCTTAGCATGTGACATCGCAGTTGCTAAAACGGATGTCTAGATTTGGTAGAGCCGTGTTTCATGCGCCGGTTTACCTCCGATAGCGTCGTTGAGTATCAAGTATGAACGGGCCTTAAAAGTGACGGAATTGGTGAAGACTTACGGCCTTTCGACATCGACAATTTGCGCTATTCTGAAGAAGGAAGAAATTAAGAAACCTGATGTAGGCAAAAGAGCTACCCCACCGTCCAAAACTCCTAGAAGCTGTTGTTGATGTCGATTAACGAGAAGAAATTAAGGTCAGTCTCGAAAGCTATCATAAAGGTAAACTACGGTTATATTATTTACCAGTGTTATTTATTAGAAAAATTGATTTAATATTTTTGGGGGTGCGGAACGGATTAACTGGATTTTCATTATTTCCAATAGGGAAATTTGTTTCTAGATACGAGAAATTCGATATACAAGTTCAATGCTGGAACGAATTAAACTCGTATCTCGAGGTTCCACTGCATATTAATAAATACCGCAGTAAATTTTTCCCCTCACGCACTTTTCTCCCTAGATTTTTCAGCATATGATTTAGAAATTTCTGATTTATGGTAACAATATAAAATGTATGCACAAAGAGGAAAGTATTTCTGTAAGAAAAGTACTATTTTTGAATTTGATAAGTTCTTTGGAATGCATAATATAATAACATTAGTGTGTCTTTATGTGTGCTTTTTAGTGCGCTGTATTTCTCACTTAAGCCGTCTCTTCAACAATTATTTAGGGCCCAGCAGCGGCCGAGCGGTGAACACTGGTAGTTCGGTCCGAGGTTCGAATCCCGCGAACGGGCTGGCTGCATGGGCGTTTTCGTGGTTTCCCCCATGTGTAACGTGTATACGAGCCAGTTTCCCTTAGAAAGTCCTCCACGAAGGCATCCCTCCTCTTAGGCAGATAGCCCTCGAGGCTTTGCCATATTCACACACACTCTCACACACACAACAATTATTTATATTACGTATTCTCCTTCATGTTTTCAAGCAGAAAGATTAGTAAAAAAAAGGGGTGTATGTGAATAAGTATGGTGTTCAGCCCTTCTTATCAGATTTATTGAACTTCAAAACTCCCTCACTTAAACTATTCTTCCACCAAAGAGGAAACTTGTCGCCGCCCTCCTCCCTACTGCTTATTAGTAAACTGAAATTTTTACATTTTCCATTATGTTCACTAAATTAAGTTTTTGACTTAATACGAGTGCGATATAAATATGTAGTGACTGTCTTTAGCAGACAGTGTAATTAGGACCGCTGCGAGCAGCAAAAAGCATAGCGCCAGCCCTGAATTTAATGAAAATATACCTAAATATATAATTGTGAGCTACAGGTGGTAACATGTTGCCGAAAAAATGTATATTTAAAGCTTTTATTGAAAGCTTCTATTTTTTCCCATATAAGTTTTACAAAGATTGTCATATTTTTTATGCATCGAAATATATATAAGATATCATACTATCTTCTTCAAGTTAAAATCAAGTGAAAAACAAACTGATAAGTTCTTCTGATAATGATAATTCACATGGTTCCTAAACTGAAAACTCTTCAAGTTAAAATGAATTCAAATGAAAATAGCTCTCCCTCCATTCAATTCATTGCAGCTTTTATGCAAAATTTGACCTTTGGTAACATATTTATTTTACCCTTTAAGAAATTTTACTGTTAAAATAATTTATTTAAAAAGATCATCATGATATACAGAAGTTTGTCTGCACATTTTTAAACGATTTTGGCTTTGCTATAAAAAATCGTCTGCTTGGAAATCCTCTTTTTTAACTTCAGCTATATTTCTTTGAAAGTATAAATAATCGTCTGCTACTAGACAGTTTTGTTTACATACAAAATGGCGCTTTTAAAGATACAATGGATGTATTTGTGCTTTTTCTAACGAAAATTATTCGTATCTAGTTATTAAAAAACGCTCTGAAAGCCATGGTGTTTCGATATCTAAAGCTATGCTAGGTAATATTGTCAACAAGAAAGGAAAAAAAAACATCAAAGTTCGGTTATATGTGAAAAAATTGTTCCAAATACGTATCCAAGTAAAAAAAAAAGGAATGTTTTCAATGCTGCAGAGGTAAAACTTTTAATATTAAAAGAAAATCCACCAAGGACAGTTGCAAACGATGTTTTTCCTTTTATTGTAAAGCAAATTTAAGATACAGTCACTAAAACTATGTGTATCTGTGTGAGAGAAGTTTCCATACCCCTGGTTTGAGTATCCAGAGAGCATGGCCGTATTTCGAGTGGATCTGTATATGCTACATTATGGTATACACAGAGATGTATACTCTTCCATGTTCTCTTTGATATATTGCGGAGGATCTGAAGGGTTATTTTTCGAAAGGGGATTACGTGGAGAAGACCCCTTTCGAAAAGTTGGAAATATTGCAGAACCACGTCAAGGCGTGTTGTCTGGAAATTGTTTATTAATGAAATCGCACTCCTGAAATGGATGTAGCCCCGTTCTACTGTATCCACGCATCTATGATTCCCTCGTCTTGCCAATACGTTAACAATACCACAACTAAAATTGCATTGACATTTTCCTCTGTGATACTCAATCCTAAGGGTACTGGGACCTTCCCGGACACTATCTATCAACTTATGTTACTAAATATATATGTTTAGTTTTTCTGAGTTAAGAACTAGAATAAACTAACATTAAACTCGTTTCTTATTTCTACAAGTTTCTTTTTATAAAACGTTTAAATATTTATTAACAATTTATTAACATTCTAATTAAAATTCAGTGTTAATAACGAATAAAACTTGCGTGTTGGGTTTATGATTAATAAATTAATCTTTCAATCTTTTAAATTTATATAAGGTGATTTTAAAATATCCAGCAAAAATGTAAAGACAGGGACCGAAATAAGCAGATCTTGTAATGGAATGTTAAGTGTGAAAATAACACTGCCTCGTAAAGAAGATACGAACAACAAATAAGTAAGAAAGACTAAATAAGCATTTTAACTATTTAGTTTTTACTTCCATGTACGAAGTAAAAAGGAAAGTATTGTAATCGCAAAAAATTTCGGATATTTCAACGAAAATACCCACTTTGACCGTTATCGAATGCAATTTAACGATGTTTTTGCGTGACATTTGTATTTAAGGACAGAATAAAGGACTCTTCCCCCACCCCAAAAAAAAATATAAAACTGGTTTAAATGGATCCTGAAAACATTTTAATGGCGTCTGTACGTACCGTACGTATGTATATACGTATCTCGCATAACTCAAAAACGAATAGCCCCAGAAAGTTGAAATTTTGTATATAGAACTGCTATAACATGCAGATGTGCACCTCCTATTTTAGTTGTCAATCGATCGCACCAAAAGTATATATATATATATCCACTCTGTTACTTGGTTCAGTGAACTCAGTTTCTATATTCTTATATGTTTGTAAATTGTGCATTTTTTGCTTTAAAAATGATTGAATTATGTTGTTCTTATCTTTTGGTTAAGTTCTTATGCGTTTGGTTAACCTGCATGCTATAGTTTTAGAATAATCAACAATTTAAAAGTTGTTTAAGTGCGGCTAAGCCTAATTTTTTGCCATAGCAGCCGTATTTAATTATATTTGAAACTTAGAAGTGGATTTGTTGCTAATCTAGGGAAACTAACTTCGCAGCAACAAAGTAACGTCTTCTTTTATTATTGTGAATTAAATTATGCTTAATCCATTCTGGAATTAGCATTTAAATTATTAACTTATCCCACATATTGACTCAGCATAACGTCCACGCCTTCGGTGTCTTTTTGTTGAGTGAAACCAAAAGTAAACTTTAAGTTTTTTGCAGTGAAAAATCTGTTTTCTTGTACGCTAGCCGAACTGCTTGTTTTTGCGTAGAACTGCAATTTTAATTGTAAATATTGTTTTTAAAATTTTTTTTAAACTGTATTTGATGTTTTATGTTTTTCTATATCTTTAAAATTTTAAGGAACATATTTTGTGTTTTTATTATTTTTGCCTTCCCGCGAAGTGAGAATTGAATTAATTGAATGAGAAATACATATCTAATGAAATGCGAGGAAATAAGTGTTTCATATCAGCAGAAAGTACTGTCGCCAGTCTGTTTCGGACAGAAGAGAATGTAGCGCATGAGCATTAGGTAAGCAGCGCTGAATAGTCTGTGAAAAACTGTTTAGTTTTTTATTTGTTTAATTTCTTTTATATACGGTTTTAGATTTATTATGGTATTTGAATAGAACATATGGCAACGATTAGATAATTCTTCAGATGATATAACTTTTGTGCATTCTGAGTTATAAAATGAATGAGATGTGACGCTGTTAAGTAAACCTAGCCCCAATGTATCGCTATGGTAAATAAATGTAGTGAATTTTAAAAAGCTTATTTATTCTATTGTGGTTTATGCGCTATCGACGAAGTATATTTAATTTAATTCAATAAGTTTAAATGAAATGCAGGAAAAATGCGTATAATTTAATATTCCATACAAGGAAGACATGTGGTGTACACATCAAATTTTTTTATGATAGGTTCTCGAAAATGAAACCACCAAGAGTAATACAAGATTCGCACTCGCATTAGGTGTCAGTTAATCAGCTGGAACATTTGACGATGGCAGCTATTAACTCGAATCGTTTTCTGCACATTCTTTGGGCGGCTGCTTCGTTTCTATCGGCAGATCCAAAGATAAAATGCAAATCAGCAATCTTCGCTTTCGTAGCTCTGCATACTACTGAAAATCAGCATTGGGAATGATGAATAACAACAGCGAATGGCTTTCGCCTATTGTTATCAATAACGCCTCTTTACCACCTGAAAGCACTATCCATTATAAAATCTGTTTATTTCAGTCCCCTTTACATTTTCGTTAAATATTTCAGAAACCCTCTGTACACTAAAACTTTTTAAAATAGTGGAAATTTATTACAATAAATTTTGATTAGTTTGAACAAAGAACGAAATACAAAGATATAACTTTCTGCAATTTTTATCAATACCTTTGGAAATATTTATCAACAACTCTAACGTTTGTATTTTTAATTCTAAACATCTGTTTCGAAAATTTTGATTTCTTTCCTAAGATCTTTAGCCATTATGATTAAAATATACTGTGACATAAATATGTTCACAATTATAAAATGCCAAATACATCCTTTACAGTTTTATACGTTGAAAACATTAAAGATTTCAGAGAGAAAAAAATAAAGTAGATCTTAAAATTTTTTGTTTAAAACAAGCTGTCATTTCTAAACTTTCAAAAATGCACAGTTTTCTTTCGTAAATGTTCGAGAATTATAAAAGCAGCAGAGCTTCAGAGATATTAAATGATTCGCTAGTGTATCGTACCGCTGATTATAGGTAAGCACACAGCAGTTATCAACAACTCAATGAAATACTATCTTCGAAGAGAGGTTTCTAAGAAAAATCGAATTGCATTCAAATTGCACACGGAGAAAATTACAAAAACTCTCTTGCCAAATGGCGACAGGATTTGAGCTGGTTCGAACTACCAGAGTTCGCCAGACTTTATTTAGTCGGACATTGGAGAGCATTTTAAAATGTGGATATTTGAATCTCTGCGTCGGTTAGGTTTTGCTCCAACTTCGAGTTAAATTGATATGTGTAGGATTCCGGCTGCTAGCTTATTTTAAATATGAACTTACTGTTATTTTAAGTTATTTCGTTATAACTGCTGGCTGAGATGTAAGCACCAGACGTGCCTTCTGTTCTTCTTTAGCTCTAAATAAAGATTCTTTTACATCCTTTTCAAGTCTCAGTTTGTATTGTTAGACTCAGCGATAATTCCTCTAAAGTTTGGTGTCAGTTCATGTTAGCGAAGACGATTACTGAATTTCATAAGACAGTAAAAGCAGGAAAAACTTTTGGGAACCAAATATCATTTTATCTTTATTTAGTTTCTCGATTAGTCCAGTTTCAAATGGTTCAGGATACCAGCAGAACCGATTCCCCAGACTATGAGTTATACACTGAAGTGACAAAAGTCATGGGATACCTCCTAATATTTTGTCGGTCCTCCTTTTGCCCGGCGAAGTGCAGCAACTCGACGTGGCATGGACTCAACAAGTCGTTGGAAGTCCCCTTCAGGAATATTGAGCCATGCTGCCTCTATAGACGTCCATAATTGGTAAAGAGTTGACGGTGCAGGGTTTTGGCCACGAACTGACCTCTCGATGATGTCCCAGAAATGTTCGATGGGATTCATGTCGGGCGATCTAGATGGCCAGATCATTCGCTGGAATTGTCCAGAATGTTGTTCTAACCAATCGCGAACAATTGTGGCCCGGTGACATGGCGTATTGTCATCCATAAAAATCCCATCGTTGTTTGAGTACGTGAAGTCCATGAATGGCTGTAAGTGATCTCCAAGTAGCTGAAGGTATCCATTTCCAGTCAATGATCGGTTCAGTTGCACCAGAGGATCGAGTCCATGCCATGTAAAAACAGACCAGACCATTATGGAACCACCACCAGCTTGAACAGTACCTTGTTGACAACTTGGGTCCATGGATTCGTGGAGTCTGCGCCACACTCGAACCATACCATGAGCTCTTACCAACTGAAATCGTGACTCATCTCACCAAGCCACGGTTTTCCATTCGTTTAGGGACCAACCGATATGCTCACGAGCCCACGAGAGTCGCTGCAGGCGATGTCGTGCTGTCAGTAAAGGCACTCGAGTCGATCTTCTGCTGGATTAGCACAAGGAAGACAAATTTCGCCGCACTGTCCTATCGGACACGTCCCTCGTACGTCACACATTGATTTCTGCGGTTATTTGACGTAGTGTTACTTGTCTGTGAACATTGACAACTCTACGCAGACGTCGCTGGTCTCGGTCGTTAAGTGCAGGTGGTCGGTCACTACGCTGTCCATGGTGGGATGTTATGCCTGAAATTAGATACTCTCGGCACACTCTTGACACTGTGGATCTCGGAATGCTGAATTCCCTAACGATATCCTAAATGGAAGGACCCATGCGTCTAGCTCCAACTAACCATTCCGCGTTCAAAGTCTGTTAATTCTCGTCGTGCGGCCATAATCACGTCAAAGTCTCTTCACATGAATAACTTGAACACAAATGAAAGCCCTGCCAAAGCACTTCGCATTTATACATTTTCTACGCGATACTACTGCCATCTGTATATTTGCATATTGCTATCCCATGAGTTTTCTCACTTCAGTGTATATTATTGCAAAATTCATCCACTTTAATTGTCATCCACTTTATTTCACCAATAAATCGATCCCACATCTCGCATGTGTTTCGATACTGACAATATTTAGGAACGAATACAAATTACTTGGATTATAAGAGATACATAAAAAAGGTAAATCTATTAGATTCAGCGGACACAAAGTTTGCCAAATGATTATTAAAAATGTTTGGACAACTAACGTAATTTTAAAGCTGACCAGTAATGACGCAAAAGAGAGTAAGACAGAAATAAAGACAGAAAATAAAAAGAAACAACTTTCCTCCCTTTTAATATTAACATCAGTTTGTATAACTAGGAGAATCAGGCAGATTGTCCATTGGCAGTTATCTTCGATGCCTATCTGATAATGAACAGCTAGTTTAAAATCGGAAGAGATGCCTATTCTTATGAGAGGAAAATCATCAACACCTTGTAAGGTCTCATTAAGTTTATTAACTAGTTTATAAACTAAATGTTATGTTAAACTGCCTTCCTGTCCTCCTTGTTTCCCATATTCCTGCCATAATGTAAATTTCTAGCTTTCGGTATATTTAAATGCGGTAGAAAGGAGGAAGGTTTTAGACAGTAGAATCAGAGCGTGTTCTGCCTGCTGAAGGCCACGTTGCTAATTTGATTTTCTTGGTAGTAGTAGTATTCTTCGACGTTGCGTTATTCTCGCCATTAAGCTTGTCATGTCGACTTTAGGTCAGAACCAACTTGCGTCTAATTGTACCTTACTTGTCTAATTGTCTAATTGTACTAATTACTTGTCTAATTGTACCTTACTTAATTGTCTAATTGCTGTAATGGTGAATTTTGCATTTTTATTTGAAATAAAAATTTTATTGTTTATGATATTTTGTATAATTTATGTTGTGGATGATGTAATCAATGACGTCACCTTGCTTTAAAAGTAATTGGTTTTAAAGCAAGGTGTCTATAAATCTAATCTAATAATATCTATAAATTTAATCTAATGTTTTAAACATTATTTATGGCTGTTAAGTATTAAAATACAATTTAATTTTGCAATTTTTTTTGAAAAATTATTTTATTATGTATGATTATTTAAATAATTAGCTCCCTGATTGGTTACAGAATATTTGTGCATTAACGAGCTGTAATCAGCTCCCTGATTGGTTATTGAATATTTGTGCATTACTGCGCCATTTTAAAATTTTATTCATCTCTTCGAATTCCTTAGATTTCATAGGAAAAGGATATGTCCCATTCAAAGATTAATGTTGTTATTGGTAAGTACCAAGAATTATTGGTATCGGAATAAAAAAATTGTCCTTTGTGACCTTATTTTAGCCAACCTAGCTTTCCAAATCAAAGATTTATTTATAAATTGCTACTAGGGTCAGAGGAAATATATTTTAAATTTTTCGAGGAAACTTCGCTAATTGCTTCTTCAATGAAGTGCGAGAAATGTGGATCACAGATGAAGATCGTTAGAAGAGCCGATTCTGGGGACGGCCGTATATGGTATTGTGGTCACGGTGGAAGAAATAACCGCTGTAATGGTAAAAAAGTATTAGACATTCTTCCTTTTTTTACCGGCAATAAACTAATTGCTGTCATTTTAGCTCTAGTGTATGAAGCGTTCTTATTTACTTATTTTAAAGTATTTGAATTTAAATAATATTTTAATTCTTTTAAACATTGGTATGATGGTTTTTAATTCGATATTCAATTTACGTAATATTTTTATCCAATTAAACGTTGGCACAATGTTTTTATAGCTGTGTTTTTATTCTATTTCTTTGCTATATGAAAATAATAATTTAACCTTACTTTAGTATTTTATACTCGTAGTAAATGTATTTATTTACATTTGCCTGGCATCTTTAAAAAAAAAGAAAAAAAAGAAAAAAAAAAAAAAAGAAATAAATAAATAAATAAAAAAAAATTCAACAAAAAAAAATTAATCCATTATTTTTAATGGTATTTATTTTTTTAAAGTTTCGAGTATTTTACTATGCGCAAAATACGTAAAAACAGCGTTTTTCAAGATGGCTGACTATTGTAAAAAACCGCGCCAACAATTGCGCCAAAGTTAATCGCCAAAAATCCGTACAACCGTCTACCAAAGTAGCACCATTATCTTTGATTTAAGCCATAAATGCTGGCTTCTCTAAGCCCGAGTGGTGCCTTATGTTAAATTTATTTGAGTTAAATAAAAGGGTCCTTTGCATCCTTCTTTTCAGTCTCTGTGGTACTTAACAAATCACAGCGATAATTCGCTTTAAGTCTTAAGACGTTTCATACATTTTATGCTGCCCAAGAATATGAGACGTTATAACCTGAGAGCGATGTTAAGTTGAGACTTGATGCATCGAGAGCGATGATCTATGCACCACTCGAAAGCGAATGTTTGTTAGGTATCCGTACCGGATATTTCACTTGAATTTTTAAGTCCACAGCTTATCAAAAATATCCCGCTTTAATCATAAACAAATAGATAGAAACATCCTTAATTCATGGCTTAATTCATTTAGGAATTTAACTTACAACAGAGCAAACGACTTCCGATTTGTAACGGCCAAACATTAAAAAGATGCTCGCAAATAGACTGAAGTTTGCATTAATTGCCAACTATAGAACAGAGCAGATAAAAATAGCAGAAGAAAAAAATTCTTAAAAAGGAAGTATACAATTACAAATAAAAATTGCAACTAAAAAAGCTAAAAAATTTGAACTGGAAGACGATATAAAAATTCATATTATACTTGAAGTGCAAAGACTGAGTCACCAGAAATGGGAAATTAATGTTCAGATCTCCGTAAAATAATAAATACGGAAGAGATTCTACCCGAATGCGAAAAAGTTATTGTAGACAATACGAAAATTGTAGCTAAAAAGAGAAGTTAGATGAAGAAGAATTCTTCTAGTAAAACCAAAATTTGAAAAGAAATTACAGCTAATATTAAAACTGCATTTAAAACAAAAACTAATATACTAATTAGAAAAGATAATGCCAATGATGCTGAACAATTTGCGCTTTTAAATACTGAAAAGGAAAAAGGAAAATAATGCTGATATTTAGTGTGAACAAAACAACTGATCCATCATTTTCAGAAGAAATTCTACGAAAAAGAAATGACGGTGAAGGAGAAGAGAAAAGTGGTAAGGTACTGCAAAAATTCCAAAAACGCAGAAAAATCTTGAAATTTACATAAGAAAATGGAAATCTGGAAGCTAAGAAATGCACGAATAAATTCAAATGAGGGGGAAAAAAAGTATTTATTACCATGGTTGTGTCTTAACTTAGTCACAAGGCAATGACGTAGGTTTGAAACTACAGAAGAGCTTCTAGTAACCCAGCTTATATCATCCGGGATCTCTGTTAGCAGAATCAGCACTCACTTTAAAGAAATAATTGGGGAAATGTAGTAACATAAGAATGGATACTGTGAAAATCAGTAAAATTGATAAATTGCATCACTGATTTATCTTTTGGCAATTTTATCAATAATCTTTATTTAACGGTCTTCCTATTGTGCACTTCGGTAAAGGATCTGGTTTACCTAAGTTAAATATCTCACGGGGATACCACATGACTTCCTTGTCGACCAACGGCTCCACACGGCATATTAAATTATACACATATTTTGCTGCACTTCATTTAAAGATATTATTTCCACGAATTTCATTAGAGATGTACACTAGTGTGCAAAAATTAAGGACGAGACGGTTTTTTCAATATAACTTTGTACAAAAGCTTTCCAAATCAACACATTTAATACCGTAAGATCCCCAATACGTAAGTACATGAGTAATGTAAGCAACACTTACTAAAAGAGAAATCAGAGGGATAAAAAGAAGCTTTATTGAAAAAGTAGCATGGAGCGCAATGCGACTGAAAGCCGAAACATCCCTGTGATGGGTATCCAGCAAGAAACATCCGGTCTTTAATAGGGGATATGATCTCCCCTGACTGCTAGGCAGGTTTCACAGCGTCTGCCCATGCTGAGAATGAGGGTGTCAATGAGTTACTGAGGTTTTTGAATCTCATAGGAAGCAACGCGAAAAAAAGATGATACAGAAAAATCTCAGATAACTGCCTCTCTATAAGGAAATCATTGACATAGTAATTCTTCATACGGATGTGAAATTCAAAGCTCTCAGAGTGCTGCGGTTTCATGAGCTAGTTGATCCACAAAAATTCCATGGCTTCAGATCCTTATTACCAGATAATTTTTATTTTCGTCGCTTTAATAAATCTATCATAATTTCTTTAATTTTTCCTACCTTATGAAGTGAATTAATAGCAGTTTATTTATTATCGGAATTAGGAGTAAATCAGTGACAGAAATTACGAGCTTCTTTTTAAAGAAACTGAGTGGATGAAGCGTTTCCAGAAATTTACAAATTTTACAGTCTTATATTAACGATATCACTCAGCACATCCACAATAGAGCGAATGATTTCATGTATAAAACACAAAAAATCTTCTATACGTAATACGGAGTGTGATGACAGGCTCACTCACTAGTAACCACTGAAAAAGGTTTTCTGGGACTATTCGGTTTCGAGGGCAGTAAAAAATCGCCAAACTATTGTTGATGCCAATGCTGCCAAAAATAATTGCGGCAACCCTAATAATTGCGGCAAGAAAGGAAGTATATTAGTAAATAACTATTTAAGATTGATGTTTTAATTTAGATGAAAGGTTAATTTCGTATAATACTTTTTTATTATTATAATTTATATGAAAAAGGCTAAACATGACTGAATGGAAGCAAAAGAGTAAATAACTATTTCAGATCATTATTATAATTTATATAAAAATTGCTAAACGTAACTGAATGGATGCCTGCATCGCTATTTCGCTATCGACTTATCGCTAAAGCATAATTTCATCTCCTTGGTTGTTCAAACGTAATTTTCTATAATGAATGAATGCCTTTTCTTTGGAATGCCTTTTCTTTGAAAATATTCTCGGTAAAGTGCAGAATCGCTCACTTATTTGTTCGCCGCTTTTTACAAGGGTAAAAACAATTGTTTTTCGTCAATTTTCTTTTACTTTTTAAATGAAAATAGGTCGATGTGTACATAGATAAAGTCAAGGGGGTGCGCAGTGCCATTTTTGTGCAATTCTAGGATTTTTTTTTTAAGTGAAAATAGGTCGATGTGCACATGGATACCGAGTATGTGCAATTCTTAAAAACGAGTCAAGCAGTGGGTGATTCTGCACTTTACCCAAAATTCCATTGCCGACTTTTCGTCATGGGCAATTCCCAAATTGTTAAATCCATAGGATATCAAAAAAGGATTTAAAATCCAAAAAAGATTTAAAGATTAGTATTTCAATGGCGTCTTAAGAAATATAGAACTATATAAACTTACGCAATCTGAAATCAGCGCGTACGCTAGATTTGGCGAGCTGTTAAATGGGCGCATCTGCTAGATTTGGCGCTTTGGCGCGTACATTTTCGCTGCAATTTTTTTACGGCCCTCGAAACCGAATAGTACCGGTTTTTTTTTTGATAAACAGCAAAAACCACAGACTTTTACGATGCCATCATTGAAAAATTTCTTCAAGAAAGGAATAGGCGACTTACAGATAATAATGAGTATTTTTAACTTGCACTTATTTCATGAGTATTTTCATTTTAATATTTTATGCAGCATAATGAACTGTGGTGTAGTGCTAATGCTTCAACGGTGTGGTGTCGAACTCCAACGAAAACACTAATGATGGGACACCGCATGAAAATTTTACTGAACGCCCAAAAAGAAATGGCTACATACAATCAACAAGAGAAAAACCTATCTTTTCTTGAAATCAAATTCTATACATTTTACGTGCGAGAGCAATACGTGACTCTCGAGCCTGCGTTTTTAACATTGCCAACAATTTAATTATTTTACTCACAACTATTTTAACAACTATTGAAAACGTATTAGGAAGTTAAATAATAATAATTTTCATCTTATGCTCACGAGACATCCTTGTCCATATTAATCTTCAGTTTCTTCTTTCTTTATGTGACCTTATCACAGGACCAATTCATCCAATCATGTCCAATGCATTCTCGACGCAAGAAAGTTCGGGTGATCACAGGCCAAGGCAGCATACACTTTGCAGAGCACGTTTTTTGGGTAATAGCAGCAGTATAGGAACGAGAGTTATACTGTTGAAAAATGCCCTCCCCCCCGGAATATTCCTCAATAATGTCAGCACAATCCGTGCAATCTCTAATCTGACTAAGGTGTGCAGGATAATGAAAACAGCGCTCCTGCTGTCATAGGAAATTGCTTCTCAAACTATAACACCTGCTGCAGATCCAATATGTCTACGTCGCAGACCACTTCGTTCCAAGCATTCATTTGGACTCTTTCCAACCAACATATGATCATCTTTGGAAACAAGACAGAATATGAGAGCACATCAAATTTCCAATGAGTTTTAGTTTGACACCACCGAAGTCACAGATGTCAGTAATGTGACGTTAGTGGCATGGCTGGTACAGGGCGTTTGGTTCAGAGCTTTCTCTTGAGTCATCAGTTTGTTTCAGTTCGCTGTGTCACTTTGGTGTCAACAAAGGCTGGAGTGTTTGCTGAAGATGCAGTGCAATGTACCATGGACATGTAGCGAATACGGCAGTCTTCGTTTTGAGTAGTGGAACATGTGCAGCCGGACCCCGGCCTTTTTGAGACAGCACCCTCGCGTCATCATTGCGAATCTCCATCAAGTCTTTCTGCAATATGGATAAAAGGCAATCCAATTTTCTTAGCTCTCTTCCATAACCTCGTTCACACCCAAGGAAGCTGCTGATGCTCTTTCATCGTCTCATTAAAAGATATTCTTGACTCAAATCTCACTCACAACACCCAATTCAGAACATAAATATAGAATACGAAGTTTACATCATGTATTTAAAGCAAACGTGACTTGCATGTTTATGTACCACACTTATTCAGCTAGTGCGAAATTTGAATAGTGTCATCTTTCAGATGTAAAAACACTGCTCCCAAATTTCCTTTATCTGGCACAACTCCTTCATGGAGTTGGGATTTCATTTTACATCAGTGTGTACAATGTCAGTCAATACATAATATTTTTGATTATATAGATATTTACAACTTTTAAACTGTTCCATTTTTCTTGGAAATCCCTACTTTTATTTCATAAAACTCCAAGGTTACATTGGAAGACCACCTACGAAACGTTGCTTCAGCATGTTGCGCTTTCTTGTTCCTTTATCTGTTTAAAAATTATCTCTTTTTTATACTTACTCCTCTTTAATGAAATCAACGGCATGTTACTGAAAGAAATATACAGTGATTGTCCTTGGAGCAAGTGAAGTAGATTTCCGCAGTTTTTCGAAATGACAACTTTAAATTTTCTCCATTATGAAAATCAAGGCACATCATCTCCATTATGAAAATCAAGGCACATCATCTCCATTATGAAAATCAAGGCTCCATTATGAAAATCAAGGCACAATCAAGGTTGCTTAAAAAACTACCATCATTGCTTTTTTTGACATATGACAAGTAGACAGTTGCCTAGAGCATGTGCTTCTACTCTCACATTGCGACTCAGATTTCTTTTGCATACTGCAGTTGTTGCATTTTCATTACAACTAAAATATTAAAACGCAATCGTTGAGATACACATATACGAGGGTTGGAACTTTAATAGTGGCAACACAGCTGAAAAAACGCTACGCAACAAAACCAAAGAATATCGCGTATACCACACGTAACTACATACCTACTTTACCTCTCAGCAAAAAGACTCGTCCTGCCTACGTCACGTGCGTGCGGTGTGACGCGAAGAACGAATCCTTGTATTAGCTCACGGTCTAAAGTAAGTGTTGTCAGGATGTTTTCAAAACAAGAACAATGATGTTGGATAAAAATTGAATGTGCCAGAGGTCGTACAGCACGACGGTGTCATCAAGGCCTTTAAGAGGCTTGCGAGGAATCTGCATTGCCTTACAGAACCGTAGCAAGATGGGTGAAAGCATTCAATGAAGGACGCCAAAATGTGGCAGGCATGTTGTGGCCAGGTCGTCCGAGTGTCAGCGATGCAGACGTGCAGTCTGTTGCCGCACTAATGGACAGTGATCGCCGCCAAACGATTCGTCAGCTGGCCGGACAAACAGGATTAGTGCATACGACTGTGCTGCACATTCTGAAGGAACGCCTGTCCATGAGAAAAATTGCTTCACGATGGGTTCCACATCAATTGACGGAAATGAAGAAATGGCTACAATAAGAGCTGCCCGAACCCACCTGGAGCGCTATGAGCGCGAAGGAGATGCTTTTTTTACACCGTATCATTACGCTGGATGAGACCCAGCCAGAACTGAAACGCCAATCAGACGAATGGCGTCATCACGGGTCACCACGACGTTCGAAATTTGTCAGAACCCCAGCAATGTGAAAGTTATGGTGATTCTCGTGTACGACTGTGATGGTGTCATCCTAACGCATACCGTTCCCCCACAGAAGACCGTCACTGCGCAGTATTACTGCGCATTTTTGGAGCACAATCTCCGACCAGCTTTGAGAAAAAAACGGCGACACTTTATGCAGAACGCTCCTCTCATTTTGCAGACAATGCTCGGCAGCATGCAGCGCAAGCTGTGACTGATTTGTTCAAGCGATGGGGCTGGGAAGTGCTTTACCATCCACCATACTCCCCAGATCTAAGCCCTTGTGGATGTGACTTAATTCCTAAGATGAAGGAACCACTTAATCCAATCTGTTCCTGAGATTCTTGCGGCAGTAGACCGGTCCATTCAAACTATCAACAAAACAGGCGCTGCCACAGGTATTCTGCGACTCCCACATCGTTGGAAACGGGTTGTACACAATGCTGGCGACTATATTGAAGGACTGTAAAACATGGTGACATGAATCACTTTTGTATTCCTTGTAAATAAATAATTGTCACAATTAAAGTTCCAACCCTCGTATTTGTTAACATTAAAAATATCTTGTTACAAAACAACTGTAACAATTCAAACTACCGGACTCAGTAATATTAACCGAATACAGTTAATAAATATGTAACAGCAATCATTAATTTGAAAGATTCATTTTCAACCGCAATGTAACTTGAAATTAATACTTTTGTTGCTTAGCAATTTAGCAATGTTACCAACATGGACCTTATAAGAGATAGACTAACCCAGTGGGCGGGGTGCGCGTCACCGACATGTCGGCAAGAAAGAGTAGGAACGATCTGGTTTACTTTAATACTGAATAGTATGGCGTTTGTATCACATAACTCTTTTTAATTATTAAATGTGATACATTGTATAGTGATAACATCATGAAAGCCACAGTTTTTCCAAATAGGATTTAATATATCTCATTAAAGCACTTTTTACTGCATTTCGCGCATTTTTTTTCCACGCGTAATTCTTGTACAAACATCTTTACTTTGGTAAAACGGTAACAACTCTAAGCACAAAATTTATGAACTTAATTCTGCGTAAAAATAAAGTAAAATTAAAGAAGGTTGATAGTACGCGATGCTTTGAAATAAATAAGGTAAAATTAAACAAGATCAGATAATTTTTTTAAAATTTAATGAACATTTTCAGGCAGTGATTTTCTAAACTATAATAACATTACAAAACGATCATATTTATTTGATTATATGATCATTAAATTATTAACATTAAAGTGGATTAGTTATTTTAATAATTCATAAAATTCGGAGCATAAAAATTTCTGAGCGTAATGAATTAAAAAAAAAGATAAAATAAAATCTAGAAGCTTTCTTTTTTTTAAAAGCTTTGTGTGTTACCTATATTTATTGAAAATCATGTCCTTCGCTCTTAAACCACATACTACATTTGAAAACAGCATATCTTTAGAATTTCCGCACTGGAGATAAAATTGTTATTTTCCGTACAGTGCTCGCTCTGAACTCGTTGAGTTTGTTAATCAAAAATTCGTTAAAGTTTTACAAAATATGAAATAGATTAAAACAAATCCGAAATTCGGCCTTCCAGATGCCTATGTTCGGGTGGAGGATTACATTATTAAAAATTTTTATGGCTCTAGATACTGTCGTTTTTGTCACAGTGCGAGAAACATACATGTATTCATGCACATTCTTCATTATTTCATTCCTTTACATGTAATACAGGGCGATAATATTTGGTAACAACAATTTGCAAGGAAACACGGACATTTATAGTAAAACAGCGCAAAATACCGCTTCGAAACTAGCAGTCTTTCTAGGCTACCGCCCCTTTGGGCTAATAAATTAAATTAACAGTAAATAAAAAAAAAATCTTATACAGAACTAAAAATAAATAAAAAAAATAATCACTATAAAATACAAGCAAAATTAATTATTACGGTTAAATACAATTTTAATATTAGAATTAAATGTATAAAAATTTTAAGGAGTCAAAAGTCTTTATCACTCTGATGTATTATGAAATATAATTGAAATAAAATTCCTTTATAGAAATTGTGCTATAATACTCATCCATAATTTTAAAAACGCAGCACAATTTAGAATTTTAAACAAAACTTTCAAAAATTCGTTTTTAAACATTTTAGTATTTTTTACTTATTTACACCAATAAAAAGCATAAAAATTGCAAGAGAAAATTGCTTGTTTGAAATTTTCTATTAGTTCAGATTTAAAATATTATTTTCTAAAGTAGTAGTTACAAATTTCCTTACAGCATAGGAAAAGCTAAAAAAAAAATCCAGTCCTGAAAGCATGCAATAGCTTTATAATTATTTGGAACGTTAATTATGCTTGTTAAATATACTAAATTTTTAAAAGTCAATCTCAATTTCAAAAATAAAAATAAGGAGAAATTCTAATTTGTGAAATGAGACGCTACAACCAGCTTTTTCTTGACAATTATACCCGCAATTTCTGCAAGTCATCCCTACTCCTCCGGATGTGATCAAGGTGACAGCCGGCAACGCCTCAGACAAGGGAGCAAACCCGTTTGGGTTAGTCTGTTTCTTATAAGGTCCATGGTCACCAACCCTTCTCGTGCATTTCTAGTCTGATGATGCCGCCATCTACCGGTGTTTGGGAAAAATGTGAAGTGTTAATCTAAGAACGCAGTAGATAGTAGGCGATTTCACTGACATGACGAAAAGGTTAATGAAATCAGCAAAATAGCTTTCGACTTTTCAAAAAATATCTAACTTTTCTTTCATCATTAATTAATCAGAAATGAAGAGGCAGATACTATTTTTAATGTCTCTTTCTCCCTTTAATCTCTGAAATGTCTTATTTTAATGTCTCTTTCTCCCTTTAATCTCTGAAATGTCTTATTTTAATGTCTCTTTCTCCCTTTAATCTCTGAAATGTCTTATTTTAATGTCTCTTTCTCCCTTTAATCTCTGAAATGTCTTATTTTAACCAAAAGAATATACATTTGTTGTGGTTTTAAGATAAAAAATAGTCAAAAATATTATATCCTATCTATTATCTACAATTATAATTGTACATTCTTTTATCAAATTTCTTAAGAGTGTTTTTGAATCTAAAAATTAATTTATAAAGAGCTCCTTTTTATTTCTCTTATTATATTTACCTCGGAACTTCTCGAAAGTTTTTGGCATTAGTTAATGTTTTGAAACTAGCTGGAGAATCCTCAAGGAAAGCAAAATAAGGAAGTAGAAAATTACAGAAAGGGATAACTAATCTTAGAAAAAATTTCTGACGACAGATTTTTATTACCGTTTAGCGTGTTTTGCTTCATGAAAAGAGCGCGAATGAGGGTTAACTTGGTTAACTAAAGGGTGTCCCAAAATTAACGCAAGATTTCAATTAAATATAAAAGAGAGTTTTTAGTCTTTAGATATTTATTTTTAAGTGAATCGTAAAGTACATAGGATAGGGTTATTTATGGAATAACACATCGGGCAAATGGCCTTTCGTCGAACTTTTACATGATCTTTCTGCATAAATTTGTGGCTGAATTTCGTTGATGCAGCGTTTAATTTCCTCTTGTAATGCACGTGTGGTTGTGGGATTGTTGACATAGACCTTTGGCTTCAAATAACCCCATAAGTAGAAATATAATGGTGTTAAATCACATGATCTAGGGGGCCAATTTTGATCACCGAAACGAGAGATTACACGATCAGGAAATGTCTCATGCAGTAATTGAATTGTTTCATTGGCTGTATGGCATATGGCACCGTCTTGTTGAAACCATATATTGGCCACATCAGTATCATCCAATTTCGTCAGAAAGAACTGTGTTATCAAATCGCGATATCGAGCACCATTAACAGTTGCTGCTTGACCAGCCTCATTCTCAAAAAAGTATGGTCCGATGATGCCTCCTGCCCCAAATCCGCACCAAACAATGACACGTTGTGGGTGCATTTGTTTTTCGCTAATCACACGTGGGTTCTCCCACCCCCAAACACGGCAATTTTTGCCATTAACAAAGCCATCGAGGTGAAAAATGTGCTTCATCGCTTAGGATTATTTTGCTCGAAAAACCAGCATCCACTTTTTGATGATTAATAATCCATTCCACGAACTCTCTTCGCTGTTCATGGTCATTAGGCTTCAGTTGTTGTGTTAATTGAATTTTGTAAGCATGAAGACACAGATCTTTTGTGAGTATACGCTTTAGGGAGCTTCATGAAATTTGCAATTCTTGTCCACGACGCCGAATTGATGTTCCTGGTTTTCACCAACACTCTCACGCACTGCTTCAATATTGACATTTGAACGGCTTGTTTTTGGACGACCGGTGTGTTTAGCGTCTCCAACTGATCCAGTCTCCACGAATTTTTCAATTAATCTTTTCACAGTTGACGAGGTTAAAACACTATTTTCACCATATTTTGTATAAAATTTTCGAACTGCGGCCGCCAAACTTTCATTATTTTAAAAATATTGTTCAATAATGAAGGCACGTTGCTGTATCGTATAACGCTCCATTTTCACTAAGCCTAAACTCTCGGCTTTCAAACTGTTCTTTTTTCAGGGTTGCCAACAACTTAATGCAAAAATGGCGCCAAATTCAAATCTTGCGTTAATTTTGGGACACCCTTTACAATCTCAAATGAGGTGGAGAAATTAACTGCTGTACATTGATTACGACGCGCATTATAGTCGCAAATGCGTAGGGTTGGCTTTGAAGTGCTTATTAGGTGACAGCGGGAGATGTACATCCAATTTCTACCCGAAAGTCAGCCTTCAAAGACACCTGTCTTCCCATAACTCACCAACTTTTTCAAGGACCACGGACCGTTTCCTATTTATTTCTTTCGCTTTGGCATTCTGGCAACTGCAACGTGCGTCTGCGGGGCAGAAGGCTTCTCAGACTACCAAGTCAATCGACGATCTTTCGCCAACGCCACTCACCTACGTCAGTGCTTTAGTAATGTGGACACTCACAGACGCTTTATTATCGGTAAAAATCGTATAACGGTGGATAAGATATGTCTGATTATCATCACGAATGCCAGCCCTCAGAAGGGCATCTACCAGGTCATATAAGACTGCCTCAGACTCACTGCCTCAGTCAACAAAACAGCATATATTCTGCAGTGCAGAACTACAGATCATTTCTGTGTGCAATTTGAATCATTAGGGCAATATAGTGTGATAATACGAATTACAATGAACGGCGAACCGCGAATTTATTGTATTTGTATTCGTCTAAACTTCCGAAGGGTACTCCTATGGAGCTCCAGGGAGTTGTTGCTCCTAGTCAGAAGAGGACATTGGACGTATATCTGCTTACGTCTGTTAAAGGCCAGGTGTCTTCGCCCTCCGACACCTGTCACCTTATAAGTACTTTTCCGTTTTGCCGGCGCAGGCGATAAAGTCTCCAATAGGGATACAACTGATGCCAAACGGAGTATCCTCGCTGGTAACTTTTTACGCTTCATTTTCAAAACAAGTCGCAGCCATTTCTTATCAGGTTGATTCTTTCAATACTGGTATACAATTAATTACATAGAATTTTTACAGTTTTATGCCAAAAGGCCATTTGCGGTAATTAAGTTTATTAGGATGCAATCGCACCGCTCACCCGAGGGCGAAAATATAGAAAAGGCAACGTCAAGGGTTAAATTCATCCATTCTAATGAGAATGCACTAGCGAAGTAAAGCACTGCGGTTTTACATAACTTCTGACTAAGCTAATCGTACGAATTAAAATAATTCTTGCATTTAAACTTGTATTCCAAATCAAGATTTAACTTGAAATTATGTAGATAATTACTGAGAGAATTGGATTTTTGTAGCGCAGTTTACGTGAGATGGGATCACATGATATGAACCGGCGAATCAGGATGTTGAACCGTGAAAGCATAGTAAATTCTTAAATTAATAACTTTTTACAAATTTATTGTCTTTATTTATTGGCTTTTTACAAAATTTTAAGCGATATTAAAATGTTTATGCCTTCAAAATAAAAAAATCATCAAACAATACCCTCTTAGTTTGGGCGCCACTGTAGAGACATTAAGATATTTTTGGACGCCAGAGAGATGAAAAATTAGCAACGCATTCGCCGGGAATCGAACCGCGGACCTCTCAATTACGCGCTGAGCGTGCAGACCACTACACCACGAAGGTTCGCTAAGAAGGCGGGAGAAATACCGGTATTTTTCCGTTTCGCCGGCGCAAATCTCGCCAAGCAGACTTTATTGGCGTCAATATACAGTATACACATAAAAAATGTCAACCAATGTCAGTTCTGAAAAAATTTTATTTTGAAGATATGAACATTTTAATATAGCTTAAAATTTTATAAAAAGACAATAAATTTGTAAAAATACATTAATTTAAGAATTTACTATGCTTTCATGGTACAACATCTTGATTCGCAGTTTTTTATCACGTGACCCCAAGTGAACTCATCTCAGGTAAACTGCGCTGCACAAATCTAATTCTCTCATTAATTATCTATATTAATTTCAAATTAAATCTTAATTTGTAATACAAGTTAGTACATAAGGTATTTCTCCCGTCTTTTTAGCGAGCCTTCCTGGTGTAGTGGTCTGCACGCTCAGCGCGTAATTGAGAGGTCCGCGGTCCGATTCCCGGCAAAGGCGTTGCTAATTTTTCACCTTGCCTGCTACCAAAAAATACCAAATGCCTCTGCAACCTTTCTACTAAATGTATTTTTATACTATACTAGTTTTACATTGCATTACTTGTTCATTTTATTACATATTTTCTGCTTATTTCTTTTCACATTGATATTTCACATTATTATCACTTATTTACTTTACTACAAATGTACCATTTATGTATTTTTATATTACACTATGTTTATGTTCTCTGTTTTATACTAGCATTACAGTATGTTTCTCGCTAATCGTTGAGTTTGTGAATCAAAAATCCGTTTAAGCTTTACAAAATATGAAAGAGACAATAAAACAAATTCCAAACTGGGACTTTCCAGGTGCCCATATTTGGGTGGAGGATTACGTTATTCAAGATTGGATGGCTCTAGGTATCCTTCGTTTTTGGCAATGCAAGAAACATTCATAGATTCATGTAGATTCTTCTTTATTTAATTTCTGCAAATATAATACAGGGATAATAATCAGTCGCAACAGTTTGAAAATTCATTTGACGCAAAATGCTATTTCCAGACCAATAGCCCATCTGGGCTAACACGTCTTTGAGCTAAAAACCCCTTTATAAGGGAAATTCTTATACAACACAAAAATGTTACCTTGGTATTGGTTTGAGTAGTTTAATTTTTTTTAATGTAGGTTATTTTTTACTACCGTAATTACTGTTATTAAAAAACCTTTTATGAAATTTATTTGAAGAGCATTTAGTATCCAAATTTCACTAGGGGATTTTCTAGATTTTTACGGTTAAAAAGCAAAGCAGTCAAATAAAAGTCTGATAATTATTGAAAAAAAAAAAAAAAAAAAAAAATTCGTTGGAATACGGAAGATTACGCACATAAGTACAATTTTATTAAACATAATAATTCCGTTTATTGTAATTACGATCATAAATACATTCTGCATTGGTAACAATAAAAATATTATTTATAAAATTAATATAATACTTTATTTAATTAATATAATATAATGAATTAACATAATATAATTAATTAATATAATGTTTTATTTATAATTTATTAATTGAAAGTATTGCGAGTGCAAAAAATCTGATCCGGACACCACACGATTTCATTGTACGGCCTTTTAAATTATGCACACTTTTTCCTCAACTGTATTTTAACTCATTTTCTTCGAATTATTCTAATTTAATTAACCGATCCTTTCAGGCAAGTTGAAGATGACATCAAAAACTGCCCAAAGAAGCATTCCTGTACGATCCATAGTTTACGAGAAAAATACGAAAAACAAAGTATGACGTCACTGCCGGTGCAAGAAAAAAACACTTTATTGGACATATCAACAACAGTATTGGCATATCTTTTTCAGACGATAATGTTTAAAACGGCCGCAGAAATATCAAGAACGTTGGTCTCTTAAACGTGTGGGCCGGCATACTCGGGGATCGCCTGCTTGGACCATATCTGTTACCTGAAAGGCTCTCGGGACAGTCGTACTTGGTGTTTCTCAATGAACTCTTAACCGAGTTCCTCGATGACATACCATTAACGGCAATACAGGGACTTTGGTTCCAGCATGATGGGGCTCCGGCGCATTTCTGTGCTCCTGTACGTGGTTGGCTGGATATGGAATACCCCGGCCGCTGGATCGGACGTGCGGGTCCGGTTCTATGGCCGCCACGTTGGTCAGATCTTACACCGTTGGATTTTTTCCTATAGGGCCATCTCAAGGATGGTGTATGGAGACGTAGTTGACAACACCAATGGACTTAGTTGCTCGTCTGGGCATGCTGCTTGTACTTCGGTGGACCCCGCGATGCTGCAACGTGTGATGACAGCCATTCCACAGCGTGCTCAAGCCTGCCTCGACATGCACGGCGGACACTTTGACCATCTGCTTTAAATTGTGCATATACTGCTGTTAATATGTTCAATAAAGCGGTTTTTCTTTCACCGACAGTGACGTCATACATTGGTTTTAGTATTTTTGTCGTAAACTATGGATCGTACAGGAACGCTACTTTGGGCAGCTTTTATGTCCTCCCAACGAGGAATCTAGCTGTGCAGAGTTTATGCGGTCGTTTTGGGACACCCTGTATATATATATACACTGATGTGACAAAAGTCATGGGATACCTCCTAATATTTTGTCAGTCCTCCTTTTGCTCGGCGAAGTGCAGCAACTCGACGTGGCATGGACTCAACAAGTCGTTGGAAGGCCCCTGCAGGAATATTAAGCCATGCTGCCTCTATAGACGTCCATAATTGTGAAAGTGTTGACGGTGCAGGGTTTTGGGCACAAACTGACCTTTCGATGATGTTCCAGAAATGTTCGATGGGATTCATGCCGGGCGATCTAGGTGGCCAGATCATTCTCTGGAATTGTCCAGAATGTTCTTCTAACCAATCGCGAACAATTGTGGCCCGGTGACATGGCGCATTGTCATCCATAAAAATCCCATCGTTGTTTGAGTACGTGAAGTCCATGAATGGCTGTAAGTAATCTCCAAGTAGCTTAAGATATCCATTTCCAGTCAATGATCGGTTCAGTTGCACCAGAGGACCGAGTCCATGCCATGTAAAAACAGACCAGACCATTATGGAACCACCACCAGCTTGAACAGTGCTTTGTTCACTACTTGGGTCCATGGCTTCGTGGGGTTTGCGCCACACTCGAACCCTACCATCAGCTCTTACCAACTGAAATCGTGACTCATCTGACCAAGCCACGGTTTTCCATTCGTTTAGGGACCAACCGATATGCTCACGAGCCCACGAGAGTCGCTGCAGGCGATGTCGTGCTGTCAGTAAACGCACTCGAGTCGGTCTTCTGCTGGCATAGCCCAAGGAGGACAAATTTCGCCGCACTGTCCTATCGGACACGTCCCTCGTACGTCCCACATTGATTTCTGCGGTTATTTGACGCAGTGTTGCTTGTCTGTGAACATTGACAACTCTACGCAGACGTCGCTGGTCTCGGTCGTTAAGTGCAGGTGGTCGGTCACTACGCTGTCCATGGTGGGATGTTATGCCTGAAATTAGATACTCTCGGCACACTCTTGACACTGTGGATCTCGGAATGCTGAATTCCCTAACGATATCCTAAATGGAAGGACCCATGCGTCTAGCTCCAACTAACCATTCCGCGTTCAAAGTCTGTTAATTCTCGTCGTGCGGCCATAATCACGTCAGAGTCTCTTCACATGAATAACTTGAACACAAATGAAAGCCCTGCCAAAGCACTTCGCATTTATACATTTTCTACGCGATACTACTACCATCTGTATATTTGCATATTGCTATCCCATGACTTTTGTCACTTCAGTGTATATACGTTTGACACTGTCGATTGCAATAAAAAAGGGAGGTGTACTACTACATGTTTTAGCAGTCCTATGCAAATTTCAACGTGAGTTAAGCGAGATACAAAAATACGTACGTACCCTATGTATGTACAGAAATTCCGAAAAAAATCCACTTTAAATCCTTTTTACAATCCGTTTTGGAAAAAAAGAATTCTCTATTCCAGAGTTCATCTACTCTTAGAACTTCGCGAACCACTACATGTACAATTTTACCTTTGGCGGACCACTAACATGAATTTAAAAAAAAGGTAAATACATTTATACAGTAATAATTAGCAAATTACACATATTTCGTTCCCACTGAAAAATTACATGAAAAGTACAAAAATCTTACCTTCTTGTACAGAAAGCTTCACATTTCCATATCACTGAAAAGGAACTTTACAAAAAGCATAAACAAGTTGGCAAAAGCAAAGTGATATCAATAAACTGATAGCGTTATGCCGCGAATTTTTAATTATTGTAAACATAATAATCATCGCTTACTCAGCAGTGCCACCATCGATCAACAGTTAAACAAAACGAAAACTTCCAGTGATAGAATTATAAACAAGAATGCAGATGGTTCTCATAAAAATCCATCAAGTTGACTATTGACCCGCAGAAAAAGTGCATTATTAATGACTACAATAGCATATGTTTGTAATGCAATAGGAAAGAGAATTCCAGTTCATGCTAATATTGATAACAGCAGCACATCCGTGGATACCAACTCTCACTTTCAAATGTCGCTTGGTGCACCTGCAAAAGTAGCTAAAAAATCGCTGAATTCAGAAGGAATTTCACGAAAAGTAAAAATTTAAAAATTGCTAAAATTTTTTTTTAAAAAGTATAATCTGTATTTCATAATAGGTTTTGTTACTCGTTCTTTTTTAGACTGAATCTTCATAAAAACATAAATAATGCCCCAATTTTTCTGTGGGCCAACAAAACGTTATCATGGACCACCGGTTGGCGACCGCTGCTGTATTCTGTCCGTGCATGCAAACGTTATGCAAAATAGTCATCCAAATGGGTTCAAGTACAGTCAAAATGGATATATCCGTTGAAATATCTGTTGGCCCACTAGTGTCGAGCTGTGAAATCACTGGACATTGGTAGCTTTGAGCTGGGTTCTATTTCAGTTGAACCGGGTGGCTGCATGGGCATTTTCATGGTTTTTCCCATGCGTAATAGGTATAAAGATCCATTTCCCTTAGAAATTCCTCTCCAAAAGCATCCCACCCCTTAGGCAGATATTTCTAGTGTGCTTTGCCATGATCAACTAAACCAAACCGAACTGCTGAAATATGATACCCGAAATTTTTCGGGATTACAGTATTTCCATTACTTCGAAGAAGGATAAGATAAATCTTCGCTGCCCTGCCCCGTGAACAATTAAGCACATTACACGTCCACTCCCCCATTGGGCATTTCGTGGAGGTTCAACCTCCACTATTATCCTTCCAGGGAAGCAGCGCACCACCTGGATATGACACCAGGCAGCACTGGTCGTCAATTGCTACCTGCCAGTTGCATGGCCGAGCCCGTCGCAGAAGTCCGTTACCCAGCAAACCGGGGGGGATAACCCCCCGGCTGCGGATCCAACCGCTCAGAACATGCCAGACTCCGAGGCCGGCCAATAAGTGACCTTTCCTGGAGCCTTCAGAACCACCAAGTTCATAAATTTTATAGCCCCGTGGCCAAGGTATCCGTGGCCCGTATTCTACGTCCAAAGCGATGCTCAAATTGCTATGGATATGGTCACCTGAAGAAACTTTGTAAGAGCGAATTAGCATGCAGTAATTGTTCTTTAAATCATTTAGGATCGGAATGTAAATCGACTGCCAAGTGTTGTATCAATTGTAAAGAAATTAATAAGAAGTATGGTACTAAACATGCAGAAGTTCATGATGTTTTTTCAAATGCCCGGTGCTTTTGGAAGAAATACGTTTTATTAGAGATCACTTGGATTTATAAAAATTATAAAATGGTGCTGAATTAGCACGTTGGCTGGGACTGACAAATTTCCTTGTTTTTACGTGTTTTTTATTTTAGAGATTCTATTTTGTTTTTCACAAATTTTTCAAACTTCTATTCCTGATTTTTACAAGAAGGATTTTGTGCTATATTAGATTTTTGGATCTTGATTGTCTCGCCCACCTCTCGCGTCAGGTAAGATACTTTTGATATTATATTGACAAATTTTAAGTGATTTGATTTTACATACTATAGCTTTTAACAGTGAAGAAGAGACTGAGTGGTTTTAAAATCTTATGAAACTTGTTTTTATTGTTGAGATTTTAACTGATATTTTACTGTTTTGTTTGATTTTAAATATGAAGATTTTAAGCTTAAATTTAAATCATTGTGCTGCTGCAGCAGTCCACCTCTCAGCAATAGATAAAATTTTGAGTGATACCCCCGTGGCCAAGACTGCCCAGGTACAGATCCTAGCCAGTAGCTTCGCAGAGTTCTCTACGTCGACCCCCGGGGGGGGACTTCGGAGAAGGAACTAAAAAAGGGGTTATTTTTGTGCGTCCAATGTTTTTCTCTTTTCCGTGTTTGTATTTTTTCGTACAAATATTTATTCATGTAGCCTATTATTCATTCGAGTCTCTATCCAAGTGAGCTTTTCACTAGATGGACCTTATAGTCGTGTGAATACTGTTCAGACAGAAAGGTAGTTAGTGGCATCGACTACCGTACCAAAGGGCCCGGGTTCGAATCCCAGAAGAGGCATGAATGTAAATTGTCTATCGCTTATTATAAGAGATAACAGTGACCGCCTATTAAGTGCCTCCATAATAAAATGATAAGCCCTTTTTACTTCCTTGTACGAAGTAAAAAGGAAGTATTGTAATCGCGAAAAGTTTCAGGCAACATATTTCAACGAAAATATCCATTTTGACCGCTATCGAATGCAATTTAACGATGTTTTTGCTTGATATCTGTGCGTAAGGACAGAATAAAAGACACCTTTCCTCCAAAAAAATTATAAAACTGCTTTAAAATTAATTCTGAAGAGAATTTTTCGGGGCGTCTGTGCGAACGTATGTACGTACGTTCGTTCGTACGTACATATGTACGTATCTCGCATAACTCAAAAACGAGTAGCCTCAGAACGTTGAAAGTTTGTATATAGGTCTGCTATAACATGTAGATGTGCACCTCGTATTTTGGTTGCAATCGGCCGCTCCAAATGTATATAAATATATATATATATATATATATATATATATATATATATCCACTCTGTTACCCGGCTCAGTGATCTCAGTATCTTTACTCTTATATGTTTGTAAATTGTACATTTTGCTTTAAAAATGATTGAATTATGTTGTTTTTTATCTTCCGTTTAAGGTTTTTATGCCTTTCGTAATTCTGGAAGCAATATTTGTACAATTATCAACAATTTAAAAGCTGTTTAAGTGCAGTTAAGTTTTAAATAACATGGCGGACATATTTGTTTACATTTGAAACAACAGAATTGTAGATTTGTTGCCAATCTAGAGAGACTAAGCTTCGCAACACAAAAATAACGCTTTCATTTATTATTGCGAATTAAATCATGCTTAATCCTTTCTGGAATTTTTTCGAGGAAACAAGTGTTTAAGATTTACTTCGTAATTTTTAATGCAGATATTTTGAGTTTTTATGTATTTTTGCCTTGTCGCGAAGTGAGAGCTGAATGAATTAAATGAGAAATACTAAATCGTCTGTGAAAAACTGTTTCTTTTCTGTTTTGTTTGCTTAATTTCTTTCATACATCGTTTTAGCTTTATTATAGTATTTGAATAGAACATGTGGCAACGATAATTCTTCAAATGATATAAATTTTGTGCATTCAGAGTGTCGTTATAGTAAACAAATATAGTGAATTTTAAAGAGTGCATTTATTCTATTGTGGTTTATGCGCTGTCGACGAAGTAGATTTAATTCAATCCAATCAATTTAAATGAAATTCAAGAAAAAATGCGTATAGTTTAATATTCCGTACAAGGAAGTCATGTGGTGTACACATCAGATTTTTTGCTTTAGTAGTGGTCAAAGCCTAAAATGGATAAAGCCCTCCCCCCCCTAAAGAAATTTGTTTGGGTATTTGTCGTGCCATAATCATGACTGTGGAATTTCTTCCGTGGGTTTTTTTCAGGGAGTCATTAGAACATGACATGGCAAAATATTCTAAACTGCAGTTTTTTTTTTTTTTTTTTTTCTTTTTTCCTAAATATCTCCATTTATTCTTCATAATATTGGGTTGAAACATATGTATTATCCGTTTATGTTGTGTTTAAAACTACGCGGTAAAAATAAAATTCATTGGCTTAATGTTTTGTGTTATTCGAAAGAGAATCTTTCTCTCTACATGATGGCGTATCTGAGTTTTTTTTTTTGTCTCAGCTAATTTTTGTTAATGGAAATTTCGACCTCGACGACGTTTCTCGTTCCGGATGACCAAATGAGTTTGATGAAAAGAGCGTTTGAATCAACTTCTGCACGAACAAACGCGCGTCAAACCACTCGAGAATTAGCCGAACGAATGGGTTGTAGTCAAATGCCTATAGTTCGACATCTTGGGTATATGCGGAAAGTTCAAAAACTCGGATATTACTGACTAATTTACTGTTTTTTCTTTTGTTAAAATAAAACTTTTTAAATTAAAAAAACGGCCATTACTTATGTTTCAACCCAATGATATAGAATTTCTTTCTTTTAATTTATTAAAGCATAATGAACATTTTATTAGACAAAATGTTTACTTTATAGGAACTATATAAAACGGTAGATTTTATTTTTACAAAACCCTTTCATTCACAGTGTTAAAACTGTGTACTCGAGACTTTATTTGAAGCAACTCCTTAAATGGAAAAAATACGTTTAGAATCAATATTTGAAGAAATAAAGATTGCAGCCACATTTTCCAAATACCTGATACAAAGAATAGAAATGTAGCATATAATTTATAGATTCTCTCTGTGTTCTTTTTAGTAGCATACAACGTGGACTCTACGTAGAAGACGAAGTAACGAATACTCGCTATGTCTTCTTGAAGAATAATTACGGCAGAAGAAGGTTTTAAATAACCTTTTATTTTAACTAAAATGAAGAGATGAACGCACTTGGTGTTCACAATTAACCTACACTTGTGGCTAACTTATCAGAAAATAAGAATGTAACAAATCATTAATAGATTTGACTGGCTAACGACTGGCTCTTTAGCAGAGCTTAAATTGCGCCGGAACCCACCGGAGCCGGGCTTTGGTACTTCTTAGTTTTTAGGATAAATTATAATTCTAGCCGGAACGCACCGGAACCCTAAATAAGAAGACTCCGGTACTTCTTTTATGGAACTGAACAACAATTTCAGTAGAAATTTCATCTCGAAATTTTTATTTTTAGCAATAAAGTTATTAGATTTATTAAAATTAGAGATGAATAATAAAAAAAAAAAGACAAAAAAGAAAATCTGAAAGGTTTTAGGGTACTATTCTGTTTTGAGGGCCGTAAAAGAATTGCAGCGAAAATGTATGCGCAAAAGCGCCAAATCTAGCAAATGCGCCCATTTAACAGCGCGCCAAATCTAGCGTACGCGCTGGTTTCAGATTGCGTAAGTTTATATAATTCTATATTTCTTAAGACGCCATTGAAATACCAATTTAATTTTTAAATCCTTTTTTGATTTTAAATCCTTTTTTGATATCCTATGGATTTAACAATTTGGGAATTGCCCATGACGAAAAGTCGGCAATGGAATTTTGGGTAAAGTGCAGAATCACCCACTGCTTGAAGCGTTTTTAAGACTTGCACATACTCGGCATCCATGTGCCCATCGACCTATTTTCACTAAAAAAAAAAAAAAACTCCTAGAATTGCACAAAAATGGCACTGCGCACACCCTTGACTTTATCTATGTACACATCGACCTATTTTCACTTAAAAAGTAAAAGAAAATTGACGAAAATCCAATTGTTTTTACCCTTGGAGAAAGCGGCAAACAAATAAGTGAGCGATTCTTCACTTTACCGAGAATATTTTCAAAGAAAATGCATCATTCATTATAGAAAATTAAGTTTGAACAACTAACGAGATGAAATTATGCTTTAACGATAAGTCAGCAGCGAAATAGCGATGCAGGCATCCATTCAGTTACGTTTAGCAATTTTTATATAAATTATAATAATCTGAAATAATTATTTACTCTTATGCTTCCATTCAGTCATGTTTAGCCTTTATTTACTATTATACTTCCTTTCTTGCCGCAATTATTAGGGTTGCCGCAATTATTTTTGGCAGCATTGGCATCAACAATAGTTTGGCGATTTTTTACGGCCTTCGAAACCGATTAGTAGCGGTTTTAGATTTTAAATTACGTCCAAAGGGGCGTTTTTTTAACATTTTATGTGTTACCTTATAAAATATCCTGTTCTTTGCTCTTAAACCCTAAAATTCAGTTCAGGATCAATATCGCAAAGTAATTTTAAATTGAGCATAGTATTTCCGATACATTTTCTTTAGTATTTCCGATACACAGCCTCGCGCGCTGGAGATAAAAATGTTTTTCTGTACATTGTTGCCATGGCTCGCTTTGAAATCGTAGAGTTTGTTGAAAATTCGTTAAGGTTTTACAAAATATGAAATCGATAATGAAATAAATTTCAAATTTGGGCTTTCAGATGCCCATATTCGCAGTAGTCATTGAAAACTGGATGGCTTTAAGTACCGTTGGCTCTTACCGAGAAACATACATACTTTTATGCAGATTCTTCATTATTTAATTTCTTCAAATATAATACAGGGCGATAATATTTGGTGTCAACAGTTTAAAAAGTGAAACAGACATTCAGAGTGATTCGACGCAAAATCGCAAAACGAAAACAATAGTCCCTCACGGACAAAGGTCTTGGACTAATAATCTAATATATAATATAGTTAATCTAATAATTTTTTTAGATTAAATTATATTTAAAATCACTAAAGAAATAAATTTTTAATTATTCACTTTAATCATTAATTATTTTAATCTCCGGCTCTTCTAATTTTTTTATATTTTTTAAAATTTTCTAAGCCCTACTCTTTAGCTTAACTAAGCTCTAAATCGGCTGAACACAGCAAAGCCGAGCCTAGAAATATCAATATAAACTGAAAAGTGTCTAGTACCGACTAGAGAGCTAATTTCAAACACACAGTATAAACATCAGAACTAACTCCGCTTGAAACGCAGCTTAAATACTTCTTCTGAAACACGTTTAGATTAGCATAATACGTCATTTAAATTTTACATTCCGGCAGGAAAGTGAAATCCAAAGAAAAGTAAAACTAAAAATAATTGTTTAGAATAAAACAAAGCCCTTACAATTTTACTACAGTTATAATTTTAAGTACACTGCGGGGGGGGGGAGGTTCTATATCTCCCGTTCTACTGGACCGATTGACGAAATTCAACTTGTGTTTTTCATGTTCCAAAAGCACGACTTAGAATATATATTAGATTTATATATAGCCTTGTTCTAATAGAGGCATTTTGACACAAAATCAGACTTTCTGTGAAATAACATACCAATTATTTTCCATATTTCGATTCTAGGACTCAAATTATGCCTAGATATTAAATTTTGAAATTTTTGGGGAGAAATTTTTAAATTTGTCTTGGCGACTTTTTTCAGTTTGCGCCAAGAATAATTCACTTGGCGAACTTCTTAATTTATAGCAACCTATTTTCCTTTCCTTTTTCTTCACTGTCCACGACCGGAAAAAAAGTCATCGTTCATACTTTTAAATAATTTTAACAAAGTGCGTAAACCGCATTTTCGTTATTATCGCTTATATAATAAATACTCCAAATTTCAAAACGCACCAAAATGTAAATTCACGTATATCTTAGGAAATTTTAAATAAGAGACTCTAATTTTTTGCAGGTATGCTTAGAAATACACCTACTTTAAGATGATGGCAAAACTTTTATAAGTTATAATGCAAAATTATTTTTCGAAAAATTTATAAAAATTATTTAAAAATACAAATTTAAAAAATAAATCACAAAAAATGTGCGAATTATATTTGGATTAAGCCTACATTTCGAATTCTGGACAAAGGAATCAAGTAAGTTTAATAAAAAAAATCTGATGTGTACACCACATGAATTCCTTGTACGGAATATTAAATTATACGCATTTTTTCTTGCATTTCATTTAAACTTATTGGATTGAATTAAATCTACTTCACCGACAGCGCATAAACCATAATAGAATAAATGCATTCTTTAAAATTCACTCTAGTATTTGTTTACCATAGCGACACTCTGGCGCTAGATTCACTTAACAGTATTATATTTCGTTCATATTATAACTCGTAATGCACAAAATTTATAACATTTAAAGAATAGAATTATCTAATCGTTGCCACATGTTCTATTCAAATACTATAATAAAGCTAGAATGATGTATAAAAGAAATAAAGCAAACAAAACAAAAAAACAGTTTTTCACAGACGATTGAGTATTTCTCATTTAATTAATTCAGTTCGGAAAATTATCTTCAGAATTTATTTTAAAGTAGTTTTATATTTTTTTTGTAGGAAACGAGTTTTTTATTCTGTCCTTACGTACAGATATCACGCAAAAGCATCGTTAAATTGCATTCGATAGCGGTCAAAATGGATATTTTCGTTGAAATATGCTGTCTGAAACTTTTCGCGATTACAATACTTCCTTTTTACTTCGTACAAGGAAGTAAAAACGGATGTTAATAAATATGTATCAAATCCAATTAACATTGAGGAGCTAAAATTTTGAGAGCTAATTTTTTAAAAACTACTCGCGCGATTTTTACAAAACTTGGAAATTTGGCATAATTTGAGTCGTAGAATCTAAATATGGAAAAAAATTGGCATGTCATTTCAGAAAAAGTCCAATTTCAAAATACCTCTATTAAAAATCTGAAGAGATAAATACAATGTTATATATAAATCTAATACATCTTTCGAGACATGAAAAAAGCAAGATAAATTTCGTCCATCGGCCCAGTAGAACGGAAGATATATAGAACTGTCTTCTCCCCCCCCCCCAGTGTACAATAACATTCAATAGTATTTAGCATATTGAAGTATTTTCCCTTGCTTCTCTTCCATAAATGAAAAGAATAGGAACTATGAAAATTATGTTTACGAAAAAGAAAAGCTTAATGATAGCTCTGGAATTGAAAATGGTCTTTCAAAATGCCACTGTATAAGTTGAATTGTTAATCTACTGTAGAGAGAGGAATAATTTCTTTATAATTTTTCTGAGAATGCTCATTTTATTTGAACAAAAGCACTGTCGTGTTTCATACCTAAATAAAATGCGAATTCTGAGAAGTTCGCTGCTTTATTTATTTTTGAAAAATTTAGTTATTTTGAATTTATGTTGCAATTCTTACATTTCACTCTGATAATTCGATGTTGTAATTTTTTGTGGAAATCAGGTTATCAGCTGCTGAGATGAAAATAAAATGTTATCTAGGGGTCATCTGAAGGTCACTGAATGCGGAGCAAGTATGGTGCAAAATCCGATACATGCAACATAAATTTCTTTTCTTTTCGTCTCAAAATATGTTTCATACTTCTGTTAATTTTTGACAATTCTCTTATAAAAAAGTGTGATTAAAATTATTATCTGTGGGATACTTCGAAGAAAGAACTAAATTGTTTTTGTAATTACTTTATCGGTACGAAACCTTTTATATAGTAAATAAGTGTAATGCGAAAGGCTGCAACTGAAGTATTGTTTTGAAGTACGTAAGCAACAACTTCAAAATATTTTTTCATAGCTTGTACAGACATAAAATATCTTGAATCAAGGATTGGTTTCGATCGAGAAATAAATTTAGATCTTCTTGGCCTGCAGATATCTGATATAATCACAAGATACTGAAGGCGACTCGACTAAATGCCCATAGAATTCTAAAAAATTACCACATTTTCACCTAATGGTTCATGCTGTGCTTTTGAGAGATCAGCAGCGGCAGAGCTGTAAAGTCGCTGAACACTGGTAGTTCGGTCCAGAGTTCACATCGCAGCGAACTGGATGGCTGCATGGACTTTCTCATTCCCCCCCATGTGTAACGCGTATACAAGACAGTTTTTCATAATAGGTCCTCCACGAAGGCATCCCTCCTCTTAGGCAAACTGCCGTCGTGCGCCTTATCATAAATAAGTAAATCAAACGAAACCAACCCTGTTTTCGACCGATTATAGACTCTTCCAAAATTTAATGATTTTAGTAAATTTATTATTCCGCATAAAACTGTTCATTTAGAAATACTCTTAATGGTATTGTAGAGATATTAGTTTTTTTTTGTTTTTTTTTTTTTACTATTTTTTTAAGCAGAAGACATGAAAAATGCCCTCGCCGGGACTTGAACCTGGATCTCTCGAATGTGCACCTAGTGTGTTACAGTTACATCAAAAAGACATGCAGAAAAGAGGGAGAAAATACCTTCTATACCCCACTTTTAAAGAGCAACTGGGGGTTAGGGGACCCAATAGCTAAATGCTGGTGGTGAAGAATCATTATCTACCACCTTTTTTTTTAAATTTGGCGTCGCTATAGAGATATTAGGGTATTTGGAAGCAGGAAACACGAAATATGAGCAATGCTATCGCCAGGATTCGAACCTGGGCCTCTCGAATACGCGCCGAGTGTGCTACGGTTACAGCACGAAGGCATGCAGAAAGGAGGGAGAAAATATCTTACAGTATTTTTGATTCTTTGTTTGATGAGTTTTAAATATTTAAACGTTATTCATATTTTATCAAGTCTAATAGCAAATAAATAAAGTCTTCAATGAATGTTTTTCAGTAAAATGTTCTAAATGTAAGACGTTGCATTTCAAACGAAGTTTTGTTGTCCATAAATGTCCCCTTACCCCGGTTCATCTTGTTTTTATTTAACTGCTAAGTTTACGTGAAACTGTAGAAAAAAGCTACTATTTAATTTCTTTAAATATAACACAAGGCGATAATACTTTGTGGCAACAGTTTGAAAAGTGGTTCGCCGTTTGTAGTGAATCGACGCAAAACTGCAAAACGAAAACAATAGTCCTTCAGGGACAAAGATTCTTTGGACTAAGAGCGAGAGAGAGGGGGGGGGAAGAAAGAAATTTATGTGCTGCGATAAACTGCAGATTCTGAATCAATGCATAGAGTGGCATCGCTATAAACAAGAGCGATTGGATTAAATATCAGAATGTAACAAATGTTCTGTACTCGAAAGTACTTGTATTTCTACTTACTGACCTCCAAACAAATACATATGTCTAAGCTAAGACTAAGTCTGGGGTGTAAATTATGTAAAATTATTCAGGTCTTTTGCCAGGAACTGAAACTCACTTTTCCTTAGGTTAGTTTTCCTGATATACTTATGCGCTTGCAGACAAGATACTATTACAGGCGTTAATTACGGACTAATCTTAAGTTCTAGGTGTTGAATCATTTTCTCAGTAAATTCATTTCACCCGAATCTTTGTTGACGACAGAATTCTGATGCACTGTTTGAGATCAATACAAGCATACAGTCTTCATTATTAAGCAGAGATTACTTGCTATAACTACGTAATTCTTACTATTAGCCCAAAATAGCGTTAGCTTGAATGGGCTATAAATCTCGAAACGGGAATAAGGCATTTTCTACCTGCTTTCCGCATGCCATCGGGGTGTAATTGGAAACTTACTCGAATTCGAAAAGCCTAGGGTTCGAGTATTGGAGAGGACAGTGGACAATTTTTTACGTCTCCTGTTTAAAGAAAAACTGACCGTTTTCAGATTTTATATTACGCCCACAGGGGCTTTTTTTTTTTTTTTATTTGAATCCAGAAGGACTATTAGTTTCGTTTTGGCATTTTGCGTCGGACTCATAAATGTCGGTTCACTTTTCAAACTGTTGCCACAAAATGTTAGAGTCCTGCATTATATTTGAAGAAATTAAATAATGAAAAATCTGCATAAATGTATGTATATTTCTCGTATTGTGATAAAACAACGGTACACAGAGTAATCGAATTTTGAATAACGTAATCCTCCAACGAATATGAGCATGTGGAAGACCAAATTTGAAATTTGAAATTTGTTTTAGGATCGATTTCCTATTTTTTAAAACTTTGACGAATTTTTGATTAACAAACTCAAGGATTTCAAAGCGAGCAATGGCAACGTTGTGCAGAAAAAACATTTTTATCTCCAGCGCGTGAGTCTCTGTATCGGAAATTCTAAAGATATGCTCGTTTTAAAACTATTTTGCGATATTGCTGTTGCACTGGATCTTATGGTTTAAGTGCGAGGAACATGATATTTAATAAAGAAAGGTAACACACAAAATGTTAAAAAACGCCCCTTTGGACGTAATTTAACATCTGAAACATTTCAGATTTCTTTTTTTTTTTTTTTTTTTTTTTACGTTTTGTGTGTTACCTTTATTTATTAAATATCATGTTCTTCGCACATAAACCATAAAATTCAATTCAACATCAATATCACAAAACAGTTTAAAGAGGGCCTATCTTTAGAATTTCCGAAACACAGTCTCACGCCCTGGAGATAAAATGCTTTCTCTATAGAACGTTGCTATGGCTCGCTTTGAAATTCTTGAGTTTGTTAATCAAAAATTCGTTAAAGTTTTACAAAATATGAAATCGATTACAAAACAAATTCCAAATTTCAAATTTGGGTTTCTTAATGCCCATATTCGTAGGAGGATTACGTCATTCAAAATTCGATGGCTGTAGGTCCCGCTGTTTTATCACAATGCTAGAAATATACATACATTTTTGCAGATTTTTCATTATTTAATTTCTTCAAATATAATGCAGAACTCGAACATTTGGTGGCAACAGTTTGAAGAGTGAAATTCCGTTTATAGTGATTCAACGCAAAATGCCGTTTCGAGATTAATATCCCTTTCGGGAATAACGTCCCTTTTGGACTAAAGATGTAATACTAGAAAAATAAGGAAAATTCAATAATGGTTTATAACTTATATTCTCCCTACTCTCTGTGGGCCTTCGTAGTGTAACAGTAGCACACTCGGCGGGTTTTCGAGAGGTCCAGGTTCGAGTCCTGGTCAGGGCATTTCAGATTTTCATGTCTGCCTGTTTCAAAAAACCTTAATGATTGTACAGTGGCACCAGAACTAAAAGGTGGTAGATGATGAGTCTTCACCAGCAAGAGTCTTCGACTGGGTCCCTTAATCCCCAGTCGCCCTATAAAAGGGGGGTGTATAAGGTATTTTCTCCCTCCTTCCTGCAAGTCTTCGTGATATAACGATTAGCACACTCGTCGCATATTCGAGAGGTACAGGCTAGAATCTCGGATAGGGCAATGCTCATTTTTCGTTTTTCCTGCTTCAAAATATTATCCTAATAACTCTACATTTCGGCCCGAACTAAAAAGGTGGTGGATGATGATTCTTCACCACCAGGATTTGGCAATTGTGTCCGCTAATCCCCAGTCGCTCTTTAAAAGGGGGTAGTATATAAGGTATTATCTCCCTCCTTTCTGCAAGCCTTCGTGGTATAAAGATTAGCACACTCGGCGCGTATTCGAGAGGTCCGGGTTCCAGTTCCGGAGATGACATTGCATATTTTTCATGTCTCCACCATAAAAAAAACCTAACGACTCCACAGATTTTTTTTTTAAGAGTGGAATGTATGAAGCCAGCAAACATTCGTAATTTACTTGTTAAGACTTTATGCAACTGCAGTAATAACGATATGATTATCAAAACTGATTTTTAACATAATGAAATTATGAATTAAATCATTTGTTAAACAAGATCTGTCTCATCAAATATTGTCTGCAGAATATGCATTTTTATTCAATGCTCAAAATATTCATTTCTCAAATGTGGAACGAAATCCTTTTGTGGCGTTGCACAGTTTTTATCTCCCATAATCCAGCATCACCATCAGCATTTGCTGCGGTTGAAAACTCATTTAAAAAAAAAGCCATTTGAAGGCAAAATTAATATTCCACCTTATAAAAATATACTTATCCGAAGAAAATTATCATGAGCATGTCCCTTTTTCATTCTCAGCAAAAAATAACAGACATTTAGCATAATGTCCTCTAGCTAGCTCTAGCTAGGTTAAAATTAAAGTTTTAAAAAGTTAAAAACGCATATTTAAAATATTTTAAAATGTTAAAGCCGTAAGATTAAAAAGAAATTTCCTTTTGATCTTGTCACGCAGATTTAAATTTAACACCTGAAGTAGTTTTAAGTTAATCAGTTACTCGTTTAAAATTTAGTCTTCGAGAATTTAAAGCTATATAATAATATAAGACCTTATACTTAAAATGAATTGTTCAAAATACCAAAGGCAAATATACCGCCTTAAGAAACTATAATATTATTTTCTCGTTCAATATTGGGCCTACTTAAGAAAGAAAAGACAGTATTGCTCAAGGTTTAGCTTTTTTTCACTTGGACGTTTGCATACGAAGCTTACAGCAAATATTTGCCTCAAATGCCAATATTTTGCCAGAAAATATTACCAAAAATTCCAGAAAACAGAAAATACATTCCGCAAGAGAAGAAGAGGAAGAATGACCTTGCTATTTACATTAGCTATACATAAGTCATGTGATCTCTGAGGTCATCTGCATTGTTTGTTTACATTAGCTACGCATAAGTCACGTGATCTCGGATGTCATCGGAATGTATCTCATTGGCATTTGAGGCAAATATTTGCTGTTTTGACAAGAAATTGCAGAAATAAAATCAATAAACATCTCTGAGAAAATTCAATAGAGGTGTACTAAAAAGCTTAAGATATTAGCTAATGATCTTGATTCCAAGCCAAACAGTATCAAAACCTCTATGCATTTTACTTTTTGTTTCTCTCTGTGTCTCTCTCTCTATATTTATTTATTAAGTATCACAAAAATTCTTTATTTAAAAACATAAGTACTCAATACAGAAAAGCAACGGTTTTCATGTGGAAGGAGAATTGTTATTGAGTCTATCCTCCTTTTGATAACGTTACATCATATTTAATTGAATTCCTCTTTTTTATTTATTTTTCTGATATTGGTATATTTAGGGTTTTATAATTTTTAGGTTTTAATTTCCCATTTCTTATTTTGCATATTTATAGGATATTCTGAAATCACTTTTTGGGGGTCTTTGTGTAAAACCAGTGCTAAATTTTTTACTTTTCGTCTATATATATTTATTAAAATGTTTCTACATATATATGTTTATTAAAAACGGATTTAGATTTTAACGTCGCATCAGAGGGTTTGTTAATGTTTCTTATGTTCTCGTTGAGCTCCCAGTTTACCAATCTACTCTTGGACTCACTCCAGCTAACGCAAATTTTTCTTTTTATCATTAAACATCGCTGCCTTCGACTTATGCCACATGAAATTTAACGGCAAAATTACAAAATTTTTAACAGCGGCATATTTTTGGTATTCCAGATAGAGATTTAAATGTTCCCATATATATATATTTTTCAGGTTTTTCTCACTTCATCATATCAATGTTCAATTTTTCTTAACAAGATGACCTATACAACTTCCTTGTCTTTTATCGCTAACTTTTTTACTTTTCAACTTTATTTATGACTTTCTTCGTAGTTAAGCTGTATAAAATTTAACAGCAAACTCACAAAAATTTTTAAAAACAGCATATCTTTAGAATTCCGGATAGAGTGTTAAGTGTTGCCATTCTTTTTTTCAATTCTTTTTTTCAATTACTATATTATTATTATTATTATTATTTTTGATGATGCGTGATGATAGCATTTGGTGGCAGCATACTTTTATATGAAAAGTTATTCGGATATAAGAACAAAATGCCTTTTTTTTAAAGCTAAATAAAACATAGTTCCCTTATTAGCATTTTCACCATTTAAAAACTTCTTAATCTTAAACTTCTTCACCTCCATTATCTGAGATTTTGCTAACAAAAAGAAAACTTTTAACAATTTAAATCAAGTGTTATTGTTTTCTTCCCACAAAATATTAAACTTCGTGTTTCGACATAATAGCGAATTGATGCTAATCAATAAGACCTAAGATCTTTTACTTATGTGCCACATTATAAAAGTGCTTTGCTCGTCTGTGTAATTAACTGAATCATTTTAAATCACTTTATTTCCTAATAATATTTTACAGGAAATGTTAATAATCAGTGTTAAAATTAAGAAAAGAGATTTTTAACGCTGCATCATATGTCCTTCTTTGCTTTGAATTAAAAATAAAATACTCTATCAGTGATAGAAATTCTTGTAAAATTTGTAATATACCGATTACAATTCTCAATGTAGTCCTTTCCTTAATTTTTTGTCAAAAGGGGCAATTTGCCTTGAAAAACTATTGTTTTCGTTTTGCGATTTTATGTTGAAACCTTTAAAAGGCTGTATCACTTTTCAAGTCATTGCCACTAAATATTATCGCTCTGTATTATATGTGAATAAATTAAATACTGAAGAATCTGCATAAATGTATATATGTTTCTCGCATTGTGATAAAACAACCGTACCTAGAGCCATCAAAATTTGACTAACGTAATCTTCCATAGAATATGGGCGTGTGGAAGCCCTAATTTGAATTTGAAATTTGTCTTATTATCTATTTCATATTTTGTAACACTTTAACGAATTTTTGATTAAAAAAACTAGACGATTTCAAAGCGAGAAATGGCAACGTTGTACATAAAAATCATTTTTATCTCCAGCGCGTGAGATTGCATATTGGAAATTCTAAAGATATGCTCAATTTAAAATTATTTTGCGGTAGTGCTCTTGAACTGAATTTTATGGTTTACGGGCGAAGAATATAATCTTTAATAAATAAAGGTAATACACAAAATATTAGAAAAACGCCTATTTGGACGTAATTTAAAATCTGAAACCTTTCAGATTTTAAAATTATTTTTTCTTTTCTTTTCTTTTTTCCTTGCTGAAACGGTAATGTATTTTGTAACGATATTTTTATGTTCTTCTGTTTTCACCTTCTTATATTTAAAAATGAAACACAGAAACTCAAGCTTTAGCTTTTAAAATTGAAATAATCTTCGAAATGAAATTTAATTGTCGTTAATGATCTTATTTTTTCAAATCATTATCATTAAATACCGGATCTGAGTATGATCCAATCACACATGCCTTAGAGCACACAGTTGCACATGCCTTAAATCTAATAACAACAAAACATATTATAATTTTTGGAGCATTTCCTGTCGTTTTGCATTCCATTGTAAATTAGGAGAATACTCTAAATAGCGAACTATAAATTTACATGAAGTCAAATCAAAACTTTCAGAATAAATCTACTTCTTTGTGTTTAACGGTCAAATACTTAAAAAAGATTAAGAATTTCAGATACTATGGCCTTCTTGAATAATTCAGTTTAAAATTTCTGCGTACATTTCAATTACAAACCTGAGAATGAGATTATAGTCTTTCTCAAAGAACGAAATACCCGCGCATTTCGGAAAACCTGCGCGCTTGAATGATTTCTGCAACTAAACCTAGCAGAAGAGAAAAGGTGGGCGTGTACTTTTGCTTTCGAGATTAACGCTCATGCAGATCGAACGAAACCAGGCGCTGACCATTGCGTCCTACTGTCGACTTCTTATTGGCTACCTCTTTTCGTGGATGGGTTGCCATATAAGATAAATATGAATGTTTCTAGCAATCGTGTTTATTAAAGTAAATTTCATTTTTCATTTATGAGAGATAAAACCAGCTTTTAATGGAAAACACAGCTGCTGAAAACATACAAATAAGCATTAGTTTCACTTTGCAATTTTCACATCTGTTCAAAACATAAAAAAGCATACTTTACGTTGAAAACTAATAAGAATATAAGAGGACTTATGTATTCTTTTTAATAATAAGATACAATAATTAAAAAAAAAAGAACGTGTCTTTTACACATAATTTTTTTAAGCAATCCTATTTAGCTTAAGGGAACAAAATATATACAGCATGATTACTTTTCTAATTTTTGTACTTATAATTTTCTAGATATCCTTTGCAAATTTGCATTTTCAGATAATTTTTATTTATTACAGTAATCAGTTTTCTTTTGTGTTCTCTGGTTTCGTTTTAATATAATTTTGTTTTTAAAATGTGCCATTGGCGATGGTTTGGCGACAAGATTACATTTAAACTATTAACCCTAGAATAGACTTGATGTTTTCCGCCATCTTGTGATTGCCACTAGGTAGACTACACGTAACAGTCGATGACGAGAAGTGCCGGTGGTGTCTGAGTCTCCCGCTGGTGTGTTTTGTTCGGGGTACGGGGTCTCAATACCCCCCTTATTCACTTGTACATAAAGAAAACTAAATTTCGAAATGTCGGGACAAACTTTAAATGACAGATTAACAGCTGCAAGGCATGCTCTTGCTGGACAAGGGCTAGCTAGGATAGTGTGCAAGGCTACGACTGAAGAAATAATAGGACCAAAAAAGAAACATTTAGATTGTAAGTATGCTTAAAATAGGATATTATATTAGCATTAAGTATCCTTATGTGAAAAATGATTGTGGCTTCGCTAAAATAGTATTTAATGTTATTTATTTAAGTATGAAAAGTGACAGCTACGAAATGAGCTTCTTATATTCCTGTAATTAATTTATATCTTATTCAACTAAAAATTAAATACCTGTACCTTTTGGAGTGATATGTATTTAGTGGAGATTTTGAATATATCTTTTTTTTATTCTTGCGGTATTACAGCTTGTTTTGCATTACGTATTTCTAAACCAACATGCGCGAACTAGTACCGCCCCCTTAGACATTTAATAGAAAGTTGTTCGATTTCGGTGGAAAAAGGATGTTTTATATTTAATGTTTTATTCATTACACTTTTAATATATTTTGAATATGAGTTTTTGGTAGCTAAAATTTGTCGTTTCGTCATTTAAATTTGAATAATTTTTGTGGTTTTTGCAAATATAACCTACATTGTAAAATGCCATTTAGAGTAAAATCTATGTTCTAATTATGAATTTTTTAAAGAATTCAGTTTTTCAGGTATAAGTTAGCTTTGTTTTAGCATCTCTAATAAGCAAATTGTTCACTGTTTTTGTTTCGTTCATGGAAGAATAATTAATATTTGTGTTCTGCCAAAACGCAAATAAAATTTTGCCACAAATTAGTATTTAATGTGGTGAGCAATTTTTGTATCTACTATGGACAATTCAGAGAGAAGAATAATTGCTTGTTTCTCATCCTTTATACAAAAAATAGATAGTGTATTTAAAATGTCTACCCCTTTTATTTAATATATTATTAAAGCATTCAAAACAGCTAAATTTATATGTTCCTGTCTTAGTGTAGAGTGCATGCTATATTTACTGCTTTTCAACTTTTAAATCGAAAGATTCTTCTGGCAAATATTAAGAAAAAATTTTCAGTTAGGAAATGTACATCCAAAAATGTCACTGAAGTAATAGTGTATTATAAAATGAAAGCTAAGGCAAGAAATGATAAGTCATTCATTTTTTGAACAATAAATTGAATATAAAAGACAAGTTGTTGCCATCTGTGTTGTAAAATTTGACTAAGTATCCATTAATATTTATTTTTCAGTTTAGCTTTCAATATGTATTTAATGTAAATTTTTTTATATTTACTGTAAAATATTTAATAAAGATAGTCATTTTTATAAATGTAACTTGTGTTTCGTATTTTCTTCAGCTACAAGCGTTCATTCGGAAGTTGTAAATGACTAGTTCTGAAGTTCCTGTGTAATTGATAATTTTTAGACAAAGAATTAAATTTTACCCAAGGAACTAATGTACAATTTTAATTTTTAGTTTTTTTAAATTATAGCCATGGATCTTTGGTATACAATTACAGAATTTTTAATTTCATGTAAAATATAAAAGAAAAAAAATTAACATTCATCTTGTTTTGTATTTATTTCTTTATTATTGATATTAGAATAGTTTGTTGTACAAATTTACTTTTTTAAAAAAGTTTTCTGAATATTAAATTACATATTACTAAATTTCAACTACTATAATTATATTTTTTGGCTGTATATGATTTAAATTATATATTTGAGCAGTTAAATATGTAGGAAGTTTAAATGTTTATCTAATAAGCACAATTTTACTTTCTATTGAAGGAAGATGAGATTTTAATATAGTAGGTATCTTGTTATCTTGTAGAGTTATTCATTTGTATCATGCTGACTTATCTTAATTTTATATTGTCAGTTAGACTGTATTTTTCACAGATTCATAAAACTATAAATTCATTCTTTCATTTTATAGTTAAATTTGTATGCATCCTTTTAAATTTAATTATCAGTATAAAGTTGATGTTTTAACAGGAATATGTTTGAGGTCATTGTGGAACCATGCGTTTTTAACAGAATATTGATATCAGTCTATATAATTTTATTTTGTGCTTTTTATAATCCAGTGATAGGTTTTTGCTGTTGCTGATTCATGCTGAGATACAGCATATTGAATCATTGAAATAGTCAGCAGTCTTCTAATTTCTATTAAATTCAGATTTTTAAATAATTACATTCATAAATTGTTTATCTCCTAAATTACACAGTGGCCTTTATCTTATAGCTTGGCAATTTATTTTTAATATGATGAAATCTATCATTTCCATGCATGACCATTTCTGATACTAATATTTCTCTGAGCATAAATATCAGAGTTGGAAATAATTTTCTGAGATGATTATCATTACAGGACAAAAATAACTTAGAACTTAAGCAAGTTTGTAATTGTACTTAAGATTGTTTCACTGTAAGTTCATGTTTATTTCTGAACAAGTTTTAGCTTTTCTGAAGATGCTTTATTTAATTTGCTGGCATTGATCATTATTTTCTATATTCAACATCACGATAAATAGCAGTTATTGCAGTTTAAAATTTAAATATGTGTACTGCATTTGATTTAAAAATTATGGTAGTATCATAAAAAATTCTACTTCTCTTTATCGTAAAAATGAGAAATTCATTAGAAAAGATTTAAATAACTCTAGTCTGGAGATATATCCCCTTGCAGAATACATTTGTGATGAGTCGAATATATTATAATAGATATTCATAGGTAGTACTTATTTTGAAACCTGAAGACTTCTACAGTAATATAATTATAAAATTCAAGATCCCCTGTATTACTCTTGTGTACCAGTGCATTATTCTAGAGTTTATCAAATGCTGTCCAGATGGTATAGTGGTTAGGGGACCTGACTGCGATACCAAAGGGCCTGGCTTGAATCCCGGAAAAGGCGTGGTTGTAACTGTCTGTCCCTTTATAGGAGGCAAAGGAACTCCACCTGTTAAGTGTTTCCATAATAAAAGTGACTACCACGTCTGGCCTTAGTTGTGGCCAAGTGGAAGTTGGCTGAGGGGCTACCATTGGGAAAAAAAATTATCAATTATTCTTTTCATTGTTCCCCTCAAAAAAAGCAGGCTGTATCCTAACAGTATATTTATTTTAAAAAATACTTTTAGATATCATAGGTTATGAATTTTTCCTCCAGTCACCAGATATTTCATAATTCAGCATTTGCCAGAAACTACGACTAAACTCGTTGGCCATTTTAACAGTTTCATCACTGAGAATGCTCTTGCAGTTCTTTCATTGGGTGATGAATTTCACATTCATAAGAGGAGAAACTGCGTCTAGATTTTGAAGGAGAACACCGCAAAGATGTATCTCGGGGTATTCCACCTTTCTCACTCTGTTGTTATCCCGAGAAGATTTTTGGCTTTACAATAATGCTAAGCTAAATGCTCCCACTGCAACAAAGACACTGTACACTTGCAAGCATCCATGCCTTGTCTGGGATTTGAATCCAAGGCTGTGACAATTATTTCCGTCATGTCTTATTGTCAATACTTTGTGTTTTAAGATGCTAAACAGATAACTGACATGATCACTTTTTACATTTATATTTCTGATTGCCTTTTATCTGAACTCTCCATAAAATCTTAAGCTTTGAGTATAACAGGATTAATTTTGCTCTTATTATTGCTGAATGTTTATAAATTGCTGGCTGGGTTACTCAGTTTCATCAAATAAAATTTGTTGTTGATGGAGATAAAATAGCCATTATGTCATAAAGTAGTATTTTTCAAATGCAAGTTTGTTCAGCTTGTAAATGTTTCTTCAGTGTAGACATTTTCATTATTTAAGCCTTCAAAGAACTTTGACACAAATTGCTTGTATGTTTCAGATATATTGCAGAGCTAATTTATTTTAAACAAGATTTTAATTTTATATAAAAATAGCATATTGGATTTTTTAAATTAACAAAGAAAAATAATTTTTGTGGTAATAATAAAAAAAGGTACTTGTAAATTATCTTATCGGCAGTGGAAGTTGACTAACATCGAACTATGAAAGCTGGCAGGTATCCCTCCACAGTTATACCAGTTGTACATGTGGAATTCTGAGCCACACTTCTAGTTGCAGCTCTTAAAATAAAACATCTTCAGTCTTTCTACACAATTCACCTAATTGGTACTGCTACAAAAGTATTCAACAAACTTCGTTTTTGTCCTTCTTAAATAGGTTTTTGTCGATTTCTATTATTTTGCTATGCCTTTCAATTTTACTGATTAAAGCACTATCCATACATATTTTGCATAGGTGATTTTTTCCAATATATATTACTTCTTTGTTGGCCCTATCAAGCTGTTTTTTCTCCTTTCAACAGATGCTAATTTTTTCGACCAGCTGTAACTGAATAGGAGTTAGGTCACAAATGTGATTCTGCAGCCCTTGAATTCGTTCTTTTTCAAACTGTAAGGGAAAAATACACCAATAACAGTTAATTTATAGCTTTGTTCATAAAAACAGTCTGGATTTCATCAAATGAAAGCATAGATGTTACAAGAGTGTTATATCATGCTTATCCGTAATTGATGCCAAATCGCACTGCCTGGCAACAATTTCATAGTCAGTGGGATAATATGTAAGTATCAAAAAAGTTCTAAAGCATTTCTAACCTATTATAATTATCATATTAGAACATCATATAACAGGATTTCATCATCTGACAGTTTGGATTTTATGTAAACCTTCCGTATGATTAATGTAAAACGAGTGATAAATGGAAAATAAATGCAGTATTTGCTTTTGTTGAAAATCAATTATGTTTGAAGTATGTTATCTGCTCAGCTTTTAGATTTTCTATGAGTACTTTCCCATCGACTGTGAAATTTGATGAAGATCTTGTTTCACCAGTCGTTCTGGGGAAATTCAGACAAACTGATGTCTCTTTGTTTAAAGAACAATCCGTACTTAACTCATCTCTTTTTTCTCACTTCAATAAAAAGGCTTTTGTCGCTTTTTACTATTCTGTTAAGAATGTTGTTTTTTACTATTCTGTTACTTCTGATTTTACTGAAAACTGTTTAAAACACTGTGAATACAATCTTCCCGCAGATGATGGTTTGTCTTAATGTTTTGATGATCATATTCAGATGACCATATTGTACCTATTACTATATATATATTTTTTGATGGTAAGATCCCATAACTTTGATAATTAATCACTAGCCTGCTGTTCAGATATAGTTATCTGGATGTGCCTACTTAAAGTGGACACATCAGCAAGAGAAATTCATTATGTGTTTGAATGCATAAAGCTTTGTTAATAATCTTTGTTCAGAGACACTTCCAGAACAGGTCTGTTAAAGAATCTCTCATAACATCACAGGATGGATAAAAAACCTCAGAGGTGATAAGATGGGCTGATTTTACAAGGGAAAAACCATGAGGTGGCCTTCGATTAATAGTGAAATTGCAGAAAACAACTGTGTGACTTATTTATGAAAATCTAGCAAGGCAGTGCATGATGCATAGTCAACATGTCAAAAACTGTGGCATGTTTTGTATTAGACTGCAGTTCAGTCCTCAGCATGGTACAGTTGTTAAAAACTAACATATCTAAAGTACAGAGTACTGCAGGATTTTGCAAGCATAGTTAGATGGTTTTGTGAAAACAGACTTGAGATTTTATGGCAAAAAGAATATGCATGCCACACTTGAACATGAAGTTGATTCCTAAAGATAAATATTTTCAGATCATAACCAATCACAGTGTGTTTGGGCTTTCTTATGGAATTTATTGTTATAAGGTTCACGTACCTTTAAATGTTTTGTGATAGGCTGTTTGCCTTGTTGGTAGAAGAGATACTTGATTTCCTTTTATAGCAAAATGATGCTTCACTGTTTTGACCTAGATACATGTATGATGACTAAAACTTTGCTAAAGCACTAGATTGCCCATTCTGATTCAAGTGATGTGCTATTGATAATCAAACTTTCCAGATCACTTGATATGCATGCTTTGTGGTTTTGTGCTTTGAGGATATGTGAAGGACAAATTATCATATCTCCATCAGGTCCTACAGTAACTAAAACACTGAATAGGTGGCATGGTCAACTCGGCTCTGTAGTTTATTTCGGCATGGAATAAACTACAGAGCTAATGAGACTGTAATGTGTCTGTTATGCCACAAAAAACACCAGAGTTGAACATCTATCAATGTCCATAGACATTTGGAGAGTTAATCATTCATGCTTTATCAGTTTCCTGAAATAAATTCATTACAACAGTCGCAGATGTTTTATTTTTCTACCATCCATTTTGAATTATTTTGTATTGTATTCTTTTTTGTATATTGCTTTGTCATTTGCAATGCATTGTCTCTTTCTTGTGAAGTTTAAGGAATCAGATACATGTAGAACACTTTTTAAATGAAGCTTTTCCCACAGTATATTTTTAAAGCAAAGGTACTTGTAAAATTTGCATATTTACAGTGTCTTCTACACAGTCAATTTGAAATGATGCCAATTTGAAAGTGTTGGTATTATGTATGTTCTGTACTGTGTAATGAAAATGTTTGAAAAGCTTGATTTTCCTTTGATGGAAAAATAAGGTCCATTATTTACTCCTTGTCTGTAAGAAATGTAGCACTAGCAAAGATTTATTATTAAATGATAAAGTTCATATTTGGGTGAATCTATTTAAAGAAAGATCAGGAGAAGATGCATGATGAATAAGATTTGGGCAAGTCATCTATAAATACCAATGATTTTGTGCGTGTTATAAATGCCATGATTTATGAAAACAAGCAATTTAGCATGTAAGGTTTTTCTGTATGTTTTCATGGTATAGTTGGAAAGTTCATCCATTGGGTGGTCGGTCAAGAGTTCGAATTCTTCTGAGGACAGTGCTGATCTTCATAGTTCCTGGCTCTGAAAAAATAATTCTAGTGGTCTCTACAGTGTTGCCTAACTGAAAGGCTATGAACAATAATTCATCACCACCAGGATTTGCTATTCGGGTTCCCCTCCTTCCCAGTATCCATTTAAGAGGTCCTGAGCTTGAACCCTGACAAGAGCATTGCACATTTTTGTTTCCTGCTGTGAAATAAAATGTCTAATGGTATCTTATAACCATTTCCATGCTTCTGGTGAGTTTCCACAAATTTTACAGTTGATTATTTACAAAACTGTAGTCAGAAAATTTAAGCTTCAATAAATTATGCTCTCATTTGCTTTCTAGAATGTTTACTGAGAAACACAAAACGAGATTAGCCATAGCTTTAACAGTTTTAACCTAATAATATGAACTATTGATCCACATTGTCATAGAAAGAGGACAAATGAATGTCTTGCATAATTCTGAATTCTAGTAGCAGTTATGAAGAGAATGAAATTTGACTGACAGTTTTGACATTTTGAGGATCTTATTCTGCAGTAGCTATGTTGTTTTCTGATAGACTTCATGCCACAAAAGACAACGGACACTGTTGTAAAGGTCAGAAAGGCAAAAAACATTGTTTAGCTGTATATTGTCTGACTTGAGGAAAAAAACTTTTTTTTCCCAGTCTGCATGAAGCTGTGACAGGCTGCCTCCTTGAGTTTAATTAGTTTGTGACAATGCTAAACTTCATATTGCTGCTTGAGCTGTATAGTAAGATCTTTTGGCTGGAGTGCTTAGATCTCTTACAGCTCAAACATGTGCTGACCAGCACCACATCTTGCTACATCTAAAAATGTTTCTTGCTGGTAATGCGTTTCTAAATCAACAAAGGAAACAGTCTAGAAATGATTATCTTAGGTGGTGCACTTCTTTGAAATGATTTTCCAGAAGCACGTTTCATTCTGACAGATGTTTCAATGGTAAAAATTGTGGAAAATTGCTAAAATTATATAATATGTTAGAAAAATAAAATTCTCAGTATTTAGTAGTATATTTTTATTGTAAAATGATCCTTATTTAAAAAAATGCTGATATTTTAATGTCTATATGCTCGTAACAGCAACTTTACTATGTTACTTTGCTGTGTAAAAGAAAGACAACTAGCAGGAAACATCAAAACCCAATGGGTTTATAAGGGATTTGATCTATAAAAGAAATATTTAAACTTCTTTTCCTTTTCTAATATATATTTTTTGCAGGAGCATAGATATCATTTTTTCATTGAATAGAATTATAATTTAAAAACAGAAAATTATTTTATGTAAGATTATTCTGTAGTACTGTTAAAATCATTAAGACTTTAAGGGCTTTAATCTGAAAAGATTTTGGCGTCACCGCATAAAATTATCCTTTTTTCTCCATTTGTTCTCTCTCGGTCTCGGTTTAGCTGCACCATACATTCTGTTGTAAAGCCAGCAATAGGCTATTTTTCTGGTGCCCCCTTTCCCTAAGCATCTTTTTTCTTTATTCATTGAGTTCCTTGTTGCCCTAAGAAAGAGCTTATTTTGCTCAATGGTTTATCCAGCTCTACTGATATAGTATCGACTTATCTAATCTTTGAAAGTGTGGCTCTTATGTTTTGAGATTATTTTTAATAATTAAGATGCTCTATAAAAAGCTGAGTTTCTTGTGATTATTGTACAAAGTAGTCATTAATTTCTATAAAAGTATAAAAAATTTCTGATCTTAAACTTTTACGATTAAAATATGTACACATAAATTCTTTTTAAAAGCTGTAATTTGAAGCATTTGGTGTGAAAAAGCATTAATTTGTTTTCAGTTTTATAATTTAAGAAAACCTACAATATACAGATTACATTTTACAGATATTCGCTGTGTGGTCCTTGATCATTATTTAGAATTCAGTTAAAGGTTTGTTTACATTAAAGCGTTTCAGGGCTGTTAACTAACAAGGAACTGCCCAGGTTTTGGCCAGCTTTTGGTGTAATTTCACACATCTTTGAAAGAGGTCACCTTTGATTTCAAATCATCTGCATAATGGATACTGAGATCATCTGTCTACTGTAGAGTCAAACATGAATGAGCCACATATCTTTGAATGAAATTTGTTACATAAGCCTGAAAATTAGGTTTCTTTGCAGATGTACAAGAATTATCCATATCTCTTTCCTTGTAGCATGGGAAAGCAAGTTTTCTTGTAATATTCTATATTTTTGCAGATTAACCATTTCTTGAAATTTGGATGTATTGTGATCACTGTCGTTGATCAAGATTAGGAATAGTCATGATGTGCAGTAGAGGCTTTTGTCCATCCAATGATGAGAGTCTGTTCTCCCGCACTCACCTGTCTCCTATTTTCATATCTTTATAAAGAGGATATCTCATCTAGCAACGGTCCCTGCTAGACGAGACTTTTCTGAGAAACAAGATTCTGGTAGCACAGGTTTAAACGGGAGGATTTCTAGAAAAAACAGATTCACTGGAAGTGAAGTCCCGCCTAGCTACAGAAACGATGTATCGGCTACACAGGATTTTTTGATACCTCTCCAAAAATGCTTTGACTCGAGTTCTGTCCCGGATAGAGATCAACCAATTAGACAAAAGTTCTGCTTCTGAAGGATCACATGATACCAATCTGGACGATAATCGATTACTGTTTGGCATTCAAGTCTTTGTAGTAAGTGAAAATGGTAACCTAGATACGGAGGTTTCCTGAAGATGTGCAGGTTCTGAGAATTGTCCCTTTCAACGTCCAGTCCTTCGTAGCCGAAGCATAATGTGATTGGGACTTTAGGCTGAGCCACTTCTTTTAGGTGTTGTTCTGTGATTATAGTGCACATAATTGGATTATCACATCTTAACAAAGTGTGAGGCTAGGAGAAATTTTTTCAAGAAATGAAATTCTCCTTTTCCCACCATTGGTTTCCTAGCTGAAACAGTTTTGCTGGAACTGATGTCTCGGCTAGCTACACGGGATATAAATTTTCTGTCTCTTATAAATGTAAGCAAAGTATAATTAAATGGATAAATTTAACTATATATGTTTTTTCTAAGCCTCCACTCAAAAAAATTACTTTGCATTTATGCTAAACTAAGTTATTGCAAAACTGGTGGGTGGGAAAGAAATTTTACTACCTACAAAGTGGGCAGTAAGTTAAAGGTTGACTAACCCTGATCTAGATAACCATCTAGTCCATAGTTGATATATTTGCTAGTCATATGTTTTTCTTTTAATTTTTATTAGTGTGTTATAGTTAGTATCCACGTTTTCACACTGATCTGTCAAACATTTTCATTCTTGTTACTTTCACTGCTTCCGTAAATCATGAATTGATAACAGACAATCTGTGAATGTGGAACTGCAGCATTTTAAGTCTTGACTTGGTTTGGCAAAATCAGCAGCCATATATCCAGTGTTATAGTTTATCGAATATATTACAAAGATAACATCATATTGTATTCTTTTAATTTTTATTCTTATTTGTTTGTTAATTATTTTTATTTTGTTATCAGTCTGGTTTTATCTTATAGCTGTTCAGATAAATGTTTCACTGTAACTGTTGAAAAAAGCTGATTTTTCTTAGTAGAGTTAGTTTATTTGGTTTGTATATCTTTGCCTGATAGGTTTTATCTCTCGGTGTGATAGGTTGTCTATTTCTCTACTTTGAGAAATTGCTAGTGTTAGAAAATGTAACAATATTTCTGTCAGATCTATTTTTCATTTGTAACCAAGATGGATTAGAAGTTGAAAATCTAATGTAACTTTTATGAGGTATTAAGTTTTGGAAGGAAATCATAAATTTTTTCTGCATTTTCAGTAATTTGGATATGTATTAGTAACAGTTATTATGTTTTTATTATGCAGCAGAATTCAAAATTTTTAATGTAAGATTTCAATTAAAATGTGTACGATTTACGCTTCACAGAATTTCATACTTTTTCATGTAAACATAATGTAGTAAAAATGTTCCGAATTTTGAAAGAAATTAAAATTATAGTACCTTGATTACCTTCAAGATTTGTGTGCTTATATTATTCTATCCTAAATAACATTTATAAGGAATATGGAAGTACTATTCAGAATTTGGAAAACGTGTTTACTGATTTTGTTTTCATTCAAGTATACTCCTCTCTTCATAAGAGTACAGTACAAAGTCCGTAATCCGGACTCTTCGAGACTTTGGCGATTCCGGATTAGGGTTTTTTCCGGATTATAGATCATCAATTTAAATCTGGTAAGATGGCATGCAGAAATTATACAATTAAAAATATGAAACCGTAATTTATGAAATAAAGAGCAATTGTGATCTAAAGGGTATCAAATATTGCAAAAAAAGCTTAATATTTATTTGTTTACTTTATTAAACATTTCTTTCAATGTACGTTGTTTAAGTTGCTTCATTTTTTGTGGTAATACTTTCTCTTTAATTCTATAAACAGACATAATTTCTTGTTCAGTTACAAAGTTTCACTGTTCAAGTCCTGTAATTTCTGTATCGAGAATAGACACTAACTTGTCATTCGAAATTTTTTCATTTTCAATAACCTCTGTCACTTTTTTTACTATTGGAAGCGGTATTTTCTGGATCTAGAACCATACTACAGATTTCGCCATCTGTTAATTGATTGATGATTGGGGCATTGTGGTCGCAATGAAAAACTTCTGTTATATCATCTTCATTTATTACTGCTTTTCCACATTTCTTTACAAAATCCAATAACTGGAAAATTTCACCTTTAGTTTGCGATGTCCGAAAACCTTCAAATTCGCGGCTATCATCCTCATCGTTCTCACCATGAAATATGGTAGCTGGCCGTAAATTATGCCAAACATTTTTTAACATATCTGGGGACACATCCTCCCAACGCACATGCATAAAGCATACCAAAAAAAAAAGTTTGTGGCTTTGAGGTCCGGATTATAGATCATTCCGGATAATGGACGTCCGGATTACAGACTTTGTACTGTATTTGTAATTTCTGGGCCTACATGATCTTAGTTTCTTTTTTTTAATTTGCATGGAATTTTTTCCTAAATGGTTTGGTTTTAAGTAAACGTAGGAGGGGTTTCTTTTAACATTCTTAATTTTCAGTAAAATTTTATAATTTTTTATGAAAATATTTGTTTCTGGATATGTTATTACAGGGTTCATAGCCACATTTTAGTTAAAAAAATAAGCACTTTTCAAGCACATTTTAAGGAAAAAATAAGCACCTGTCTAATTACATTACACACAACTGCATAACCTTAAAAGAAAAATTAGACTTGTAATTTAAAATATGAGCAATGCAATATTTATTAAGAGAATAAGCATTACCTCAACAATGGAAAACAATTAACTTTTTTTTTTAAATTTTAAATGACAGTTCAATTTACAGAATTAGTTTACAATGAGAGAAAAAAAACTATGCAGAACTAAACTATATTACAAAATTTAATGATGATATTTCAGTTGAAAATATAGAAAATAAATAATAATAAGCCATATTAATTGTATTCATTTGGCACCTAATAATAAATACAATTTATTTTCCCACTCATATTAATATTTAAATAATTTAACTTAAATCAAAATTCTGAACATTTTCTAAATTTTCATTGCATAACAGTTTTCCCTTAACATATATCCCAAGCAAAGTAATTTAAGTAAAAAAGAGGCACATTTCTGAAATCAGAAGACGGGAAATTGCTTCATTCAGTCATCCTTTAACAGTAAAAGCTTAACTAACCCGCATACTCGGAAATTCCCGAATATTCCGGACAGTAACTGGAAAAAGAGGAGTGGGGGAGATTGTAGCTGTTCTTTAAATTTAAATTTAGGCTAAATAAATGATTTTGACATTTCGATATGTGCATCATATAAAAACCAACGGAACTGAGAAATATTCTGCTTAGAAAGCACAGTAAAACTCTTTTTAAGTGTGCATAATCAAATCTCAGACCGAACATCAAAATTAATTATCAATGCAAAATTTCTTCCATATGTGATATTACGCAATCGGAATCAACACCTGCCGGTATTCGGAGAAAAAAGAACTAAATGAAGGAAAAGAAAGAGACTTACTAATCTGGGGTGTTTCTGATTCTAATTTTCAACAGACTGTATTAAATTTCCGGAATAGAATCAATTTTCGCTTGGGTTGGGTAGACCGCAAGAACTTTTAGTCCTGTACAATCCAGATTGGACAGTGACAAAAAAAAAAGTCCGCTGCTTAATATTAGAGATTTTGCGGAGAAACTCCCAACCTCCGTACTGTATAATGTATTGGCAAAGAAAATGAAATTATTTTGACTATTCGATTTCTTTCCTTTTATTTAAGCCATTCCGCATATTATTCCTTAGAAAGCTAATCTGTGTAAAAACACACCCATTTTTGGAAGTTTATCTGTACTTCAGCAGTTACTGCAACTATATTATTATAAATATTCATACATATGCTCATAATATAAGCATAACGATCATAATAAACACGAATATGAACTGACCACGCGGAACGAGAATGCAAATTATTAAAATCTTGATAGAAATTCAAACGTGTGTAGTATTTGGGTGGGAAGAAAAGAGTACCGAATGCACCGGAATTTTCTACGTTTTCGCAATTCTTTGGCCAATAGAACGACGTGCACCTGTCTGTACTCTCGCGCGCACCATAGGTTACGTTAATGCAGAGGAAGGGGGGGAAAGCAATTTTCGGAAGTATGAGTCACCATCTGACGTTGCATATAAAAAAGAAAAGTTGTTTCGGCTTTGGTACGGAGAAAAAATGCGCGTTCATTAAAAACAAAGGATTAAAAAAAAAGCACTAAAAGCAAAAAATAAGCACTTAAAAAAAAAAAAAAAAAAAAAAAAAAAAAAAAAAAAAAAAAAGGACTTTAAAGAAAAAGTAAGCACCTATAAGGGCCTTTATATTTCATTTTCAGATATAAGAACTTATAAGCACTTGTAAGGACCGCTACGACGAACCCTGTATTATATAAGAATTTTGTTTTAATCTGATTAGTAAGTCAGCTAAATGTCTTATAATTTAAATGAATAAACATAAAAAGGATTATTTCTTGTAGTACTAATTTTGTTTTACTTGCAACGAAATGTTTACTTTCACCGTAAATTCTGTTGTGTATTTAAAATTAATGGTTGCTCATTTTTTAACTGTTAAGATGCATAAGTAGCTCAAGTGGACAGCTGTGCCATCTTGGAATATCTTGGACTTATGTCGTGGTTAACAAATAATTAAATAATTTTTTATGCAGAAAAATGCCTGTGACGAATTTCTGTCTGCATTGTGCATTAACGTTACTACGATAATTAAATGTATGTTTCCTCAAATGCGATGTCCGAGTTTGGTGTTGCTGATGCTTGTTTTGGGACATTGCTCTATGTTAGGGCGGCCGTTGAAATCCATCCTAGTGAGGTCGATATACTTTCTTTTTTTGTTTAGATTCACATACCTGGACGTTTTTTCGTTTCTTTTTCAAGGTCTTCGCCGATCATCACCGGAGAGCAAAGAAAGTATTGACCGCCAAAAAACTGGTTTGGCTTCCTTTCCATTAACGGTCGTTTTCTATTGCGCGCGGTCAGTGGCGGCAAAAGGTTGTCTTTAACTTTTCATAGCTACATTGGCCTTTTAGCAGTTGAATGATTGCTGTGAAGCACATGGATATTTTATTTATCCATAATTTTGGACAGGCATGAAAACAACGCTCATATAGAAATTACAGTAATGCTGAGTTTACTCTTCAGTTTGCAGCGGCCAATCAGTATTTCGTCATCTATTGGGTGTTTTGGTTTCTCCTTTCGAGACTATTTATGCTTCGATACCCAACATTTTGTTCGTTACCATTTATGCTTCGATATCCATCTGGCTTACTCAAAAATAATTTTCTGTCGGTTGATTAATAATTGGATTCAATATTTGCTCTAAGTTTGCGTGTGCTGTAGTGTTAAATGCCTCGGTTTTCTGAGCCGACAATGGGTGAAGTTCTATATGCAAAAAATTCTTATATATACATTTACGGGAAGCATTGGTTAGATCGCAACTATGCTTTTGAGTATTTTCTTAGTATTCTTCTATTTTATTTTTTATAGTATATATAAAATATTGAATATCGTAATATATGCAGAAAATGGAGAACTACTGCTGTACGTGCGAATAAAACAAAATTTTATAACAGTTGGCTTTTTTTTTTTTTTTTTTTTTTTTTTTTTTTTTTTGACAGATTTAAGAGGTGAGAAAGCCATGTCAGCGTTCTCCTTTGTAGAAAAAAAAAAAAAAAAAAAAAAAAACTGAAATGTTTCAGATTTTAAATTACGTCCAAAGGGGCGTTTTTTAACATTTTGTGTGTTACCTTTCTTTATTAAATATAATGTTCCTCGCACTTAAACCATAAGATCCAGTGCAACAGCAATATCGCAAAATAGTTTTAAAACGAGCATATCTTTAGAATTTCCGATACAGAGACTCACGCGCTGGAGATAAAAATGTTTTTTCTGCACAACGTTGCCATTGCTCGCTTTGAAATCCTTGAGTTTGTTAATCAAAAATTTGTCAAAGTTTTAAAAAATAGGAAATCGATCATAAAACAAATTTCAAATTTCAAATTTGGTCTTCCACATGCTCATATTCGTTGGAGGATTACGTTATTCAAAATTCGATGACTCTATGTACCGTTATTTTATGACAATGTGAGAAATATACATACATTTACGCAGATTTTCATTATTTAATTTCTTCAAATATAATGCAGGACTCTTAACATTTTATGGCAACAGTTTGAAAAGTGAACCGACATTTATCCGTCCGACGCAAAATGCCAAAACGAAACTAATAGTCCTTCGGGATTCAAATCGTGTAGCTTGGTGGTACGTTGAGCAGAAACAAGAAAAGAATGCCATCTAATTTTAATTTCACTTTTTAAACACAAAGGAAATAAGAATGCAAATGTTTTGTCATCTTTAAATTTCATTTCTCCATGTTATAAAAAACTAAACTATAGGAATCTGGTGTATAATTATGGTTACTAGACATCTGGAATCAGCCTGTACATTCCGGGATTGGAAAATGGCGGGAATTTTTGACCAAGAATGATTGCTCATCCAGTTCATTAGTTCCGCCGCTAAATGTCTTTAATCAGTACGGTTCTTTTGGAGAGCGATTCAGGAATTCTTATCATTCAACGCATGCGTATTAGGATTTTAAAGACCATTGTAAAGTAGCTCTCTTCTGATAAACTTTTTTTTAGGCAAATGAAAGAAAAGTTGGTAGCGCTTTAGCAAGTGTTCCTTGGCTGAAGCTGACTGTACTCATTTTAAAATTTTTTATTTATCTACAATTTCGTGACTGTTACTCTACTAAGTTTTCTTCTGCTCGATGTTTATCTGAAAACACTATTACCTTTTATTAATTATTAGAACCTTTTATTTAATTATTTATTTGTACCTGTTAGAAAATCTGAGCCTAGAATATTTGATTTTTAACGTGTATCTCCCACTGACATGAAATTTGTCCTTGGTTTCAAATTTAGATGGACGTTGGAACGCTCTGTTGGAGTTGAAAGGCAAGAGATGGCTACTGTATGTAACTGAAAAATGGGTTTTTTGGGGTTAGGAGAAGTTTAACTAATTTAAAGTTCAAAGATATTTTAGATTGTTTCCTTGTATGTATTTTTTATGCAAATTCTTCTGAAAGATAGTATTAAAGTTATTTAAATACGAAAATATATATATATAAGTTTAAAATAAACGGACCCCCCCCCAAAAAAAAAGATCTGATATTCGGAGAAATAACCAATATTTGCTGAAAAATTTGGCATTTGTTTAATCTGTTTAATCTCAGGAAATTAAAAATTTGCGGAAACTCAAAGCCCCCATAAAATCACCTTATGTTGATTAATGCATACTCAAAATGTTTTAGTCTAAAGGTGCTTTGTCCTTGAGGGACTATTGTTTTCGTTTTGCTTCCAATCACTCTGAATGTCCATTTCAATTTTCAAACTGTTGCCACCCAGTACTATCGCCCTGTATTATATTTAAAGAAATTAAATAATGAAGAATCTGCATAAATGTATGTATGTTTCTCGCACTGAGATAAGACAACGGTTCCTAGAGCCATCCAGTTTTGAATGACGTAATCCTATTGCGAATATGGGTATCTGGAAGCCCAAATTTGAAATTTGGAATTTGCTTTATTAACGATTTCATATTTTGTAAAACATTAACGAATTTTTGGTTAACAAACTCAAGGATTTCAAACATTATCTCCAGCGCGTGAGACTGCTTTCGGAAATTCTAAAGATATGCTCAATTTAAAATTATTTTGCGATATTGCTCTTGAACTGAATTGTATGGTTTAAGTGCGAAGAACATGATATTTAATAAATAAAGGTAACACAGAAAATGTTAAAAAACGCCCCTTTGTTTGGACGTAATTTAAAATCTCGAATCTTTCAGATTTTTTTTTTTTCTTCGTGTTTGAAGTACGAAGTTCATAATATTTAATTGCAAGGGCGGACACTTTGCAGTTCATGTAACATATATATATATATATATATATATATATATATCGAGCCATTGTGAAAAGAATATTTTATCAACTGTTTGTAAATGGGTTTGTAACGAAAGCCTAATTGATGGTGTAGCATTGTGCATAGAAAAAACGTTCTTGAAATTACGTCTGCTGGCTGTCTGTATTAATCTAATTAAGATGGTTAAGTATTTTGTCTAGCGAACATTTGATTAATTTTAACTAGTGATCCTTGAGTATTTCTTACATTTTGCTTCTCAAAAGAAGCAATTTTTCTGTTTCAAGGCTAATCATTGGTAAAATGCTTGTTTGCTATGGTAGATGGGTTTTTAACGTACATGCATGCTTAATGTGTATCTCCTGGGAGAAAGGGTAGGTGTGAAGATTTGACGTCTATTTAACAATATGATATAAGGGACGCAGCCTATTTAACAATATATTCGAAATTATAATATTCATTGTAAAATGAAATAGAAATTTAACATCAGTCTTGAAAAATTAAACTAATCACTATAAATTTTCGATGGTATAGAATTTTCAGAATATTTAATATAACTGAATTTCTAAATTTAATTAACACGTAAATTTAAAATTTGAATAACCGAAAATATTTATCACGGATTGAAAAAAAAAATTGTTAGTCTGTTGAAGCTTTTGGTGATTTTTAAATTGCTCACTGTCTGTTTGTTGCTTTTAATAAGTTTTTCTTCAGTCTTCCCGCTTAGGAAGTTTCTAACCATCCCGCTTTTGAAAATTTCCTGACTTGGTTCTGTAGTTAATTAGTTTTAAAACTGTAGACTGCGTGTGAAATATACAGTAATGAAAGATTACAGGAACCCTTAAGTTTTCATGAGTAAAGAATTTGAGTAATATCAGAAGGGAAAAAAAAATTTTTTTTTTAAAATTTTTTTTTAAAGGTAAGGTTTTAAGGAAGTTCTTTATCTTCGTCTTATCTAAAAGGAGATTATATGTATATTGCCTTCCAGTTGTAAGGGAGTAATATCTTCATTCTCCCATACACATGATTACAAATGTATTTAGAAATGTAACACAGTGTCGGAAATTAAAGAATAGTTTCGCGGGTCAAAAATTAATCTTTCTATTAATAATAAATAGAATTATTCTTTAAATAAAGGGAAAGATAAGTTGAATTTACGACGAATAGCAAGTGTCTTAAATGGATTTTCATGTGCGTGTCGTACACGAAGGATAATGTCAAATCTAAAAATTTAGTATTGGAGAACGCACGTCTCATTCTCTAAATCTGCTTCCATTCGAACTAATTCTCTAAATCTGATTTGGTGATGCTATTCTTCTTGCGTGGTTGGATCAAGTACTTGATTATAATATTGGTGAGTTCAACCCAAATCATATAAATAAATCACGTGTTTACTGAAGAATATTGGTGAATTCTATTGAACTTTTTATGACTATTTTTATCTTTAAACATTTTTTATCTTTAATCTGCTATGCCAGAATTCGGCATTCGAAGTTTTCCAAGCTTGCGAAAAGTACACATGAATTCACTTGAAAAAATGAGAGATGGCCGTTCACCTTTAAAACAGGTTAACGAATGGGGTCAAGGTTATTGAATTAGAGTCTAGCCATTGTGATGTATTGCTAATTATATTTAATTTATTCGTACTGGATATTTAAAGAATACGAATCATGATTTTGAGCTAAAATTTATTGAACTGGCTTGCTTGCATGTTCTAAAAAATTTGAAACTGCAGTAATCGATGACACCATTTCTTCTCGACTCGGATTATGAATTCTCTGGCATGGGAGACATATCAGAAGAACTTAAGAGACGAAAACTGTTATTTCCTATATAAGTACTATTTCTGATTCTGAAAGTACAAAAGAATAATACACTTACTTTGTCAACAGAATTTGTTCTTTGTATGGCAAATTTGGATTCTCGACGAATGTTGAAATAGAAGCTATCTCTGATAAATTAGAGTTCATAGGATTTACCGAAAAGTAAAATTAATTATCAAATTGTTAATTGGTAAATCATATCAAATTGTTAAGTCTCCGGTAACAAGTTTTAAAAACAAACGAATTAGAATTTAAAAGTTTAAATAATTACAGGAAACATTGATTATGTAGTTTTTATGAGTGAATTTTTGACGGAAGTATTGAACTAGCAAGTAACATTAAAACAGACTTTCCTGTAGAGTTTTGATATCCAAAATATGCAGTTTTGTAGTTTTAAAACATATGAGTTCTGAAATTTCTCTTTTTAAGGGCTTGGAAATATTAGTAGTATTCTTCACAACGGTAATAAATTTTTTTTGTCTAAATTCGTGATTTTCCTTGTGTAATCGGGCTTTAGGGTTGACAGTACAAAATCATAGGACTGGTCGAATCTATCTGCTTGATCATTAAAGGCATAAGCAAGACTTAGTTCAACTATCTTAATATAAAACAAGGCAACGATACCGTTCGCACTGTACCCCTCATGAAAAATTCATAAGCTTTCAAATATTTGATCCCAAATTCTAGGTTTTGCAAGCGATAGATCAGCCGTTATCTGCAGAACTACTCAAAATTTCAACTTGTTCACCGTTTTCGCTTCTTGTGACTGTAGCAGTTGAAGCAAACTTAGGTATTCCTAAATATCTAAATATATATCAACTCAGTCATTGCTTCGATTAGTAACGCCAATCTTATACAGTGGGTAAAAAAAAGTATTGGCAATTGCCTATAATTGATCGTATTACCTAACAAAGACGACTGAGCTGGACATACGAACACAGGAGGTAATAAACACACAAATCTAATGAAACTTTCAATTTAATATGCCCTTTACACAAAATATACAACAAAAGCGTAAATTTGCATGTCAAAAAAGTATTGACAAATTTCTAACTGCTATGCAAATTTTGTTATGTTGAGGTCGTGTTTAGATTGATAAGAAACCATTTTAGTATAAAGTATGCAGTGCTACTTCAAAATTTTTAAAACGTTATTTTGCTAATACAGCATCAAAGATCGAAGGAGTTGGATGTTAATGTTAAAAACATGATTATTCAGCTCAGAAATGAGGGTTTAATTTACCGTGCTATAGGAATACAACTGAACATAAGGTTATTTACTGTTAGAAGTGTTTTAAAAAAGTTCAACGAGACAGGATCGATGCAAAATAAGATTAAAAGTGAACGGCCTCGAAAATTTTCTGCAGGGGAAAAACGTGCCATTAGCAAAGAGGTAAAGGGAAACCCTAAAATAAGTGCATCTCGGTTAGCCAAAGATGTTGCTAATACTTTGCATAAAACTTTAAGAATACCGACTCTATGGAATGTGTGACATGGAGAAAGTTATTATGCAAGGGCAGCTAGAAAGAAACCTTTCATTTCAGAAATAAACAGGAGAAAGAGATTAGATTTTGCAAAATCTCATATTAATTTATCAGACGAATTTTGGAACAGTTATTTTGTCCAACGAATCCAAGTTTAACATTTTCGAGAGTGATGGACGACAATATGTGTGGAGAAAGTCTAACACCGAAGTGGAAAAGCAACATTTAACACCGATTGTAAAACATGTTGGAGAGAGCGTCGTAGTTTGCGGCTGTATGGCAGCAAACGTAATTGGTAACCTGTGCTTCATGGATGGTATTATGACGGCTCTACGTATATTAACATATTGTACCATAACATGAAATTCAATGCCCAAAAAATTTGGCTTAGGTACACCATTTGTGTTTCAATGACCCTAAGGATACAGTGAACCTCACTTGGCAATAATTACTCTATAACTCTCCTCGCCAGTTAGACACTGCCTTAATTGCCTGTGTCCCAAATTGGACCTAGAATCCAGGAAACATAAAATTTTGTGTAAAAATGAACTTAAGCATACACTCCTGTAAGAATGGCACAAAATTCCCAACAGGACAATAACCAGGACTTTGATTTTTTTGTATGAAAAATAGATTACAAGCTGTTATAAATGCAAAAGGTATGAATACAAAGTATTAAATTGTCAATACTTTTTTGACATCCAAATTTACGTTTTTGGTGTATATTTTGTGTAAAAGGCATAGTAAAACTAAAGTTTCATTAGATTTGTGTCTTTATTGCCTTCTGTGTTCATTTTGTCCACCTAAACCTTTCAAGCGTTTCCTTTGATAGCTAGATTGATCAATTATAGGTGATTGCTAATACTTTTTTTACCCACTGTAGCAATCAGTTGTGCTTGAAAGACAGCAACATTGTTAGGCAAACGGGACGTTTTTGAGATACTGAATTGAGTATTGAAAAGTCTACAAAATACAGCGTAATAATATTATCTTTGAGTCGTCAACTGAAGATGTTATGTCCAAACATTGAACCACCAAACTGAATTTCTCCAGTGCAATAGTAACACTTTCTCCAGGGTGTTTCTTTGAAGCATTTGAAATATCGAATTCCTTAGCAGTCAATATCATATAACAGACTACCGTATCTTTTCCATTTTTCGGTTGGTACGTTCTGTATTCTTTTTTCTTCATTAAGTCGACAGGAATACGTTTATAGTGTAGCTGTAGAAACTGTTTTGAAGTATTTGGTTATACCTAACAGTGCAGTTCTTTGTATTTTTTGTATACATCACATCTTTTCCATGCATGCCCATAAAACGTATTCAGTTTTCTTCTGTCTTTCTGTATAATAGAGTAAGTTTAATATTTCACTTTGAAATTTCATTCTGTGCAATCCATTTAAGGATTAGTATATATTCTTTAATATTATCAAGATAGGAAGGGAAGATGAACTGGTCGTCAAGCTTTGAATGCTTTTGACTGTTTTATGGAAATACTTTGGAGTTCACAATTTAAAGTCGCACTTCTGCTTCCAATCACTGCTGTTCCCATAATGGAGCTTTTAAATAGGATCTAACTTTAGCTGTTTCTGACCCAGTCGTTCAAGGGTTGTAATTCACAGATAAATTACAGGGATGAGTCACTAACCTGTCTGCCACTTGCCGATACTAGAATAACAGAATCGTCCGCATAAGCTTTGCAGTTTTAAATTATCAGGTCTCGATTAATCAAGATCCGTATTGATAGTAATATTCTTGAATTAAGGCTCAGCAGGCTTTAGAGTATTATTTGTGGTACTAGCGATGTCCATTATTTACTGAGAATTTTGTTATTTATGAAGTCGAACCAAAGGAAATATTTTTCGGCCATCTCATGTGTTTTTTATTCATTCAGATCGCCAAACGTTGTGAAAGGCGCACTTGACGTTCAAGCAGATGACGCTTGAATGTCTGCCCTCGTTTTTATTGTTTCTTATGTCAGTACGCAGATCTGTTGCCTGCGTCGTACTTCTACCTATTATAAAGCCATATTATTTTAGATTTAGGCTGCCTTTAAGAATGATGATGAAAGAATCTCCCGATAATTTATCCAGAACCTTCCCTTTACTACAGTGGTATGAAAATTTGCATATTTTGCAATTTTATTGAAAAGTGCTGGACGTAAGGTATTATCTTCCCACATACCCACACATATACGCAGAAAAAATCTTTAGTATCGAATACGCAAGCGTAGACGTGTATGCTATTGTAATATTTAGGGAAAGCGCGCGAGGCATTTTCCTCACTTTCTTGCAGCAACATTTGTTGAAGATCCAAAAGCAAGTAAAATGAATAGCCTCCAAACTGGATGACAGAATGATATGGAGAATCGTCGGGAGACTAAAAGATGGGCAGTTTCAAGTCTAAATTACTAGCTATTTCAATGTAACATTTAGTGTCGTGTTGAACTTATGCAAACATTTTAAAGATATTGGATCCGTAAGAAAAAGGCATTGAAAAGATCATCGAAGAACCATGATGGCAAGTGAAGATTGAAATTTCAGCGAGGTATATAACAAGGAGTGCAGCAACTTTGCAGGTCTCTTATGACAATCATGCAGCTACAGGAAGCCAAGTTTCAAGAGTTACTGTGTGCAAAAAGCTACATGAAAGTGGTCTGTTTGCAAGAGGACTTGCTGTTTGCGTCTTACTCACTTTTGCGAACAAGACAGTCCGTTTAACACGGTGCAGAGAACATAAATTTTGAACCAAGCAGTCAGTGAGAGACTCTTCTTCTAATTCAGCCTATTTTTTTCTCGACGTACATTGCGGGGGGGCGGGGAAGACCGTTCTATATCTCTCGTTCTACTGGGGCGATTGACAAAATTCAAATGGCATTTTTCACGTCTCGAAAGCGCGGCTTAGTATATATATTAGATTTATATACAACATTGTTCTAACATAGTTATTTTGACAAAAAAATCGGACTTTTTCTGAAATAACATGCCAATTTTTTCCCATATTTCGATTCTACGACTCGAATATTAAATAAAATATTAAATTTTGTAAAATTTGGTACGAAATTTACGAAGAAATTCAAAAATTTATCTTGGAGAAATTTTTTCAGTTGCGCCAAGACTTGGCGAACTTCTTATGTGGCAATCAATTTTCCTTCCCCTTCCATTATGCCGGAAAAGAAAAAAAGGCGCCTCGTTCCTACCATTTTACATTGTGCATGAGCTGAAAAACGTCACATCGTTTTCTACTTCCAAGTAATTTTAGCAGAGTGTCTAAACCACATTTGATGTTTTATCCCTTTCAACAAATATGCCAAATTTCAAAACGGGCAAATATATAACTTCACGTATATCTTCGGAAATTTTGAATAAAAAAACTGGCATTTTTTGCAGGTATGCTTATAAATACGTCTACTTTAAGATGTTAAAATTTTTATAGATTATATTTCAAAAATGTTTTTGAAAAATTTATAAAAATTATTTTAAAATACAAATTTTAAAAATGAATCATAAAAAAGGAGTGAATTTTATTTGAAATGAACTTAAATTTTAAAATGTGAAATCAAATAAGTTTTATAAAAAAGAGAGATTAATAAATATATACCAAACTCAATTAACATTGAGAAGCTAAAATTTTGAGAGCTAATTTTTTAAAAACTACTCGTACGATTTTTACAGAATTTGGTAATTTGGCATAATTTGAATCGTAGAATCGAAATTCGTATGTTATTTCAGAAAAAGTCCGATTTTGTGCCAAAATGCCTATATTAGAACAATGCTATATATAAATCTAATACATATCTTAAATCGCGCTTTCGAGACATGAAAAACGCAAGTTGAATTTCATCAATCTGCCCAGTAGAACGGGAGATCTAGAACTGCCCCCCCCCTTTTTTTTCGCAGTGTACTTTCATCTGGAGGGAGATTCAGGGACCCATTACGTGTACTCTAGTAATTGAAAAAGGGCCCAGTATAGCAGCAGAATTTTGATGGCCTGTGTAGATACCGTGTTGGACGGGCGCATAGATCCTCCTGTCTTTGGCGCATAGGCTTTGTGACTACTACAAAATAATAATAAAAAACGTTTTTTAAGAAGATAAGAGAAAGAAGAAAAGCCCTTCGTGTTGAATAGAACTAGAATTACTTCATTTCAAATGGTGGAAAAGAGTTTTCGGCTAATCTTTGGAATATGGTAACAGGTAGTTTGTCGACATTTTGGTAAGGCGATAAAGGTTACTAGCTAGGACTTTAGCAGTGTGCATAGATAAAGTCAAGCGTGTGCACAATGCCATTTTTGTGCAATTATGGGATGTTTTTTTAAGTGAAAATAGGTCGACGTGTACATGGATGATACCGTGTATGTGCAATTCTTAAAAACGCGGCAAGCAGTGGGCGTTTCTGCACTTTCTCCCAATTTCGCACCTAATCGTCGTCATGATTAAGCACTTTTGTTCCATAAAAGTTCTAGCATAAGCGTAATTTGGCTAGCAGATTGTTGGGGGAAAAAAAAGGTTGAGTTAAAAAAAAAAAAAAAAAAGAAGCATTTACTTCGGGAAAACAAAATGGCGTCCCCCCCAAAAAAAATTAACAGGTTGCTGTAGTAGGGTTGGTCGCCAAATTTTCGCCAAAAAATCGCCAAGTTACCATAATCCAAAGATTAATAATCGAGTTTTCTTTTTAAATATTTGTTCATTAAATCCACGAAAAAAAATTTTGTTGGCCGACTTCGATAACGATTTTCAATTACAGTCCATCCTTCCCTTGTTCGTATAATTTGAAACATTTTCAGCGTCTTAGTTCTTCTTATTTTTGTAATTTGCATTTTCTGCATCTTAATCTTATCTCATTGCCCAGTGGTAGGTCATTTGGGGCTTGAGGAGAAGCTCTGCAATTATTATTAATTGAAGCTTTGGGTAGGAACTTGCAATGGATCATTTTTCCAGAACATGAGATTCCAACAGGTAAATCGCTGTATCTTCATTTGACATTGTGGGAGAACCAATGCTTTATCGTATAGTTAACGTTCGAAGAGCTGATCTTGTCTTATTTGCGGCAGTAGAGTATGGAATTCCTAATGGGATTAATAATTTTTCATACTTCCTCTTCCCTTGATCATGGATACATCTCTGGTAGTATCTCTCTGGAAAGGCGAAATTTATTGCACAAGACTGCTTGCTAGTTACTCAGTCCACCACTGAATTTTTGAAGGAGAGTTTTTTGCACGCAGATTTTTAAGCTTATTCTTTTCTCAAGGATTTATTATAATCTTCAATGATGAGTAATGAGAAAAGCGTTTAAGTATGGAATTGGTCTCTGATTTTTTAGAAGAATACGCAACGAAACGCACGAAATTTTAATGATTCCAAGTCTATAAACTCTGTGGGAATTTATAAAATTAATGATTCTGTATAGCGTTGATCGCTGCGCATTGTGTCCAGAGAAACGGACTATTGTATTGGTGAAGAATTTTTTTTAGGTATATCTAAAAACTCATCACGTGAACCTAATTTGTTTGCAATCATTGTGATAGGGACCTTATAAGCTTCTTATGAAGCTTTTAACGTTTGTCACCTATTTACTCTGAATTCTCGTTAAAGTTGACTTCAATTAGCTTACAAAAAACAGTTGTTTATGGCTTCGTATGAAGAACTGGTTATTAGAAAAACATCTTTAGATTTTATTCATAATTTTGATAGCAAGGATGAGTACTGAAGTTCAAAGCATTCCCTTTCTGAATGGTATTCCACGTATCTTATTTATTTTGCTTTGGATAGGGTTTGTGTAAAAAGTGTGTTGGTTGTTCTTATCTGTTTAGTGAACACTTTGCATGGAAGTGTCCGTATCTGTAGCAATTAGTTCATGGTTCAGTTAGCAAATAGTCTTTATTCTCAGGCTATATCACTGAATGTTCAGTTTTTCTGAACTCCGAGCCATTATGAACTTTTGAGGGCAATAGTAGCGACCGTCACCTCTATCAATTCCGCTTTCTTGGAAGGCTAGATTTTGGTCTTGGACATACTCTGACTTTTCTCTGTTGAGAGATCTCGGTCAATATCATAAATTATTATTTTATCGGACGTCGTGAAGAGCGGTCTGAATTAAGCTACGGATTTGATTTTATTACCACTTCCAAAACGTCCCCGTCTCTTACCGTAGTGCATTCGATTAATACTCCACCTTCGCTTACTTTTTTGATTTGTTTGTCTTCAATATGATCTTGAATTGGATCTGTGGAACTGGAAACTTCAAATCAAACTTCGTTCTTCGTTCTCTAGATCTGCGTTTTAATCTGTTCATTTTCTTTTTCAATGCAGCTTTGCCGGTACTTTTGAAAGATTGAGAGCTTTAAAAGCATTTTTCGAAACCCAGAATTCGGTTGTTTAAGTTCTAAAGCTAAATTTAAGTAGTCTTGGGTACCAGACTCATTATTACTGGGTTCCCGGACATTTGGGAATTAAAAGTAATAAACTAGCAAACATCACAACAAAGTGTGCTGGGAAATTATCTGATTGGCTGTTTACTTTCAGAATAGAAGATGGCCATCGAACGAAAAATTCTGAATTAAAGTAAGTCTAGAAGGTTCAATTTCATAAGTTGAGGAGCATAAAGCCTAGTGAAATATTGGAATGTTAAACTAGAAACTATAAGGAGGAAATCCGTTTAACTGGCCTTAGGATCGGCAACATTCTGAAAGCTGACGGTGAGACAGCCTGTTCAAATTGGAATGTTATAATTTCCTTGCGTCACATTCTAACAGGGTCCTTTTATTTTAAAACTTCTTCTAGGTTATTTTTATGATTTTCATGTAGTTCTCGACCTGTTAATCGGAAAAATCATCAGTTTGAATATTTGGGAGACTGATTTTTTACCATTTAATACGATTTGATTTTAATGTAAATCATTAGATATACTAAGTACAGGGTGCGTCAGAAAAATGTATACACAGTTTGAACTGTCATAAAAAATTTAGTTTCCGATGAGGTTAAATTTCTGGGAAAAGTAGAGCAAGCTACAGTCTAATATGAAAAATAAGTATACTTTCTGGTGAAACTAAATGTTCCAAATGGTGTTTAAGTAAATGTTCAAAATTCTGGTCTTAATCATCGATACATTTCTGAGTACGAGTCACGACTGATTCTGTATTTTACACCAGTGTCCAATGGTATTTCTGCGCACACCGCTTGAATCTCCTCCCAAGTGTGTGAAAGTTACGTGGTCTACGAAGGTACACTTTATCTTTGACTGCACGTAAAATAATCGACGCGCAGGAAACTCAGTTGGTCCCCTGGCGTCCTATCCATGGTCCTGAAGCATTGTTAGATACTTTGCTGCAATTACATAACCTTCAAAACGGAAAGGTCCAATGATTACCCTAGGAGACAAGCCACACGACACTTTTGGACCAGGCAAATTCACAGCCCTTTTTAACAGTAATGTAAGGATTATCTTCAATCTAGTACATACAATTATGCCTATTGAAAATTAAGTTTAAATTGCGCTTCATTCGGCGAAACTGTTATCCATAAATCTCGGGTCATGCATAGCCATCTTCTGAACCCATTCACAAAATTGGTCCCGAACGCCATCGCTATGTGTCGTAAACCACGTAACCTTGGCACAGTTTGGGGCGATGTGCATCGAAATCCCATTGGACATTTTGGTGCAAAGTACTTAATCAGTCTTGACTCGTACTTAGAAATGTATCAATGCTGAAGATAACCGTTTGAGCCTTTACTTTAAACACCATTCAGTTTGACCAGAAGGTACATTTATTTTTCAAATTGGAGTACAACCTTACTATTTCGAGAAATTTAACCTTGTAGGTGAGAAAATAAATTTTCGTACTATTCGGTTTCGAGGGCCGTAAAAAATCGCCAAACTATTGTTGATGCCAATGCTGCCAAAAATAATTGTGGCAACCCTAACGCAAGAAAGGAAGTGTAATAGTAAATAACTATGTAAGATTGATATTTTAAATCTAGATGAAAGGTTAATTTCATATAATACTTTTTATTATTATTATTTATATGAAAAAGGCTAAACACGACTGAATAGAGGCATAAGAGTAAATAACTACTTCAGATCATTATTATAATTTATATAAAAATTGCTAAACGTAACTGAATGGATGCCTGCATCGCTATTTCGCTACCGACTTATCGCTAAAGCATAATTTCATCTCGTTGATTGTTCAAACATAATTTTCTATAAAGAATGATGCTTTTTCTTTGAAAAAATTCTCGGTAAAGTGCAGAATCGCCCACTTATTTATTTGCCGCTTTTTACAAGGGTAAAAACAATTGGATTTTTGTCAATTTTCTTTTAATTTTTAAGTGAAAATAGGTCGATGTGTCCATAGATAAAGTCAAGGATGTGCGCAGTGCCATTTTTGTGCAATTCTGGAATTTTTTTTTTAAGTGAAAATAGGTCGATGTGTGCATGGAAACCGAGTATGTGCAATTCTTAAAGACGCATCAAGCAGTTTTGGGTGATTCTGCATTTTACCCAAAATTCTATTGGAGACTTTTTCTCATGGGCAATTCCCAAATTGTTAAATCCATAGGATATCAAAAAAGGATTTAAAATCAAAAAATCATTTAAAAATTAAACTAGTATTTCAATGGCGTCTTAAATGTAGAACTATATAAACCTACGCAATTTGAAAACAAAACGCATACGCTAGATTTGGCGCGCTCTTAAATTGGCGCGTCTGCTATATTTGGCGCTTTTGCGCATACATTTTCGCTGCAATTCTTTTACGGTCCTCAAAACGGAATAGTACCTAAATTTTGTATGAGAGTTCAAAGCGTGTATACATTTTTTCTGACGCACCCTGTATTTTAATGTGTTGAGATTTTACTTTTTTCTTTCATTCATCTGTTTATTGTAGCAATAATGAATTTAAAGTAATATTTTATCGTATATTTTAGCAAAATGGGCAATATATACACACACACACGCACACACCATGTGTTTGGCACATTATGGCCATAGGTTAGGTGCCATTAACTCCATCACTACCTTAAGATTGCCCTTGAGGTTGTTTTTGCCAAATACTTGTGCCACTGATACATCGTATAATTATTGTGACATGGCTGTGAGCTTTTCATTTTAAAGCATTTTTCTGTTTAATAAATTCATCTGTTACTGAGTATAATTCACAGAGAATGTCTTATACATCATTAACCGTTTATTGAGAGATTTTATCTGTACCGAATTGGTAGTGAACTGAGCTGTGGTCCAGCTGATACTCCAGTCCACAACGGACTGAATATTCAAATGCAACTGAAATTTTAGGGCGGAGTTGCTGGAAAATGGAGTTGAAATATCATGGAGAATTCCTTTTCCAGGAAACAAAGCTATTTTTCGTAAGTGCTGCAAGTAAGAGATTTAATTGTGTATTCTTGTAGTGTTAAACTGCATTTTTTAAATCTTAGAATCAGCCATTATTTCCGACTAATTCAGCTCCTAATCATAACATTGTTTACAAATCAAGTTATTTTTATTCTTGTACTTGAAATTTGTCTCATGTGATGTTTGTGATACGCATATTTTTGAGAACCGAGTTATCAGAGAGGAAAGAGGGAATTATCTGCTGATCTGATTGATTGGATAACGCCCTGTATTTTGATGATTTAAATGTGTCCGTGAGTAAAAATAAACAGCATATTCTGGATATTGTTTTCATAAGGTCACTACATTTTTAGAAGAATTTTCTGGCCAAAATGTTGGAGAGAAATATTGCATTTTGTGTCTGGTTTTATATTTTATCAAAGGCATATAATTATTTGCTTTATCTGTTGAGTGATTGGGGTTATGATTTGTAAACGTTTCGATTGCATTCTGTATTTTTCAATAAAATCTTATTTTTAACTAATATGATTATTTTTAAATTTAATAAGCAACTGTATTCGTTTTATTTGTATTTTGAAAACTGGAAGCAATGCAGGAACTTCAGTTGCAAGCATTTTATACCGTCGAGTGACCCGTATGCATGGAGATTCAGCAATATTGTAGATAATGTGTCATTTTAATCGGATATTTAGATGTGATTAAAATGAAAATGATTGATTCAACGGAAATATTGTAGTACACTGCTAAGTGCAGTGCTTTCCAAAGTTAAGCAGGCGACGACGAATTCAACATAGCTAGAAACGTTATTCTCTCAGAGACTCAGAATTCCGTATGAAAGTATCTGTTAAATAAATATCCAATGATTGAAAATGATAGTAGACAAAATATTTTGTTTTATGTTTCATCATATGTCACTTATACGTGTACATCATATTTTGTGCATTAAAAATGTCAGCTAAGAAAACAAAATTTAGCTTGATAAAAGATAAAAGTGTAATTATGTCCTCTTTATATTACTATTTATTAAAAGCCTAATAAGATGCAAATTAAGTATAGTAAAAGCATATTTTAATGCGAAACCTGACACTTCATGTCTTCTGCGGGATTATTGTACTCTGGTACGTACGATGTTGTGGGTATGGGCCGAATTTTACAAAAATCGGAAAATCTAATTTCGAATTTATTTTTAATTCCGACGAGATTTCCAGATGGTTTGTTTCAGTCGTCTGATGTAGTTCTCGAAATTCGCTAAATGGCGAAAGTTAAGTGTACATTCCTTTATTCGGAATATATACATTCCTGTATTCGGAATAAAGTGTACATTCATTTATTCGGAATATCCACAGATTTAATTTTGATTTTTGGTTATGTCAGTAAGAAAGGCTGAATTAGATAACCAGCTATGATCAATAAGGTCTTCATAAGTTTCATCTGTGGATTTTAAAAATTGGTGTTACATCTGGAAAAAGCTCTAAAAGTCGTTGCAGAACTCTTTCCTTACTAAGCTATCTGATTTCAGAATGCAGCATAAAAGTTCTATAGTCAGTATCAATTTCATCAGTCAGTACCTTGAATCATAAACTTGGAGTGGTCCAGCACGAACAGCTTTTACAATTTCTAGAATAATTTTCATCACCTGTTCATAATGTAAAGCTTTTGTACATAATGCATTGCTGATGTTTGATGCAGTGGTAGTTAAAATGTATAGAAAGTCAGCAATATTCTTACGTAATGTGATGAAACCAACAGCAGAAGCAATCGTGGCAGGTGCTCTGTCTATTGTTATGGACACCTTTTTGAAGCGGAAGAATAACTTCGGTTGTATGGTAGTAGTCTGGTATGTCTACTTTGCGTGTATTGCCGCACGTATTGCATTATCTTCCTTCAATCGTTAAAGATTATTCTTATAAACATTTTTACTGAAACTCCATCGCAGATATGTGTGCATCACACATATCATTCACCACACTATAAAGTCAAGAAAATGCACTTTTGTAAATTATCTTTTATTTGTCCTCTCGAATATTCAGACGTAGCTTCTATTCTAAGAGTGCAAAATTTCTGGATAATTGGACATCTTGGATAGCTGACATAATTTCATTCCTATTTTTAGCTTCTTGAAATAAAATCTGCGATGCATTGTGCCATTCTCAAATGGTTTCTTTTTTGCGTGTGTGAATTGCCAGTATATGGCCAAACTTAAATGGTCCACTAATAGCAACCTGCATTTGATTTGTGGACTTGGTAAACATTGATTGTTGGACAACTAATGTGATTTTCAATTCTTTCACTTTACGTTTAGACTGCTGTTAGAATGATATTCAGTGTCATATATTTTTATGAACTGTTGTAAATTACCATTCTGTGTTGCTTTTTTCCCCAGCGGAAACTTTTGAACCACAAATCTATGTATTTGTTCTTAAAATTAATGAAAAAGCCATCATCATTCCCATCATCGTTAAAATTGTAGGTTCGCATTGTTAAAATTGTAATTGTTAATATTTCTTTTTCCCATACTCAGACTCTTATGATGACATGATTAGAGTAACTACAGAATCATTAATATCTATTAAAAACTAAAGATTAACATAAATAGAAGGAGCAATATTTTGTTGTACTTGTATGAAACCACCAAATCAGCTGCTTCGCGCACGACGCGCGAAAATTCATTCTTTGTTCGCTGGCGTGTTTCATAATGGCTACGGCAAGCAACTGATGGTGGAGCTGAAAGATACTCAATAAGGATCAGCGAATGAAAATGCAACATTCAGCTCCAGGGTTGTGCATCCCTGAGTTAGAGGAGGCATATGCGTCTAGAGAGCACGTTTAAGGGCATCCTCATAATTTTCAATGAGGATAAAGTAATTGAAATGGGGTGGGCATACCATGCGAGCTGTGTCTTCATTCATCAACCAGATTTTCTCTTATTATATGGACCTACGTTATCGTTCGTATAATAAATGTCGGCTGAACTACTGTAGCGTACGGTCGCAGTATGGGATCAAGAACTTCATCCCGATATTTTGAGCAGTCAGAATATCTCCTGTAGAGACTTCGGAGTTCAGAGCGATAACTAAAACAAAATCCAGCCTATGTCGTGATACTATCAGCCGTGAAAGAATGCTATTCAATATTACTACTTGGATTGTTCCATATTTCGTTTTTGCTGATAATGTGGATAATTGGAACTACACTGTAAATCTCGTCTCATCCGTAAAGAGTATATTGGACCGTTCGCTTGTTGACTTCACATGGCTTTGACGTTTAACACTTTGTGGCACAGTGTGTCCGGCCTGGACACGCCTAAAATTTTCCTTCTGTACGCACAGAAAAATTGAATGAAAAAGGATTTATAGATTACTATAGGATATTCTGAACCTTCTTTATTTATAGTAGATGGCAGCTCAACGCAAACCAGTCCATATATTTAAGCCATGTGTAGTTTAAGACCCTCATTTTCCAAAGAAATCTTCCAGATTTTTTTAGGGTATAAAAGAAATTGTTTGAAAAGAAATTTCTGTTATTTTTTTGGCTGTATGTTAATCTCCTTATTCTATATTAGTTTTAAATTTTTACCTTGAAATCTTGCCTAAAATTAAACGGCGAACCCTAGGTGTACCCAGACCGGGCTCACCGATAATCTAGGACAATTGAGAGTCTGCAGTCTTTGTTTCTCCGCATCTCATCGGTCAGTTCATTGATAACAATGCTCGTTTGAGCACTCTTTTCGAAGCTCTATTCAATCAGTGTGCCCACTTTGGGCACACCCACAGAATTAAACGATGCTATGTTCACAAAATTTTACTTGTGTACTCCTCTAGGCCTAATTAGACTGACTACTGTTTTTTTTTTTTTTTTTAAATCAAAACTTTAACTTTAAAAGGTAGCGTGTCGGAAAGGGTTAAAGGTACAAACTTAATGATATCCTGTCGTACAGCCTCTTCATAGTTAGTCATTTTCGTGTTCGCAGATATGGTTATAATAACCCTGCCAAGACGAAGGAATTAATAGAAAGTGTTGAATGCAAAGTTTTATTTTTGCTGCCATATAAACATCCCTTGTTAATTGCCCTTAGCTAATGAAGTCTATTTTTTTAGAGGGTGCTGGAAAACCTTGGGCGATCGCGAACAAGTCTCCGGACAACGGTTCTAGCAATTTAAAAATTGTTTCCTAAGACAATTTACATAATGATTAATACAAAGAAAATAGTGGTAGTTTTAGTAGAGTGTGTCGTGCTACATGTCAGCGTTGAGAATCATCCAGTCATCTTTGAGCCGTAATTAAATTTAATTTATCCAATCCTTTAAGAAAAAGTCTCGTTTATTTAAGGTTTCAAAAAACGGATCCTTTTCAACCTATATTTGCCGTATTTGCGGAGAGTAAATTGGTGACACCTGTGGCATTCCGTTTTACATTTACACTGATAGTTTTAGTTTCACCCATTGCAACTGAAACGCGCGTCTTGAAGGTAAGTTTGCATGGCGTGCTTAAATTTCTGAAAGTAATGTACTAATATGATAATAGGAGACTACTTGTAATTTTGATATTATCAGGCATTGGTTTAAAAAAAAAAATGTATGTAAATGAATTTCGTTTAAATAAGCATTGCAGTACTTGCTGTTGGAATTAAAAAATACAAGGCATGTCTACCTAAGCTGCTTTCTTGGTTTTTCTCTCCTAATGTGTTAATGGTGGATTCTAGAAAATCTTTTTGCCATAATCATCATTACTCAGTAAATATTTTGCATTCTGGGCTTTCTAATGAAAGGTGTTGATGCATGAAACGATTATGTTATAAAAACAATTTTTAAAAACTGCAGCTATTTTAAGTCCGAATTTATAAAGAATTAGCTCCAAGTTTGGCCTTGAAACAAAACATTTTCTCATGACTGCCAGCGTACTAATCTGGTGATTGTGTTGTAAGGGTTATCGAGCATGACGAGAGTATTTAAGATACGAACGATAAATGTGTCTGTTAAATAGGAAGAGTAATCTGTGACATGTAAGTGAGGAAGGAAGCTTAAGATTTATAGATTTGTACCTGTGATGTCGTCCAGATATGAGCGATAGCTTTTCGATTTGCTGAATGGAACGTGTTATGTGGGTAATAATTGAACGCACTTTAAAAGTATATTCTTTTGAGATTCTCATCCATTAATCGCTGATTTTGTATACTTTACTCAGAGGAAAAAATACTGATATGCAAATGCTCTGCAATTAATTAAATTTAAATGTTTAATTCCGTGAAGATTTTGTGATTTTGGTCAACAGAGTAGTAACTGAAGGTTCTCGATAGGTGGAAGTGATGTCGCAGAAAAAAGGGCGTGGTAGTCAACATCTTAGATCAAGTGAAAATGACGTAATGTTTTTCAAAGTTTTGTTTTTATTTCTTGGCAACGATGATATTTTTAAAATGTTTTATTGCAAAATATTGTTTTATTGCTTGCAACCATGTTTTTTCGATTATGTGATAACCTCTTGAACCAATGGTTTGGAATGACATCAGTTTTATTAATTTTCCTTGATTATTCTTAATTATTTTATATGCAATAATTTTAAATTTAGCGTCTCGTTATATAATAATTTTTAATTTTCATTATTTATTTTAATAACAGTACTTTTTTTATGAATTTTAAAAAATTGGGATTCGAGCCGATAACCTCTCGCAAAAGAGTCGTACACTTAACCGCTGAACCACAGCCAAAAATTAAAAAAACTTATCACCTTGTATCCCAGCAAAAACAGTCATTAACTAGCCTCACCCACTAGCAATAACTCACGCCTCTAGCCTGAAGTATTGCGCATGCGCAACTCTTCGTGTTCGAACGTGTATACTCTTTAACATCTTTTTTTTTGCTAACATCTTTAACCAATCAGCGTGCTTATTTCTTGAAGTGTTGAAGGACAAAAATTATGGCCTTTTCGTTATTATAAATTCTTCGTTGTATTAATTGTAAGAAGTTCCCACATTTTTAATTTCTATTTTTATTTTACAAGCATATTGTTTTCATTTTCTTTTTTCTCCATACTAAATTATTTTATTCCACATTTTTTTGTTTTTATAAAAGTAAATTTTATTTTTTAATTTCACAAATTAACTTTTTCATATATTTTTTACAAAAGTAATAGTTTTTAGCCACAAGTTTGATTTTTCCTCTTGACTTTTTACTTTAAAAAGTTTTTATGCATAATTTTATTTTACAGAAGTAAAATTTGTTTTAAGAAGTTGAACTTTTTTTCACTTTCCTGTTTTCACAAAAGCAAATTTTTCTTTTTTTCTTTTTCTTTTTCTTTTTTTTCTATATGTTACTTCGGAAATAATTTTTTTTCTTTTCGTTTTTTCCTTTTCTACTTAAGCATCTCTTAAATTTTTATGCTTTTAAAAATTTTTTCCTTGTCTTACGTTTAGTTCTTAAAATACTAATTGGTTTTCCATTTCTTCAAAAGTAAACTAAAAATATTTCTTTGTTTACAGAATTTGAATTAGAATTTACATGCATATCATTGTTTGAAGACCTTTCATGAATAAATATTTTCTGTCACTTAAAATTAATTTAAACCAGTACGTACAATATACATTCTATATAGTTTAATTGGAATACATAAGCAAAATATTACATTTCTTACTTTTGTACTACTAACACGTAATCATCAAAGATACTGCGAACTTTTTTAATGGGTTGTACTAACTACTAAAGAATAAACTAACTTTTTGAAACAGTACACAAAACATTACTGATTCTCTTTTACACATCATAATTTTATTCAAAGGCTTCACCATACTATGTCTATACAAATATAAATTTTCACTTTAACACATTTTCTATTTAACTTTTATCCTGTTTCTAAAACAGATTCGTGTTACATTTTCACTTCCTTTTAAGCTGCTAATCGAGATAAGCTGCTGTTATCTGGATAGTGAAAAATCTAGTTTTACATTTGGAGATTACGTTTGCATATTTTCTGGAGCCATTTACACTCATGTCCATAAATTAAGGATAATTCGCAGTCACGCGGAAATCGAACTCTAAAATAAATAGATCACCTGTAAAATCACTACACACATCTTCAAGAATCATATGCAAATTTCAGGAAGTAACCAGATGACACCGATGGTACGTCACAATGACAAGAGTGTAAGAGAGTGATATATAAAGAATACAGGCAAAGAAGTAAAATTGTTCGCAGGCGCTTTATAAGCATTTTAGTGCAATAACCGAATAGTTATGACACAAAGGACGCATTTGGATGATTTTTTACGTGGTAGAATTATCAGCCGTCTGGAATGGAGGGTACCCAACTGGAAGTATCAGACGAACTTGGAATTGCCCAGAGTGTCATCTCCAGGCTTTGGCAACAATTCCAAGATGATGGTAATGTGAGTAGACGTTACAGCACAGGTCGCCTCAAAGTTACAACGCCGAATGAGGACCGCTGTTTGGCATTTACTGCCAAATACTGTCTCGTCAGCTCTCTTCAGCCACTGGTACGACAATTTCAAGGCAGACCGTGTACAGACGCTTAGGGCAGATTGGTCTATATGGCTCGTACACCTGTCAGATGCGTTCCACTTACTGCAACTCATTGTCGCCTGCGGTTAGCCTGGAGTAGAGAGCATGCATTGGGGACACCGCAACAGTGGGCTTGTGTGATTTTTTCCGACGAGTCCAGGTTTAGCTTGCAGTCTGATTCTCGCCGGACTTTCATGTGGAGAACTCCAGTTACCCGTTACCACCAAGAAAATATCATTGAACGACACCGTTACGGTGGTGCAGGAGTGCTCGTTTGGGGTGGAATTATGCTGGGTTCCAGAAATGACCTGCATGTTCAAATTGGAACCACGACAAGCCAAATCTTTCGGGACATCATTCTGGAACAACATGTACGTTTGTTTCGGAGCGCCATGGGCGCACAATTTGTGTTTATGGATGACAACGCCCGTCCTCACCGTGCAAACATCGTAAGCGAATGCCTTCAATCGGAGGATATCACCCGTATGAACTGGCCAGCATTCTCACCGGACTTGAATGCAGTAGAGTACATGTGGGACATGCTTGGCCGACGAGTTGCAGCCCGTGAACCTCCTCCTACATGTCTACCGGAACTTCGGAGAGCATTGCTTTTTGAGTGGTGTAATATCTCCGAAGATCAGATCGATAATTTGATACTCAGCATGCCTAGGCATTATACGGACTGTATTGCATCGTCAGGGAGACATACAATGTATTAACAATCATACCAACCATGTAATATTGGTTTTTTGTAAAAAGGGTTTTTTTTTTTTTTTTTTTTTTTTTTGTAATTTGCTCCAGGGAGAAAAAATCGGTAATTTTTTTAATAATATCAAGCATATAGCATCTTTTTTTGCTCTTTACCTTTTGTGTAATAAATAAGCTTTACAAATAAGTCAAATTTGTTTTGCTTCTAACTCTTCCTTTGCCTGATTTTGCATTATTCTTAATTTATGGACATGAGTGTACATCGAATGACATAATTTGAATGAGTACAGTTTGAGTAGCTGAATGCCTGGAGGCGGGACCAAGTATATTGAAATTGCGACTTCAGTTAGTATCTGAGGGAATTTGGAAAGGACAATACGTGCGGGATTGGTGATCGTGGAAATTGGACAGTGAGAGGTGATCGCTTTGTTACTGCTTTAGCAAAAAGAAACAAAAATGCTGCACAAATTTCTGCTGACCTTGCGAGCATAGCTAACCACTAACCACTTCTAGTCTACTGAAATCAGTTGGGTATATGCACGGAAGCAAATAACAATTGTACTGCTTACTAGTGTCAAGCATTGGTGGGGATATCAAGAATGGGCCACTGGCGTATTTTCAGATGAATCGGGATTCACTATTCAGAATGATATGATTTGGTGAGTGTGGGAACCTGTTACTACCAATAATATAAAGTAGTTGATTGGGTACTATTAGATTTTAAGGGCCCCTTTTACCAAAACGGCACCGAGATTATCGCCAAGTTTAAACTACTTGCGTATAGTTTGTGGCTCCCATATCTCCGCAGTTGCTTTAGTAGCATCAGAAGGCTTACCTTTCCCAGAGGATTTCTGTCACGTGAATTCTGAAAGCTACGACTCTAGATGATGTCGAGCCGTTCTCCTTTCGCTTGTTGTTTCGCAATTTAACAGAGCCGTCCAATCTTTCCACATTTTGTGTGTGAGCACCCTTTGTTGAGTCAACAAAATGAAATTTATGATACAAGTTAAGAGGGCTCATACACATTAAAACAACTTATTGATCTTCGAATATGTGACTGTTGCAAAAATTGGGATATTTTATTTATTTTAAAAGCAATTCTTTCCAACTTTTTACAGCTGACTCCATAATATAGCTGCTTTGGGAACTAGTAAGTTTGTGTTGCCACAAATATTTTAGTAATTTAATGCGCTTTGGGACAAAATATTTCGTCATGTTTCCACTTTGCGCGCATGATATTTTAAAAATGGCTAATGATACATACTTGAAATTCGATGGAATTCTTTATATGGGCACTATCTTCTAACTGAACCAAAAATACGATGAATATTTTGATACTAACAAATTTTATGCATGAAAACATTACAGATTTTTTTAATAAAATACATTTTATAAACTCAACTCCAAATAAAATAAAAGTTTAACATGACATTCTTAGAATTTTTGGTTCACAGTAGTTTTCAAATGTTATAAAAGCTACATATTAAATATGGAATTAAATTATGCAACAGTATGTTTTAAACTGTGCGCGCAAGGTGGAAACATGACGAAACATTTGTCACAAAGCGGATTAAATTATAAAAATATTTGTGGCAACACAAACTTTCTGTTTACTATTTCAGAAAGAAGTTATATTATGTAGTCAGCTGTAAAAAGTTGGAAGTAATTGCTTTTAAAATAAATGAGTTATTCCAATTCTTGCTACAGTCACATATTCGAAGATCTTAGAGTTTTAAGGTGTATGAGTCCCCTTAAATGGCTGTAAGCAGCTTTTTCAAACTCATCTGTTTTATAGACTTGCCACCAATCTGAATATACGCATTGTTGATTCTTCCACTACGTGGTCTACAGTCATTGATATCAGTGTACTTGCTTACTGATTTGGAACCTGAATAAGAAAGCGCACCCAATTTTGCGGCATAATCCGCCGAATATCCCGTCTTGTTGAAGTATTCTGCCAGCATTGTGCTTTCGCTGCAAGAACAACTTATCGTCATTTTTGACTATTTTTCTAGGCTCGCCCTTATTCGTCGTGTAGGTTGTCGAAGTAAATCTAGCGAACAAACCTCTCTCATAAAATTGTTCCAGTGAATCGTGATATTTTGACACTTGTTTGAGCTGTTTATCGCCTTACTTAAGCGATGTTAGTTCCTCTGTCCAACAGTAGATGAAATGCAGCGCTGTTAGGAATAGTATTCTGGAACCAATAAGCCAGTTGTCGGATCAAATGCTGTTCACGTTTCACCTCCACATACTTTCTTTTACAAATAATTTCATTTCATGGTCATTTATGTGTATTCGATTGCGAGGTAATGTATCTTTTTCGTGGAAAAATGATAAATTAAAAACTGTCAACATTTTTTACAATTTTTAAATTGGAAATTTTTAAATTACGCTGTTAAAATGCGGCAAATACAGAGGCTGTTCGCACATTTTTTAGACGATTTTGGTAAGCGGTAATAAAAAAACAGTTTGCTGCAAAAGAAGTAATTGCAATTGTACTATGCTTTTAAAAGTCAAAATTATCGTCTGTTGTTTGAAAGTTTTGTTTTTATTCAAAATAACGAATTTAACAAAGCAGTGGTTCGAAGGCTAAATTTACGTTCTTTCCGAAGAGAAATATGCATACTCCGTTATCCAAAAACGATGTGAGAGTCATGGTTTTGTGATTTCTAAAGCGTCGATAGGTAATATCATCAACAAGAAAGGAAGTAACGTCAAATTGGAGACTCAAGTGGGACAAAAATTCCAAACAAGTATCCAAGGAATAAACTGACATCTTCGAGTATTGCAAAGGTACGTTGTTTAATGTTAAAAGAAAATCCCCCTAGTCAAAGGACAGTTGCAAAATCATTAAAATGCTCGGTGTCCACTGTAAACAAAACGATAAACGTTGATTTAAATCTTAAGAAAGCGAAAAAAAGCAATGTGCATCGTTTTCTTCCAAAGCATATCGCTCGACGCAGGACACGCTGCAGAATTCTATATGAGAAACACTTATCCAAAGAAAAATGGAAAACAATTGTCACAATAGATGAAGCGTGGGTGTATTTAAACGATTGTAACAAAAAAAAAAAAGAGCCATTTATTATCATAAAAGGGGAGAAAAAATTTATGTACATTGTTCAAAGAATCGAAAGTTTTTCTAAGGGATTCATGATTGTTGCTGGTTTTTCTTATAATGGCAAGTTAAAAATAAAAAGAGTGCAAAAAAATGTGAAGTTTAACTCCAAATACTGTCAGGAACATATTTGATCGCCAATTTTTCTGAATGAAATACCATCGCTTTACCCACAGTGCCATCTATCTGTGAGACTTCATCAGGACAAAGCTAGCAGTCAGACATCAAAATCCACTGTAAATTTCCTAAAAGAAATGGAACAAAAAACTGGTATCAAGGCCGTACCCTTCACTGATATCCTTATTAAATATCCCGATGTGTCACTTATGGATTTTTGTGCTTTCGTACTTTTAAAAACTGCATTATGCAAACGTTGTCCCCAAATCCTAACAGGACTCTGGAAAGCTGTTCGGGAGAAATGAGATAAAATACCTATTCTGCCACTTCAAAAGGCATTATTATCCTGGAAATTGCGGTGTCGAAAGATAGTTCAGAATAAGGGATGTCAAATAGAACATTTAAAACAAGAATTTTATGTAATTTAGTTTTGTGAATACAATATGCATCCTCTAAAAAATGTGTGATCTGCCTCTGTAGTACCGTCGAAATGAAAGTAAGGTTTCTTACATAGAAAGTTTAAGCTGAAAAAAAGACTGATTTCACTTGGTTTGTATAATTGGGTGGTTTATCGTGGGGACCATGAAAATCAAGTAGTACCGTTCATTGTAATAGTTTGGGGAGGGATCATAATGGCTTCACAGCATAACCGCCTTTCTTTGCGTCAGTGTCCGTCCAAAAGAAAGGTATTGTACACCGAGAACTTCTACAGTGTCTCACAAAAGTGATGAGACACTTGTGCTTTACAAAAGGAAACAGTAATAAAATAAATTAAAAAAACATGTAAAAAATTTTTGTAGGTGTGTTTCATACTTAAATTTAGTAACAATTATTACATAACATACGTTTTCTCAAAATATTAAAATATTAATTTAATAAAAATACAATTGTTTAGAACGGAGCAAAAAATGGCTCACATAAGTGATGGGACACCATTAGATTCTACTACGTACTACAATAAAAATATTTTTTTGGGTTTTTATTTTTACTTAAAAGCAATTGGCAATAATTTATAAAATCGCCTTCAGTATTTCTCTCCAGTTTGTTTTGGAATTTTTGTGTTTTTTAGCTCTGTGCAGCCATGAATGCTAAACGAAAAGAAACTTTGCCTGAAATTCGAAAATTAGTTATTAATTTGCATATCGAACGTGGAAAATCTATTAGAGAAACCGCTGAAACAGTTAACTTGAGTCATTCAAAAGTTTTTAATATCATTAAACGATATAAAAAGAATTGTATGATTCAGGATAAAAGACCTGGCCGACCATCAAAGCTATCCAATGGAATAAAGCGAATTATCGTTCGAAATATTTAAAAAAATCGAAAAATGACTGTTTCTAAAGTTGCTGCCTGATTTACAAGCATTATATATGGAGTAATTGTTAATCCTGAGACTATTGGAAGAGTAATTCGATCTGCTGGATATCACGGTAGAGCAGCCAGGAAAAAATTCTTCGTAAGTGAAAAGAATAGAAAACTCAGACTGGTCGCAAAATCCAACATAAATAAGAATTCTGATTACTGGAATGAAATTATATTTGCTGATGAGAGTAAATTTAATATATTTGGTTCTGACGGTAGAATCTTGATGTGGAGAAAACCCAGGGAAGAATTTCGCAAACAGAACTTGGTGTCAACAGTACAACATGGTGGAGGAGTTATGGTATGGGGGTGTATGTCGTCCGCTGGAGTTGGTAATCTTTTTTTATTGACAGTATATTGACATTTGAAATATTAAGCACGAAAATTGAACCTTCATAACGATTTTAAATTCTACCAGGACAATGACCCCAAGCACACTGCTTTGAACGTTAGACTCTGGCTGCTGTATAACTGTCCTGAAATAAAAAAAACACCACCACAATCTCCAGACTTAAATCCCGTAGAGAATATTTGGCAAGAATTGGAATCAAGAATTCGCAAACACACCATTTCTTCAAAACAACAATTAAAATCGGTGCTTCAAGAAGAATGGGGTAAAATCCCTCCAGAAATCACAAAAAAATTAGTCGAATCCATCCCAAAAAGATTAAATCATGTTTTAAAAGTAAAAGGAAATCCAACAAAATATTAAAAACTTTTAAAAAGTAAAATTTTTGGATAAATATTTGATGGGAAAGTAAGTGTCCCATCACTTATGTGAGCCATTTTTTGCTCCGTTCAATTGTATTTTTATTAAATTAATATTTTGAGAAAATGTATGTTATGTAATAATTGTTACTAAATTTAAGTATGAAACACACCCACAAAAAATTTTTACATGTTTTTTTAATTTATTTTACTACAGTTTCCTTTTGTAAAGCACAAGTGTCCCATCACTTCTGTGAGACACTGTAAGTTGTTGGACACCGAATGTTGGTAATTTGACCTGGGTTCCAACTCCAACCAGCGGGCTGGTTGTATGGATGTTTTCGTGGTTTTCTTTACGCCAACGTAAATACGAGTCATTCTCTGAGAAAATTCTTCTTGAAGATATACTTTCCTTTAAGCAGGTATTCCTTATGTAGTTTATCATGTTCGGGGAAATCAACTCCAGTCCCATCAAATATGTTTGTAAAAGATGGTACTGAAATTAAAATCCACAGTTTCCTAATGAATGTAAGAAGCTCCGAGGAAAAATTAATTTGTTAATCGAAGATTTTTTTGTTATATCAGAAGAAATTTTAGAGATTACGCAGGAAATACGCAGCATGTAAAATTTATGTCCTGCAGTACGAAATTTTAGAGCTCTGACCAATTTAAGTACATAGAGAGCATATTTTATAATTCCGTTTGAAATCAAATAGTATGTTGTGTCTTTAAAGATTGATGTTATCAGAAGAAAAACTTTCCGAAATTATAGAGAATTCGAAAACTATCCTAAGTCATGGGGAATAGATTAGTTGACGTAACATTGAATTATCGCAAATGCGGTGAGGGATAAAATTTTGTTTACGAGGAATTTTTAAAAACTATATTGGTTCCCGCTCTTCAGTTTTTATACTATATATTACTGCGATAGTGACAAGTTTTGCATGAATAGAAAAACGGAAGGGATGTAAGTCACCTCCCTTTATGACTTTGAATTAACACCTGAAATGGCCTATCTGTTTGCAACTAGAGGAACATCCCTTTATGACTTTAAATTAACACCTGAAATGGCCTATCTGTTTGCAACTAGAGGACATTGCGAGTCAGCTTCAAAAGTAAATGACGAGAAGCAGAAATACAAAAAGTACAAAATTGGTAATTCGTTAAAGTTATAGAGAAATACAAAATTGGTAAAGATAGCGGTTTTTTTTTTTAAATATTTTAAATCTAAATTTTCTAAAATTTGGATTAAAGAACATATGAATACGTGGAAACAATATTGATTTTTATATAAAGTAAGGACTTTTATTTGCATCAATAATTATTGCCAATTCGTTTAATTATTCTTTAAAAATTTTGTCTGATAGTAGTACGTTCCGAGAGCATTTGATTTGGGCTAACGCCCCTTTGGGCTTAAAATATTTAAAAACATCTTTAGAATTTCCGATAGGCAGTCTCGAACGCTGGAGATAAAAATATTTAATTTCGTGCAGTGATACATGTTATACATTTCTAACTTTGAAATTGTTGAGTTTCTTAATCAAAAATTCATTAAAGTTTAATAAACTTGAAATGGATAATAAAACATATTCAAAATTCAAGATTCGGGCTTTCAGGTGCCCATATTCGGGTGGAGGATTGTGTTATTCAAAATTTGATCATCTTTTTTTCACAGTGCGAGAAATATATATACATTCATGCAGATTTTGCATTATTTAATTTCTTTAAATATACTATAGAGCTTTGGTGGCAACAGTTTGAAAAGGGATTAGTCTGGGCTAATGCTCCTTTGGGCTATAAAAAGGCTCTTTAGCTGTTGAATTATCTTCCCTTTCAGTCTTTCATATTCGTCCTCGAAATATATGAATTTGATGTAATGATTTTATTTCCAACACTGTAGCCAAGTAAGTGACTCAACATGCTTTGTTCCTTTCTTGGCGACGGAATGAGCTGATTGCATTTAATTGCATGGCTACACCAACTCTGAATGGTTGGTTTGGTTTATTTATGGCAAAGCATGTTAGGGCTATTTACTTAAGGGGTGGGACGCCTTCGTGGAGGACTTCGCAAGATAAACTGGCTCGTATCCATGTTACACATGGTTGAAAACCACGAAAACATTCAGGCAGCCAATCCTGTCGCATGGAGCCGAACTAAGCGTTTAACGACTTTTATGTCTCAGCCGCTGGTGGGCCTCATTGGATAAGTGTTTTAAACGATTTTTTATATTTTGCTCAATAAATGGCTTCATGAATTTTGTGTTTTTTATTTTAACTTTACGTAAAGTGGTTAAATTTGGCTATATGATGCAGAAATTGAGAGAAATGTTTCAGATTTAAGCCGATAGTGAATTAAAATGAATCTGAAGTAGTATTTTAAGCCTAATTGTTAAATCATCGTTTTTTCACATTGCGATTGTTTTGTTCCGTGTTAATATGCTTTAGCTTTAATATTTTCATAATGCTGCGTGTATGAAACAATTTCCGAGTATAAAAGGCTAGTTTAAAATTAATACTTTACTATTTTATCAAAAAGTATTTAAATTTCGTGTGAACACTATCAATTTTATGGAACCATTTTCTGCAGTTGGAACATACAATTTATACAGCCCATTAGTGACCAAAAGATATAATGAAGGAATACAAACTCTCATAGTTAACTTTTTGGCCATTTTATCCGAGAATGCAAACAGGATATTTATCCAGGATATGCCAAACTCTAACCTTTTTCAATGAACTGCTAGTACCTTTATGAAGGTCAGTGTTTAACTTAAAATCAGCAACCTTCATAGTGGTACCTTCATTGTTATATTAAGAATTCCTATGCAAGGGACACTTTAGTTTATTATTCTGATTATTTGAGAAAATTTTTAATTTATTAAAATAACCGAAATAAAGTTACAGGCATCTTAAAAAGAAAATTTCTGTTTACAAGTTTAAAATGAAGACATCGTGAAGGTTCTGCCATTTTTTAAGTTGGCGCAGTTTGTGTCGTCGCTTACTTTAGTTAATTTACAGAAAAGTGCCGTCGCTGTTACGAAGGCTGATTTCTTAAATAAACCAAACCATGACGGTTAGCTTGAGTGAGTCTGTAAAAGATTGGTATTAGTGAAGGAATTCGTAATTACCGGTGTTTCTTTTAGCTCAGGAGGGTTATTATCAGTCTAAAAACGGCATTTTTCTTTGAATCACTATAAACGGCATATCGCTTTTCAAATTGTTGCCACCAAATATTATTGCCTTGTTGTATTATATTTAAAAAAAATTAAATAATGGAAGAATCTGCTGGAATGTGTGCATGTTTTACGCATTATGGAGAAACAGCTGTGCCTAGAGCCATCAAATTTTGGATTACGTAGTCCTCCACCCGGACTTGAGCACCTGGAAGCCCGAATTTTGGATTTGTTTTATTAGCTATTTCATATTTTGTAAAACTTTAACGAATTTTTTATTAAAAACTCAACGATTTCAAAGCGAGCAGTGGCAACCCTTTAATTTTTTTTTTTTTTTCTTTTAATCTCCAACGCGTGAGACTGTCTATCGGAAATAAATATGCTGTTTTTAAATATTTTGGGGTATTGCTGTTGAATCGAATTTTATGTCGTGTAAGCGCCAAAAACGTGATATTTAATAAATAAAATAACACACTAAACGTTAATAATAGACAAACGTCATAAACTGAACATTAGTAAGATAAACTGAGAAAAGTCTAAGGGGGGGGCGAAAAAAACGGAAAAGTGTATGCCAACACTTTAATGCTGCATCGGGAATTGTAAACGTATACTGCTATCCCGCTTTTAAAATTTTTATAATTTTGCTGTTGAATTGTATGTACGTACCGTAAGGGCAAAGAAAATATTGCTTAAATGCAGCTAAAAGGGGGCGTTAGTAGGGGACTTAGGTGCAAAAGTCACTTGATCCAGACTCCTTGGCTAAAGCCGCATCCCGAGTGTAACATATAGCAATTACATGGCTTTTTATAAGCATAACATATCTTAAGTTTGTAAGGGAGAATTAGTGTAATGCGTAGATAAGTCTTCGTATATATTACTGTGCAAAATGATGTCGAATATAATGGCAATTGAAAAACTGCTATGACAGCAATTACAGGCAAGAGTCGTAACATAAGGAGGGGGTGTAGGCATGAGTGTAAAAGTAGACTAGTACACCAAGATCTGAGCAAGAACGTTAATCTAAACTTTTCAGATTTCCCCACCCCCAGTGGCCGCTTTCGTCGTTTATAGGCGTTGGCCTCTATGAAAGCCGGAAGCGGTGGTTTATTATGGAGGAGGGTAATGCGTTGGTTACTGTTGCCTCGTATTGAAGGGACCGACAAATTACATCCTACTTGTATTTCCAATGTCGAATATTCAGATTCTCTGGTAAATTGAGAATCTCATCTAAAATATTAATGTATTTTTCAGACTTGTAACTTAAAGCAATAGTTATCATGCTGTATATAAAAACAAGTTCTATCTTTATTTCTAAAGTTTTGATTCACTTTTTAAATTTATTAAAATACGTCGATAGTATTGAATTCATGGAGGGAATGGAGGAATTTTTCTGTTCAATCTCGTGTTAGTATTGCTAAAGGTATTCAGAGATTCGACCTACTCGAAAATATGAAATGCAAACAGATTGCATTTAGGCGAAGTTAATTTCGTTTCAAACTTTTCTGTTTTAGCAAGCTCAGTTTACATTCCTTCGTAGAAACAATAGTTCGAAAAAAGTTATCGTATTTTTTTATAATAGTTTATCGCTTGAGCTTTATGCTGATAGTGTTTCTGATAGCGTGTTTGAAGCGTTAAACCACTTGTTTGTTTCGCGACAGGTGGTTTACTCTCGTTAGAAATCCCACACTGCTTTATGCTCGGCAGAATTCCAATTCTTCTTCCCCCCCCCACCTCCGTTCTCCTTTAAACGCAAAAGCTGGAGCTGGATTTTTTTTTAATCTCTTCATTTGTGTTTTCTTTTTTCTTCTTGAACTCGACGGTGTTTGGAATAGGTGATAAAAATCCATTGGTATCATTCTGTGGTTGTGTAACTATTTCATAATTTCAGGGTTCGATTCCCGGCGAACAGGCTGTTTGCAGTCCGGGTTTCCTTAATGGGAATACGATCCGGTTTCCTTAAAAAGTCCTCTACGAAGGCATCTTTTCTTTAGTCATATAAATTTTGTATGTTTATTGTAACAGATTAAACAAACAAATTAGCATATTTTAAGGAAACTAATACTGTCTATATTAGTCTCTTGAAACTGCATTAACCTTGTGGAAAAATAACGAAGGGTGATATCGTGCACCCTTTAAGGCAGTAACTGATTGTATGTGTGTGGGGGGGGGGAGGGGGGCGTATTATTTCTGATGATGAAAGGCGTTCGTCAGAAGGTTGAATTAATTGAAGCAGTTAATTTTAAATTAACTCCAGGCATTATGAAGACAGGCTTTTATTACCATAATTACCTTTGAATACTTGTAACTAAAACGCCTGAAAATTACTATGGTTTTTCATATTTTTGTTTCGCCCACCAGCGGCCGAGCGGTAAAGTCGCTGAACACTGGTAGTTCGGTCCGAGGCTCGAATCCCGCGAACGGGCTGGCTGCATGGGCGTTTTCGTGGTTTTCCCCCATGTGTAACGTGTATACGAGCCAGTTTCCCTTAGAAAGTCCTCCACGAAGGCATCCCTCCCCTTAGGTAGATAGCCCTCGTGTGCTTTGCCATAATTAAATACACCACATATTTTGTTACTGGTATTTTCCGCTAATATCAAACTTCTTAAATATAATAATCTTGTAATTTAGAAATTTTACTGAAGAGGGGGATGGGCATACTGCTACATCTTAAATGTGCGAAATTAATTTTGCGATTACAAATATTTCGCAGTAATTTGTTAGCAAATAAATGTTAGTATCCATATAATTTATGTAAATGTGTATTATAATACGTATTAAAGGATAATTAACTTTTCAGAGTTGTTTTGTTTGTCATTTCCTTGTAGAAAGGGAGGAAAAGGTCCGAAAAATGTCCGATTTTCTGTGCATAAATCATTCTTCTTATTATGCCAATATTTCTTGAGTTAGTTTGACATTCAATAAGGGAAGAATTTTTATGGTAGTCGATCTCTTCAGATTTCTCAAAATCGTGAAAAACTCTTTAAATTGAGGATAAGGATTGTTCCAGCTAAACGATTATGAAAATGTAATTTTTTTTTTTCCTTCACGAGAAGGAAGTATGGGAGCTATGTCGACTTAATTTAGATGGATTCGAAATTAAAAATATACGCATATAGCCCTCAAGTGCTTTGTAATAATAAAATAAACCAAACCAACCAAATTAAAAGTTAAAAGATGGTATTTATTAAGTTGAGGTTAGGGAAAAGAGTATTTATTTGAGCATTTCTGCCTGAATTTTTCCTTCCCTCCCCCTCCCTTGCGCTTCGAGGTTTTATGAAAGGAGAGAAGATACCGAATAAAATTGTGGAATTGATACATTTTATTGTTTAGAAAGCTTTTTGTAATTTACAGGATAACGGTTCCGTTAGTAAAGCTTTTATTTTGCCAACTAATACAATAATATTTAATGCAATAATATAAAACTAAACATGGCTAAAATATATGGACTGGTTTGTGTTGAGCTGCCATCTACTATAAATAAAGAAGGTTCAGAGTAACCTATAGCAACCTATAAATCCTTTTTCATTCAATTTTTCTGTGCGTACAGAAGGAAATTTTTTGGTGTGTCCAGACCGAACACACTGTGCCTCAAAGGGTTAATGGACGATAACGCACGTCCCCATAGAGCTGACATCGTCCATGACTACCTGGACAGTGAAGGGATTGCGCGTATGGCGTGGCCAGCATATTCGCTCGACCTTAATCCCATTGAAAATCTTTGGGATGCTCTCGGCCGTGCTGTATCTTCACATTTCCCACCTCCAGCCACTCTTATTGAGCTGGAAACTGCTCTACAAGAAGAATGGCGATTTCTTAATTCTGCGATGGTTGACCGCTTAATTGAAAGCATGGCCACAAGGTGTAAACTTTGTATACAGATGAGGGGGGGGGGATCACATACTCTATTAATGTCCTTTTTTTTTTCATTTTATGCAATTTATTTTCACTTTATACATAATTCTGCTTAAGTCTCCAATATGTCATTATCTGATAACTTACAAAAAATTAATATTATTTTCATTTCTGTATATAATTATTGATTTTGTTTTATGCATAAATATATATGCTACTTTCCTGCGGAATTTTGTGTCAATCAAAGCAGTATTGGTTCATTTTTTTGCGTTTTACATCTTCGTGCTTAACTTTTGGAAGGGAGTGTATATGCATGTTATCGACAAAGTTCGAAATCCGGCATTCTGTAGAATGTCTAGGCATTATGTACAAGGCCTAAAACTAGCCGGCAATGTATGAAACGATTCATATTCAACACATTTCCTAGGCATTCAATAGAATGCTAAATGAGAAACCGGCGGAGTATGAAATAAATCCCCGATTCGTTTCGAATATCGCATGTATTTCAATTCATTCAATATTTCACACATTCCGTTTCTGATATCTTTTGTGTGTTCAAAGGAAACGAGTGATGCACTTGCATGCAAAAAATGTCAAAAAATTCACACTTTCTGTGGCCTTGCTAGTAAAGATGATGAAAATGGATATTTTGTTCACCCTTTGTTTCAAAACTGAAAATGCTATTAAAGGTAAAATAAATTCTAAAATCAATATGGAAATACAGGCCAAAAAAACTTAAAATGAATTCGGTAAAAACAAATTCCCACTTTAGGAACTATTGTGCGAGTTCCTATTCCGGACGTCGACAAGAGGCGAGGTGATTCGCGCAATATATTGGCATATTTTTAGTCCAAAGGGACAATTTGCCTTGAAGGGCTATGGAATTTCCTTTTGGCATTTTGCGTTGAAAACTATAAACGGCGAATCACTTTTCAAATTGTTGAACCACCAAATTATATCGTCCTGCATTATATTTAAAGAAATTAAATAATGAAGAATCTGCGCAAATGTATGTATTTTTCTCGAATTGTGATAAAACAATAGTAACTAGAGCCATCCACTTTTGAATAACGTAATCTTTCACGGAATATGGGCATCTGGAAGCTCTTATTTAGAATTTGAAATTTTTATTATTCTTTTCATATTTTGTAACACTTTAACGAATTTTTGATTAACAAACTCGACGATTTCAAAGCGAGCAATGGCAACACTGTTCGGGGGGAGGGAATCTCCAACGCGCGACACTCTGTATCACAAATTCTAAAGATATACTCATTTAAAAATTATTTTACGATATTACTGTTGAACTGCATTTTATGGTTTGAGTATGTAGAACATGATATTTAATAAATAAAGGTAACGCACAAAACGTTAAAAAGAACGTAATTTGGACGTAATTTGAAATCTGAAACCTTTTAAATTTTTTATATATATATTCTTTAGAATGCCGGCGTTTCACATTTTGCCGAGAACATATATAATAGCCTTATCAAGACCTTTTTCATACTTTGCCTAAATAACATTTGTGCCTGAATAACCTAGGCACTCTATATATTCTATATAATATACAGAATGCCTAGGTATTATATACAGTGTCTAGGGAGAATATGTAATGATCCTCATATTTCATACTTTGACTAAAAACATTCCGGCATTATATACAATACCTAGGCATTCTGTAGAACAGGGATGTCAAACTCATAGGTACACTTGGGCCAAACAAACAAGGTTTAACTTTAGGTGGGCAAAAAAAAAAAAAAAAAAAAAAAAAAAATCACTATTCATAGAAACGTAGATTTATTTCGAATAATACAATAATAAACACGTATATATATTTTTATAGAAAAGAACAAGAAAAATTTTATGTTTACGTCCTGATACTTGACATCTCTTCTCTAGTATCTTTCCTATTTCGGGAGAAATTTTGTTTGCAGTGATAACTTTCAACGCTGACCCTGAGCATCATTAATACGGTTTCTAATAGGAGACTTATTACCTTTCATGACTGAAAATAACTGCTCGCACCGATAAGTGCTACCAAACATGGAAATAATTTCATATGCGAATTTTCGAGTATTTTCAAACCTGGCTGGTAAATATTTGTAAAATTCAGGCACGCCCACTTCAATGAATTTTGCTTTCAAATTTGAGTTGCATTGAATCTCGATCACCTCCATTTGCATATGGCTGGATATTGAGTCAATACTTATTGAGAAAATCGAAGAAAACAACAACAACAAAAAAAATAAATTGTCTTCGAGGGAACTAAAATCATTAAACCTCGTTTCAAATTCAGTTGTTAAATTTGCAATTTTTTCTGCGTATTTTTGATACGAACAAGTATCATCTAAACTTGATTTGTTCATGCTTGCACGTTGGGAAGTGCGTCAAATCTTCATTTTTAAGTTGTTTTTCCGAAAGAACTAGTTGACATTTGAATGCTTTAATCATGTCAAACATGTTCGTAATGATATGATCTTTTCCTTGTAACGATAAATTTAAATCTGTTAAGTGTTTGGTTATATCAACCAAGAAAGATGAATCTTGTATCCATATTGGATCGTAAAACAAACTTACGTCTTGATTTTTCGTTTTTAAAAACTGACATATTTCTTCTTTCAAATCCCAGAATTGTTTGAGAATCTTGGAGCAAGATAACCAACGTACCTCGGTATAGTAGGACAAACCCGAATATTCATTATCTAACTCACTTAAGAAAGCAGTGAATTGACGCTGATTTAAACCTCGAGATCTTATAAAATTTATAACTTTTTTTATATGTGACAAAACATTCTCCATATTTATTACTTTCGTGCGTAGAACTTCTTGATGTATAATACAATGCATATGATGAATGTTTGAACCGTGAATTTCACTAAGTTTTTTTCTTAGTAATGCTACGAAGCCCTTGTTTTTCCCGGTCATTGATGGAGCGCCATCTGTAGCTACAGAATTTAATTTTGCTAAAGGTAGATTGTATTTCTGCAGAAGTCCAAAAACACAAGTAAATATATCTTCTCCTGTGGTAGTACCAGGCATCGGTATTAGTTCCAGTAATTCCTCAAAAATTTTAAAATTCTTGTCACAAGAACGAAGAAACATTGCTAATTGAGCTTTGCCACTAATGTCCGTGCTCTCGTCACAGGCAATGGAGAAACTTTCGAAACTAGATGATTTTGCTTTGATCTGATCACTTAAATTCGCGGCTAAATCAGTAACTCTTTCCCCAGCAGTATTTCAAGACAATGAAATTGATTGAAAAGCCTTCACATTTCCAGGACAAACAATTTCTCCAGCTTTCATTAGGCATTCCTTGATGAAATCACCGTCAGTAAAAGTCTCCGAATGTTTAGCTATCAACTCGGACAAGACGTAGCTTGCATGTACCGCCGCTTCACTTTCCTGCAATACTTTACTAAACATGGACTGTTGCTTTTTCACTCCTAACTTGAACTCTTTCAACTTTTCTTCTCTCATTAATCCTTCGTAATTGTTATATTTCGATTTGTGTTGTTCGTAATGACGTTTAATATTATATAACTTTGGTACATTAATAGTATTATTACATATCAAGCAGATTATTTTATCTTTTATTTCACAGCAAAAATATTCTAATTCCCATTTTACTTGGAATATTCTATGTTCGTCAGCGATTTTTCGTTTAATTTCACTACCACTTGGTTTTGATATAGACATATTGAATACAAAGGTCTGGAATAAACACGGTTAACGTTAAAAAGTTAACAAAAATTTATTCTTTCCACAAGAGATAAATCAAAATGCTGAAATATTTCTTCAAAAATATTTTAACAATATCACAAAATGTCAAACGTTTAGCAAAAATCAATTCAAAACAGAGAAACTAATTCTATCTCACAGCGAAATCGCTACAAATCAATCACAGCAAGCATTAAGTAAACGAACAGTTCGCTAGAACTACAGCTACTACTGAGATGAGTTGTTTGTTCTCGGCTTTTATAAGCTTTATAATTAATTTCTCGAATATACTGGAAACATCTATAAATATCTGGATTTTTGTGGATGGCAACAGCAATTACGAGATATTTGTTTATTAGGTATTAAATGCACGCGCTGTCTTTTCCAACACAGCTGTCTTTTCAAAAATCGTCTGCGTTGCTAAGGCAATGGAAAACTGAGACCATGAGTTCTGCCACATTTGGGTATTGGGGGATGCGTACAAGTTCTGAGTGCACGTGTTCCCCAAAAGCCGAAGGTAGCTGAACGCAAGCTACTCACACGCATTTGTAATTTAAGTAGTGTGTGTGTCAGCTCGCTGTGAGTAATCTAACAACACTGAATAAATTATCGTTAATTACTTAGCAATAAACATTTCATTTTTTTCTTCGTCGATATGTTATTTTATTATTATATATTATTATTTGCCGATATATTGGCCGGGCCGCAAAAATATTTGTTGTGGGCCGCATGCGGCCCGCGGGTTTGACATCCTTGCTGTAGAATGTCGGCGTTTCATACTTATATATATTGTGTTAAATGTGATTTGGAAAATGTCGCACACATGAGGTATTGAAGCATGAAGCATAATTGCAGATGTAACCGACTTAATAAGAAGCAGTCGTAGCCGATTTAAGTAGTGTTTCTTTTATTTTAGCTAAACATTTTACTGTCACAAATAACTTGACACGCTAATCGTACCTGTTCCAGAACGCAGCATTTTGACATATATTGATATTGTTGAGGTAAGAAAGATCATCAAGCAGAAGTGTAAGCCTGGCCGAGGTGCAGAAGCAAAGCGCGATGTGTTCAGGGCGAAATCTTAATTTAGAAAGTTAGTTTCGGTTTCAATACCATTTGATTGGATAATTAATAAAGCTCAAAAATTGTTATTGGCTGAAAGCTTATGTAAGTTGTTTTGGTTAAGAGTTATGTTAGTCGTATGATATGGATTAATTTAGAAATGGGGCAGTTCAGAGAAAGTTATTATGAGCAATTACTGTGTTTAGAGTAGAGAGGGGAAATACCCAAATTAAAATGAATTATAAGCCATTGTTATTTAAGTTGTAATTTTGATTTGCATATTATTCTTTTGCATTACGTCTTGTCATGGAAGTATTGTTCAAAAATGCGACAGATACGAAATGCGGGCTGTTGGTGGTTTTATGGAAAGCGACTAATTCCTCTTGAAAAATCAAGATCTTTATATGGAATCGGCAACAATTTTCTCGTAAAATCTTTTTAATGTTTTTATATTTAAAAATTTGTCGTTGAATTTTTACGTTTTGAAATTTTTGGCTTCCGTAACACGCACTGCCTTTAAGTTTTGCCCTTTTCAACATCTCCCTTTTGAGTAGTTTTCAATTAAAAATTAATATTTTCTTTTATTTCTTAGCACATAATCAAAATTGAATTTATTAAACTATGTCAAGTTAGTAGCTATAAATAAGGCGTTTATTTGAATTTCGGAAAGAAACGCTGTGCTACTTCAAACTACTTTAATTTATCGATTAAGTTTGATGTAAAATACGATTTCAAGCATTTCTAGTACTGTACTGAACATTTTTTTTTTTTTTTTTGAATAACGTTTATCATCTTAATGAAACTTGAAAATTTTGACTCATAATTTAGTATATGTAATGTGTTTTTTTCCCAAATGGTGTTTTATTTCATGAATATCGTTGGCACAATAAATCCGGTTTGTTCAGCATTTCGACTTCTCCACCCAGTGTCAGTCTAAAGAAATTTATTTTTGACTGCGATTGCAGATGTTGGACAGAGGTCATTGGTTGACCTACTTGTATAAAATTGAGGTAGATTTCTATGATTTTCCTGTGTTAGGGTATACAGAGTTCCTGCTTTTTTTATTAACGAAGTTGCTGTTTTCCTTGTATTGTATTTGAGTTTATCATGTTTCGCCAAATTTAGTGGTGCTTTATTAAGTAACAACTCGTACTGCAGTATATCCTCTACAACTGTAAAAATATGCTAGTGTGGTTAATCTGGAAACTCAAGAAAGTGTGACTTCAAGTATTGTTAACAACAGCGTAGATAAAAGATTTTAGTTGTATAATACCAAACATTTGAAAACACATAAATACGTTTAATAAATGACGTTAATGGAATTTTCGGAAGCATAATGCATTATCAGGAGCTTAAAGCTGGGAAGAAAAGCTACCGGATGTTAAATTATTTGCGGAAATTTCCGGTGTAAATGCTGTAGTTTTTGTGTAGAACATTCGTAGATATCTTAAAACATTTATGAACAGTATTGAGTGCCTATTTATTAGAAATATCGATAAAAACAAATAGGAAAGTAAAGCAAGTAAACATATAAATGTTTAATTCAGAAGCTTATGTTTCATATATACGGAGATAAGAGGGGGGAGGAAGTATGCAAACAATTGCTTTCAAACTGTTTGTCAAAGATGTAACATTGTCCCGTTCTTCGAACGATGAACAGCAGAACTGGAGTTCGTTGTTATAACTCTTGAAATTCATATTCTGTAAATTTATTCGGAGGCATATTAAGCTTTAATTTAATATCTAATTAATAATAGTATTTGTAATTTTTGTAGTACTGAAAGCAATGCACGACATTTCGTCGAAGACTGAGTATTATTGTGACATGTTAGGGAACAACATGTTTAACATAAAGGAATTCAATTGCCGCAGGAAAGAGTTTAGATTTGCAAAGGATTTGATGAACTTTATAAATAGCAATGGAACAATATTGAGAATTTTGATTTTTATGTTTTAACTGTATTTTTGTTTTAATCTGTGTTCCACGGCACACTACCTTTTCGGAGTTTTGATTTATTTAAAAAAAAAAAAAAAGTAGGCAGTCTAATTAGGCCTTGAGGAGTACTCAAGTAAAATTTTGTGAATATAGCACTTATTTTAATTCTGTGGGTGTGCCCAAAGTGGCACACTGATTGAATAGAGCTTCGAAAAAAGTGCTGAAACGAGCATTGTTGTCAATGAACTGACCGATTAGATGCGGAGAAACAAAGAATACAGACTCGCAGTTGTCCTAGATTATCGGTGAGCCCGGTTTGGGCACATCTAGGGTTTGCCGTTTTAGGCAAGATTTCAAGGTGAAAATTTAAAACTAATAGAGAATAAGGAGATTAACATACAGCCAAAAAAAATAACATAGAAATTTCTTTTCAATTACCCTAAAAAAATCTGGAAAATTTCTTTGAAAAATGAGGGTCTTAAAAAAACCTAAACATGGCTAAAATATATGGACTGGTTTGTGTTGAGCTGCCATCTACTATAAATAAAGAAGGTTCAGAGTAATCTATAAATCCTTTTTCATTCAATTTTTCTGTGTGTACAGAAGGAAATTTTTAGGTGTGTCCAGACCGGACACACTGTGCCGCAAAGGATTAAAGAAGCAAACTACTTAAATATTGCCATAATTAACATATTTCCTTCCTACTCTAACGATACTAATTTTATTTAAGCATTAAATTAGGGAAGAAAATAATTCCTCGTTATTAATAATTAGATATTAAATCTTCGAATGCAGATTTGCCTTAATAACTTTCGCAAACGTACCTGAAGTCTTGAGGCAAAAACCTTAACAAAACCTTTTGGGCCCAAAACTACATTTGAGATTTTTTTCCCTCGCATTTACTGTTTTGCACTTTGTCTACAGATTGGTACTGGAAGGTCACAGGTACACTGCGGGGGGAAAAAAAAAAAAAAAAAAAATAATAATAATAATAATAATTAAATCTGAGAGGCTTCAGATTTTAAATTACGTCCAAAGAATCGTTCTTTTTAATGGAATAAGAATGGTTAAGAAGGAAATTTTTAGGTGTGTCCAGATGGGACATACTGTTCCGCAAAAGGTTAATCATGAGGCCAATTATTATCGGCTAGGAGGTTTGCGGTATACTCGTATATTACAGTAAATCTAATTAGATTCGGTTCGAAAGTGCTATAATTCTTAAATTTATCTTCTCAGTTATTATATTAAAAATCTGATATGTGCACCACATGACTTCCTTGTACGGAATATTAAATTATACGCATTCCTTCCTGCATTTCATTTAAACTTATTTTCTCGAATTTCATTCAAATGTTTTCTTATTCAATTAATTCACTTCTCACTTAGCGACAAGGCAAAAATACATAAAGCTTCAAAGTATCTTTATTAAAAATTGAAAAGTAAAGCACCAAATACAGTTAAATAAAAAAAAAATTTACAATTAAAATTAGTTTCTACGTAAAAACAAGCAATTCGGCCAGCCAGCAAGAAGGCGGATTTCTCGGTGCGCAAACTGAAATTTCGGTTTTGGTTCCACTCGGCAAAAGAACTGAAGGTACAGAAATTTACTTGATTCATTATTCTGCTAAGTTTCAAATGTAAGCAAATATAGCTGCTGTGGTAAAATATTGGGCTTAGCTGCACTTACACAATCTTTAAATTGTTGATAATTTTATTAATTTAACTATTGCATGCAGATGAACTCGAATGCTTAAAAACCTTAACCGGAAGATAAGAATGATTCATTTTTAAAGCAAAAAAGGCACAATTTACCGGACAGTATCACGGACAATTAAAAAGAATTATATCTTGCAAATTCACGTACTCTTCGATGAATCTAAATTTAATGTTAATTTAAAACTCAGTTAAATGGAAGTATTACTTGGATTTAATGGAAAGGGAGGATATGTAGTACTTACTTTTCACCTGCATTGCGTTTGCTTGGAATACATTGAGTACTAATATAAAAAAAAAAAATGAGATCAACTTTCGATTTTGGCCATGGTAATTTGCCATCTGTAATGGCCTTAGAAAATCTGCTGTAATTTTCAATGACTAGAAATCGACTGCTTGGTTGGTCTGGATTTTTTGTTGCCTTGGGAGGGAAATGTATTGGGGTTTTTTCCTTTATTCGATTGTGCACGAAATTAGACCTTCACAACAATATCTAAAGATCTTTGAAAAGTATCTGAAGCAGTAAAGGCGTGTCGCGTTCGTCTATGGAAATCTGTCAGCCGACAGCAGAAGATCTTGTTTAGATTGTCATTTGGCAATGAGGAAATTGCATTGACCTCATGGATATTATTTTTGGAATAAATAAAGAGGGGGGGACAAGGAAAGAAGGAAATGTTTATTAGTGGTTTGGAGTTGTTATTGTTATGTTTATTTGTGGTTTTATAATGATTTATTAGTGGTTATGTTTATTAGTGGTTGGAGTGTTTATTGTTGTTTGGAGTTAATGTTTATTAGTGGAGTCACGAAATTAAATTCAAGGAAGTTAAATTGACTGTCATATACAACTCTTTTTTTTTTTTTTTTATTTTTTTTTTAAGTTTAGACTATTTTAAAAAATTTTTATTCACCGGAAAATGTTTTGACAGATATTTGAAATACACTATATCTCAATAAGAAAGTTTTAGAACATCTGGATTTATAGTTGTTATTTATATGCGATAATTGTTTTCAGTAATTATGTACTACATGTTTACTAATATTGCATTAAGAAAAGTATTAAAAAAGCCGTTATTTCTTTATGCTGCATAGCAAATTTGTCAAATTTAAATATTACACAATAAATATAATCGATACAAATAAGAAATCCTTGGGGAAAATACAGTAAAAAAACAGACAGAAGGATGATGAATTGCAGAACTTCTCAACTAGAATTCGTTATTATTTTGTTACATATACATGGTGATAAATTTAATTTTTGATTGATTTTTGTTGATATTAGATACTAGATAAATTTGATACTTGATATTAGATACTATGACTGTTAGATCTGAAGCAGCTTTCTAAAATTCGGAATTTATTTTTAAAAAAGTCGGATTGATTTTTGCTCCCAAAACTGTTTCCCCGATATTCTTCCACATTAATATCTGGATTAACCACTAATCAAACTTAGCACGTGCTTAGAGTATCAAGAAAAGGAGAACCACAAAAATTTCTCATTGCTGGTTTGACTATCGAATTTATTTTAAAGACCGAGAGAGAAGAAATGAGAGCGTTATATTGTAAATGTATAGTTCCTGAACGTTTGTTAATTAAGATTTCCTGTCATGGTAAATTCCATATTTGCGAATTTCTTTCCTTTGGGGAATGCCCGTATCTTCGTAGATTTGTAGTAAAAAGGAATCAGGGTTCAGTATACAGGCAAAGTGGATTATAATCAGACAAAATGGTTGAAAATACTTTAGTCCAATAATTACGGGTTATTTTGAGAGAAAAATGACAGTTATTGTGAATATATAATAGCAGTGGAAGACTGATTTGTTATGATTGAAGTGTTATGTTTAGATTGTACTAAATCAAAACTTTCTGCTTTCGTTTAGTAAGGCAAGGATTCAATTATCTTGGCTGTTGGAATTCCAATATCTTGGCTTTACTGGCAACGATCTTTTTCATAGTTTCGGTTGTGTTCTAATTGAAAAGTTTTTAATTATTTCTTGCAAGTTTATATTTAAATTCCATTTGGATTAAGTCTTTTCAATGAAGTATTTTTATAATTTTCTCACGTTTGCAATTCTTTGGATAGAGTTCTCTTTGTTTCAAGGCAAAATTTTGTTATGAATTTTTTTTCCTTGCTTTGCGGAGAGGCCAGTGTTTTCGGGTGAGCTATTATAATTCAAATATATTGGAATGGTTAATCTAATTCTAGGTGCAGAGAAGCAAGGATTTTATATATATATATATAGAAAGATTTTAATCGATTTCTATGTTTCTCCTCCTGTCTGAGTGCCATTGAAGTGGATTAAATTCCTCTTCTTTTTTATTCTTTATATTCTTTGAATTTAATTAATTTTTTTAATTAGGGTATTATTTGAAGTATTTTAGTTTTAACATTTATTACGATCTTTTTTACATTTATAGGATTTTTTTTTAATTTATTTCTTATGAATTTCAATTTTTGGTCTTTGTATAAAAATTGGTTCTAAATTTCTTACTTTGTCTTTACCGATAATTTTTCAGCAGCTTAATGTGAGAAAATACTAGACATGATTATGTTATTAAAAAAGTTTTGTAATTATATATATATATATATATACATACGATTGTTGCAGCTGATTGCAAAGAAAAAGGGAGGCGCACAATACATACAATTCCATATACAAAATTTCAACACTCTACGGCTACTCATTATTGAGTTATGCGAAATACGGGCGTACAGGCGTCAAGAAAATTCTTCTGAAACCATTTTAAATCCATTGCCCAATCCTTTTTGCAAAAACAGACCTTTATTTCTGTTCTTACATACAGATGTCACTCAAAAACATCGTTCAAATAGTTTCGAGAGCGGTTGAAGTGGATATTTTCGTTGAAATGGTGATAACCGAAATTTTTCGCGATTACATTACTTCTTTTACTTCGTACAAGGAAGTAAAAATTGATGGAAATGGCTCATAAATATTGAATTACGAAATCTTAACTAAATCCAAAATTATTTTTAAGATTTAAAAACACATTTCAAAAAGTAAGTTGGAATTCTAAATAAAATAAAGCGTAGTAATGAAAAGATTCCATTACTAAAGTTTGTTATATGAAGAGATATTTTATAAAATTTGTTTCTACATTTTATGAAATAAAATCTTTTTATTATGTTCGCATTTTAAACATATGTGACGATATAAATAAATATAAATTATAAATTTTAAAATAAAATTATAAAAGAAAATAATGTAGTAGGTTTTTGTGCGTTATATTTTTAACGATTTTGTTTTGTACTTTGAAATCCTTGAGAAGCATATTTTAAACTAGTATACGGATGTAATTTTATAGCTTAAAATTGTCTTACACATTTAATTAGAATCGGTATGCGACGATTACGTTGAGATTTTCAAGTTTATAATTTTTATAAAAAAAATTAGGACTGCATTCTGAAATTTTTAGATTGCAATCTAATTAGCCCAAAGGGGCAGTTTGGGCTAATTTTGGCATTTTGCGTCGTTCGCTATAAAATGGCGTTTCACATTTCGTATTGTTGCCACCAAATATTCTTGCTCTGCATTATATTTAAAGAAATTAAATAATGAAGAATCTGCCTGAATGACTGTTTCTCGCACTGTGAAAAAACAACGGGACCTAGAGACAGCAAATTTTAAACAACTTAGTCCTCCACTCGAATATGGGCATCTGGAAGCCGAATTTAGAATTTTTTTTATTATCTACTTCATATTTTTTAAAACTCGAAGGAATTTTCAATTAATAAAATCAACGATTTCAAAGCGAGCAATAGTAACACTGTCCGGGGGGGGGACATTTTTATCTCCAGTGCGCAAAACCGTATATTGGAAATTCTAAAGATATGTTCTTTTAAATTATTGTGTGACATTGCTGTTGAATTGAATTTTATGGTTTAAGCGCGAAGAACATAATATTTAATAAGTAGCGGTAACACACAAAACGTTAAGTAAACGCTTCTTTGGCATAATATAAAATTTGAAAGCTTTCAGATTTTATTTATTTCACTTTTCCACAATCGATATATATGAGAGCTAAAAGAACCAAGTTCGGATTTCTTGTTTTCTGTATAATGTGGCCTCTAATCTGTCGAATAAATAGAAGACGGCTTTGTTTATTAAATGGTTTTCGTTTTGAAAATTTCAAAAACAAGTTTCCGAATGATTGATTAATTTAAAACCGGCCTTCAGTGCCTTATGAAAAGCATTTCCTTTACAAGAGGGAATGAGGAGGAATTACTCACGAAAATATATCAGTAGAAATTCATTTATATTAAAATTCGATGAATTGTGACTGTGGAGGTTTCAGTTTAACATGAAACAAGTTTGAAAGCTATAGTGCTTACTAGTATTATTATGTTTAGACTAGAATTAACTTCTGGCTTCCAGATTTCACGCCTACAAATAAAATTTCTGAGAAAACGAAATATGCGAAAACCGTATACTTTTTCTTCCAAATGAGTATAAGAATCGTGATTTTCCTCCTCTCACGTTATCCAAACTTGAAACGTTGCAAAAGTATTGCATTTTCTAGAACAGGTGTTTCACTGCTCCATGTTTGACTGCTGGCCTCTGGTGTCATAAGCTTGGCCGCATTACGCTATCTTATTTCCGAGAAATGATACGAAATGCACGTGCCTTTTTAAGCTTCTGGCTTGAATCTTCAAGATCTTGTTTACTTCTTTATTCTCAGCTCATTTTACCTTACCGAATACGTGTCAATCTACAAGATAATGGTTTTCAAGTCTGTAAACTGAAATTTTTTTTTATTAGAAAGATGTCAAATGAAATAATTCGTTTTTCTTTTTGGTTACAGCCAGTTATTTCATTTTTTTAAATACTAATTCCCTCCTCTCTCTCTCTCTCTCTCTTTTTTTTTTTTTTTAGTCCAGGAGGGCTAGTAATTTCGTTTTGGCATTTTGCGTTGAAAACTTTAAATGTCGGTCTACTTTTCAAACTGTCGCCACTAGAAACAACGGTACCTAGAGTCATCAAAATTTGAATAAAGTAATCTTCCATAGAATATGGGCATTTGGAAGCCCTAATTTGAAATTTGTTTTATTATGGATTTCATATTTTGTAAAACTTTAACGAATTTTTGATTAACAAACTCAACGATTTCAAAGCGGGCAATGGCAAAAACAGTACGAAAGAAAAAAATTTTTTTTTTTAATCCTCCAGCGGGTAAGACTGTGTACCCGAAATTGTGAAGATATGCACATTTTAAAATTATTTTGCGATATTGCTGTTGAACTGAATTTTATGGTTAAGTGCGAAGAACATGATATTTAATAAATAAAGGTAACCAACCTACACAACGTTAAAAATCTCAAAGTTTTTTTTTTTTTTTTTTTTTGTTTTTTTTTTGTTGTTGTATTGAAAGAAGAAAAATTTAATAGTGATAGAATCGGATAGTTATTTAATAAAGATTTTATGGCTATGTGTATTTGTTTATAAAACAACCTATAATTGTCTACTTTAGTTAGAAATATCAATTTACAAATTTCCGAAAATTTGACGGTTGTAATTTTTTTAATTTGACTGTTATGTGTATCATCAAGTGGATCTTGATTTCAAATCTGTATGACAACATCGGTGAACTAAAATTTAGCGATTTGTTCTCAAAGTTTGAGTGTCAATTTTGATGTCAGAAACGTTTGTAATTTAGTCTTTTTAATTTTTGCGTTACTTTAGGTTTGATCTTGAGAGAGATTTAAAAATTTATGCCTCTAATTTTTTTAATATATATTTGGTATATTAAATGGTATATCAAATAAACTGCCATAATTAATGATAATTAGAAGTATTTTTATCGCTGAGTAAGACTTCTAACGTTAAAAACGATAACGATATTATGTGGCTGTTGTTGTACTTGAGCGTGATCTAGCAGATAGTTTGTTCTATTGTTTTGATCTTTCAATTTCGTACAGTTTTTGTACTCGATATAAAATTTCGTAATTTTGTTACGTCATTAAAGAAAGGAATATTTTATGAATTTTTCAGATTTTCTCTCTGCGTCTTCCCCTTTATTTTCAAAGCTGTTACAACAACTGCTGAAGATGAAAAAAAAAAGGGGGGGGTGCAAAATTTTAATTGCATATTCTATTTCGCAAGAACTTAAAGGAAACATATTTTTCGATTTTAACAGTCCCTCAGTCTTTTTCGCATTAGTTGTAACGGTAAAATGCTCTCTTTTTAGCCCAAAAGGCCTAAATACTCCTATATACTCTGGAAACAGCATTTTGTGTTGAATCACTTAAATACGATGTATCACTTTTCAAATTGTTGCCACCAAATAATATCGCGCTGTATTATATTTTAAAGAAACCAAATAATGAAGATTCTGCATAAATGTATGTATGTTTCTCGCATTGTGATAAAACGACGGTACCTATAGCCATCAAATTTAGAGAATCGTAAGTCTCCACCCGAATATGGGCATCTGGAAGCCCGAATTTGAAATTTCTTTTATTATTTATTTCATATTTTGTAAAGCATAAAAAAAACCGCCCTTTTGGGAGTAATTTTTTTTAAAAATATGAAATAAATGTAAACATTTGCACGTAGAGCGTTCCTTTAGAAGAAAGCATTCGCTTTTTGAAGAAACTTCAGATTTTAGAAACAACTTCAGAAATCGCATTTATATTGTTCTTTTTTATTATAATTTGTTGGAGTAAACATGAATCGGATCTTCTATGTTTAGGCGGCAATTAATTTAATATATTAGTAAAAATTCATTAACCATATTTAAAAAAAAAGTTAGAAGTAGTGAGAAATGCAGTTCCCCCCTTTTTAAAGAAATCAAGATAATTATGATAGGTTAATTAGAGAGATTAGAATATTAGATTTAATTAGAGATAAACTTAGAACGCTGTGTTCAGTATAATTGCCGAAATATTTATATACTTGTGAAGTTTTTGTGCTTAAGGAAAAGTTGTATATATGTTACCGTGAAAGACCGAAATTGGAGAATGTCGACTTTCACGGGAGAATGTTAACATTCACCAAATACGTCGGTGAAAGATCGAATATTTCTTTACATTCTTGTACATTCGGACCCTCACCGGTGTATGTCGACAATCACAGTTATGCTCTGGTGTAGGTCGAAAAGAGAGGAGTATATGTACACGCCATTCCAAAAGGAAGTGTTCCACAAATAAATGCAGTTGTAAAAGCAAAGGCCTCTTGTACAATTCAAAGTGTCATAATAGTTTAAGTTGTTGCAATAAATAAGATTTGAATCACATAATTTGGTAAGTTTATAACTTCTATTATTTTCCTTTCTCATTTTGAATGTACTGTGTGTTTTAAGTTCTTATATTCTTTTCTTATTCTGAGTCTCAAGTGCGTTTTTTCGCGAATGAATTACGGAGAAGGAAATATAATATTCTTATATGTTCAGCATTCACCATTAGTACCTGGTGAATGTCGACATTCACCGGTGTAAGTCAGAAATAAGAGTATTTGGAAAATATTTCGGACATACACCAAGCGACTATGTGAATGCTGACATTCACCGGTGAAAGTCGACATTTTCCAGATTTCGGTGTTTCACCGTAACATGTATATAAAACAGCAATACTGCAGTTCTCCGTATTTGTCTGCAATACGGAAGAGGATTCCTGTCTCGCGATAATTTCTGTTTGATGTGAAAATCAGTATTTTGGAAGTTAAAAATCTTCTCTCGCTTGCCCCCCCCCCAAAAAAAAAAACTTTGAGAGCTATAAATACAAAAATCTTATCTAATATCGTTTCAGTACATGTATGTTTAAAAATTAACTAAAGAGCATTAATTTTGAATCGACTTAAAGTGAAGGACTATAAAATTAAAAGAGAATATAGTGTGAAACCAATTGGAATTGGTACTTTTCCGTTTTGCCGCCGCAAATGATAAAGTCGCCAATAATGGTACAACAGATGCCAAACGGAATATTCTTCGCTGATAACCTTTTACGCTTCATTTTCAAAACAAGTCGCAGCCATTTCTAACCGGATTGATTGTTTCTTTCAATACTGGCGAACAATTACATAGAATATTTACAAAGATAATTAAATTTTATGCCCCATGACCATTCGCGGTAATTAAGTCAATTAGGATGCAATCACACCGCTCACCCGAAGGCGAAAATATAGAAAAGTCAAAAATCAAGGGTTAAATTTCATCAGTTCTAATTAGAATGCACTAGCGAAATAAAGCACTACGGTTTTACATAATTTCTGACTAAGCTATTCGTACGAATTGAAATACTTCTTGCATTTAAACTTTTATTCCAAATTAAGATTTAACTGGAAATTAATGTAGATAATTGCTGAGAGAATTAGATTTTTGTAGCGTAGTTTACGTGAGATGAAATCACTTGGGGTGATACGAACCGGCGAATCAGGATGTTGAACCATGATAGCATAGTAAATTCTTAAATTAATGTCTTTCATTGTCTTTATTTAATATCTTAATTAATGTCTTTGTTGTCTTTATTTATTGGCTTTTTACAAAATTATAAACCATATTAGAATGTTTATGCCTTCAAAATAAAAAATTCTTAGAACTAATATTTGTTAACATTTTCTATGTGTATTCTCTATGTTGTCGCCAACAAAGTCTGCTTGGCGAGATTTGCGCCGGCGAAACGGAAAAGTACCGATCCGGTAATTTTATATATATACTATAAAAGAATATTACTGTGAAACCAACTGGAATTATATATATATATATGCATAAATTCTGGTAAATCTAAAAAATCTAAAAATGCTTAGAATTTTCTAAGAACGGTAACCTTGGTTTTAATATTTGCATGCATTTTATGGATGAAATTAGAACTTTAACTGCTGTTGATAGGTACTTCAGTCTATATGCAAAATTTAAGACCAGTGTGTGTTAGAAATTGTATTACATTTTTTAACTTCATATTTTTGTTCCTGAAATTATTGATACCTTTTTTCTTGGAATATACCTTTCTAATTTTCTAATTTTATAGCAAAGATTGGACATTTCTTATAAAATGTTTCTTTTTCAGCCTTAAAAAATTTTAACTGATTTTCATATGCAAGAACATCAGTTGTATGTGCAAAAAGCTGGTTGAAAATTGAAATTAGAAATTTAAAATGTACAGCATAAAATATTTATTTGTGAATGAGCTCAATAAGTGTAATATTTTCAGTAATATCCTCTGCTGAATCTTGTGTTCTGTATCCAGTTAACTTAATCTTTATTGTGTCTTATATATTTATATATAATTTATATATAATTCCATAGCTATGTATATTATGTTTCCATGCTGTGCATGCTCTTCACAAATGTTGAGTAAATTATGATAATGTGTTAATCAAATGTGTTAAGAAAATGAGGCAGTATTTTGACATTTTCCAAATGAAATGACAGGCTTTAAGGGTGAATCAAAAAGCAAGAAAATTTAAGGGGGGGGGGGGAGAATCGCGACGCGCAATGAATTGGAAGTTGATCTGTCAGCGCTATCCTTATCTTCAGGGCAGATGTTTTTATTTTATTTGTCTTATAATTCCTTACTAAATGTAGTATTTCATCTCAATGTACGCCGTCTTTGATACGATTTAAATGAAATTCCTCGTATTATAATTCGCTTCCGATAGTGAAGAAAGTGACACAGAGGTTATTGAAAACGAAAAAATTTTGATTGGCGAATTAGTCGGTATTCTCGACACAGCAATTATAGGACTTCAACAGCGGAACTTTGTAACTGAAGAAGAAATTGTCTGTTTATAGAATTAAAGAGAAAGTATTATCACATAAAACGAAGCAACTTAAACAACTTACATTTCTTTCAATGTTTAATGAAGTAAACAAATATTAAGCCCTTTTTTTTTTTTTTTTTTTTTTTGTGTAAATTTTAATATTCTTTAGATCATAATTGTTCTTTATTTCATAAATTATGGTTTCATATTTTTAATTTTATAATTTCTGGATGCCATCTTACCAGATTTAAACTGATGATCTATAATCCTGAAAAATCGATAATCCGGAATCGCCGAAGTCCCGGCAAGTCCGGATTAACGACTTTTGACTGTACCACAAAAGCATTACAAACGCATGATCCAGTCACATGTCCAAAATTTGTTTACATCCCGGTACATGTTTTCTTCTGTAATAAATGGAAATCATTCAACAAACACTATTTCTTTGGTTAAGTGTAAAAATTTTAAGTAAAGTAAGAAGTACTTAAAATATTTTTGCAGTAAAGTGAGAAGTACTTTACTGCAGAAATATTTTTAAAAACCTAATTGAAAACCTGGGGAAGGGAACATTTATGCCCATTGTTTGTGAAAACTGAAGTTATATGTCATCTAGCAGACAGTAGGAGTAGCTTCTACATTACAAACAACAAGTAAAAAATATTGAAATCCGTAACTGTAATCAAGGAAAGGTTTTGTGGATGCGTCAAGGGGGACAAAGCATTTATGTCCAACTTCTTTATCAGGCTTATTCATGCTCATTCTTGTCTCTTATAATGGCAAGCTACTGGTTTCATCTATCAAGTTCTTCAGTAGTGCTTGTGAACATCAAAAGTGAAGATTCCATTTCAGTCTGTAATTTGGTGGCCAAGAAGAAGCTATTAGGGAGAATACACAATGTTATGAAAGTTTTAACAGCAACCATATGTCAGTTAGGAGACAATAAGTGCCGACTTTTTAAAAGTTCTACCTAAATTTGTTATAATAAAAAATAAAGAATTCTCAAAGCCTTTAACGAACTTCAGAATTATAATTGCAAGAAATCCGGTTAAAAAAATAGAAGCTTTGGCAATTGATGCGAAAGCACTAGTAGACCATAGGAGAAACTATACAGCCTCAAAACATGCAATTCCTGAGTAACCTAATCTTGGAAATTGAATTGATTAGCTTTGTCAAGGGAAGAAAGAGAAAAATGTACCTGCTGGAAAAGTTAAGCATCAAACTATATGGCATTGCATAAAATAAACAATGCAGTGTTGTATGATAAATTGAGGTATTTTTAATTCAATTTTCAATTAATTCATTTAAATTGAGGTATTTCTAAGTTCAGCTTCAGATTCGATTGCCCAAGAAAAAGGACATTTGCAGTCTTTTTGATGCATTAAAATTAAAGACTAATTAGAGACTGATATGCTTGTGAATACATCAGAAAAACTTGCTGAAGGACAAGAAAAAGTGAAACATTTGAGAACTGAAAAATAAAACAATGGGAAATGAACTTCCAGGAAGAGCCAGTCATGGCAGTAGAAAAGATTAAAGTTCAAAAAATCAACAGAAGAAACTGGGGGGGGGGATTTAGTCATCTTAAAAATATTGAAAATTTTTTTCTTTCCTATTTTGTTTAAGAATTTTTGTGCAATTTTATAACAATGTTTTCTTTATTGTTGAAGCTACACGAACTGAAAAACTAAAAATTCATTTTCTCAAACTTCCTATCAATGGACGTAAATGATCCCTCCTTATAGTCTTCATTTGTTGTTTTAAAGATTTAATGTCATATATTCTATTACATCATGTTTATATTGCTATGTAATTCAAACGTTTTATTGTGATTTAATTATGCATAAAAAAATTATCTGCAACAAATACCAAGGTAGGGGGCATTCTACATTTATTTTTATGTAAGTCCTTGTTTAGGTAAGCTAACTTGTTCTTGTATTTTTAAAAATTCACTGTTCTGAAAATTTTTGTTTGCATAAATTTATAAGAAATGGCTAAAACTGTAATTGTGTATGCTTCAAATTGTAATAGCTTATTTTAAAGTAACTTTAAAATTTTTTATGCAATTAATAAAATTTTTTCATGAGAATTTATTTCAAAATTTTTAACATAACTAGCTTTTAGTTTCAAGGCTTAATGCTTTTTGATTGATTATTATAAAGCAATAATACCCTTGAGATAAGTTTAATTTTTTGAAAACTTTGTTATTGATTGAAAGACATTTTTTATCTGCTTCATTATATTTTCGTTATTAATATGTTTTATGAAATGTTTTTATACTGTTATTGAACCATATTTTTTCATTCCAGATTTACTACATTGCACGAATGAACCTAATGTGTCCATTCCACAGTTGGCCAATTTGCTTATTGAGAGGACGCAGAACACCAGCTGGGTTGTTGTTTTCAAAGCTCTCATCACAGTTCATCACCTTATGTGCTATGGAAATGAAGTAAGTGTAGTTTAAAATTGTATTTCTTTGAATATTAAAATCTAGTTTATAAAAAGTTTGTTTCTGTTATAAGTAACTGTTTCTCTGTTTTGTATTGTTTAGAGGTTTACGCAATATTTAGCATCAAGTAATTGCACGTTTCAACTAGGATGTTTCTTAGACAAAGTTGGAGTTCAGTGTAAGTTTTTTTTTTTTTTTTCTCTTTGTGTGTGTTATGTTTTTAGTGTTTCGTAGACTTAGATTTCTTTCTTTTTCAGCTTATGACATGTCTACTTTCATAAGGAGGTATGCAAAATATCTCAATGAAAAGGCTGTGTCATATAGGACAGTTGCATTTGATTTCTGCAAATGCAAGAGGGGGTAAGTTAGAAAGCTTATTTTTAATATTAAAATATTCATTGTATTAATGTAAACCTGTGAATTTCAAAACATACAAGTTACTGCTTTTTTGTTGCTGGGTTATATTTGTAGAATATTTTCAAGTGGATTGTAATAGTATTGTCTAATTCATTGAATCCAGCATTTGAATTCTTTGAGCTATGTTGTAAAAAAAGTTTGAGAATGACTTATTTTTTACCAGCTAACAGAAATAATGAAGGTATAAGAAAAGAATGAGAAGAAATATTTGATAGTCAAAGTATCTGCCATTCACTTAAAATTGCACGAAGAAGAAAAGAGAAAAGAGTTTAAAAGTGGTTATATTAATATTCCACTCCCACAGAAGACAATTTGACTAGGCAATTTGGCAGTGTATTTCAACTTTGCGGAATGCGCAGTTTGTTTGATGGATATAAATTAGCAGTTATGACCAGTGATGAAATCAGTGGAACAAGAAATCCAAGTTTTGAAATTTTGGAAACTTATTTCATTTCTCTTTTCAGTTGTAGACAATTTTTTTCTGAAATTATGCGAGTTCGTGGCTTGTAAAATGCATAACACTAAATTATGATTGTCATCTTGTTGTGATAAATAAGCACCAATTCCAATCAAAGAAGTATCTATCTGGATAATAAAAGCTTAGTTTGAAATGGATGCATGCAACTTTGGAACATTGATAAGTGCACTTTTAACTGGGAGGTGTGTTTTCTTCTAGACACCATTCAATTTAAATTCAAATGAAATTTTCTAATAAATATACAGTTAAGAATTTTGCTTATATATTCTATAGACAATTTTATCAATATAAAAAATTTTTAATTTTGCTAAATATATTATCATAAAAATTTATTAATGCAATTTTTGTCAGAATATAGCATGCTTCGAATGTTCTTCTGGAAAAAATTAGTTATTTTTACTAATATTTGTTTTTCTCTTATATAAATATATGGTAGAAAAAAATGAATATAAAAAATAATGCTTATATTACAAAAAAAAAAAAAAAACCCACTGGGTAAATTTGTAATATTATTGATATGTACTTTATTGTAGTCAGATTAAAAAGCTTCATACATACTGGAATGTTCCATCTGCACTTCTTAGTCCAAATGGAATAATTTTCCATCTGTATTGTGCTCTGTTTTAAATAAAATGAGATCTATACTGTTTTTTAGAGGTATTTCTCAATATCCTTTCAAAATATTTAGAGCTTGAGTGTCTGCACTTAATAACTGAAAATTGTATGCAGAAGCACATTTTCCCATTTTGTTGGCTAACACTAACACAAACTACTAGTCAAATTTCATGGGTTTATCTTTAAAACCTTTACATGTTAATGCAGGAGATTTATTTTGATTTTGTAACCTTAATTACCTTACAAAGTTAATTTCATAATCAAAATGTTTGTGATAGATGTGAAAACTGTATTGCATTCCTTTCCTAATTCGAGAAGTTTAAACCATTTATTATCAGGAAATATTTATGTGTGCTGCAATTTCAAAATCAAGAGTCTGGTTTAATTTATGTGTAACCGTGGATAATTTTAAAAGGGCTTTAAATCTGTTACATTTATTACTTCCTTGTATTGGAGTAAAAGCAGTTTTGTAATCTCAAAAAATTTGGGGTATCCTATTTCTACGAAATTATCTATTGTTCTTGAATTCATCTGAGCAATGTTTTTGCATGTTATCTATATGTATAGTCAGAATAATGGACTCATTCACCCCCAAACAGAGTGAAAAATTGATTTAAAATGGATTCAGAAGAGACTTTTTTTTGTGAGGTCTATACATACATACATACATACATACATATGTACGTATCTTGCATAACTCAAAAATGAGTAGCCTCAGAACATTAAAATTTTGTATGGGCCTGCTATAACATGTAGTTGTGCACATCCTTTTTTGGTCGCAATCGACCACACCAAAAGTATATAACTTTTCAAATCTTTACTAATGTAAATTAAAATATTGACTGCTTTTTTTCACAGCTGTAAATTCAACAGTATTTTTTCTTTAATTTCTTTTGGAATCTTGTTTGTCTTAAATGTATACTCTAAAGATGAGAAGAACATATTCCAAGGTTCTGACTTTGATAAAACAGATATTTTCAATATTTTGATGATCAATAATTCAGTTGTTTCATTTTCAGATCCTACCGAAATTCAAATTTATTCCTGTTTGAGTTCTTATAAGTTTCTTTTTCATTAAGTCTCTTAATTAATCTTGCTCTTTTATTGCTTCTAATTTAATTTCTATTTCATTGTTCTAATTTTAATCTGTTTGTCTTTATGGTCATTAATCGATTCAATTAACTCTTTTCCAAATTCTGATTTTCTTTAAACATTTCATTATTCTGTATAAGAGCTTTCAAATCTAGAGTTAGCTCTTTTCTTCAGTGACCAGTTCGGTTTTCTTAGCTTTTGTAATATTTTTAATACAAAAGTAATAAAAATTTCTACCTCGATGGGAAATTTTATAAGTTTCGTATTAAAAATCTCATATGTATGTACTTAAAATGTTATCTTATAAATGAATGCATTCTTATAAATGAATTCTCATGATTATTATCTAAAATGTTCTCAGTTATTATGAAATATTCAATGATTTGAGACATACTGGTGTACTGTGTATGTTATGAGTATGTGTGGTTCATTGACTTGAACCAATTTTGTCTGTTTCTTAATGATAAAAATAATTATAGTTACACTTGTACATACATAAATAAAATTTTGTTATGAATACATTATTTACATCTTGTGATTTATTTTGGACTTCTCAAATGAGTGTCAACAATTATATTTTCATGACTTCTGAAATGTTGTGCTTTCTCTCCAGCAATGAAACATCGTCTTTTTTCTCTTTCATCACCAGATTACTTAATTAAATTCAAATGCAGAGAATAATTAAAAATGAGTGTCTTTGTAGTAGTCTTTCCCCTCTACCTTCTTCCTAATTTTCTTATTCCTACATGAATTGCAAAAATAGATTGGAGCTGTAAGTTTAAAATTTGCTCCTTTCTAACCTTTGAAACCACTAATTGACTGACCTTCTCTCCTGAAACCTTCCTTTTATGATAAATCAAATTATCCATTAAAAATACCAATTTTTCTTTGTTTCAGCATCTTTAAGAATCCGCATAAAATTTTGCAATTTCTCTGCTGTTTTTCAAAGATACTACCTTCACGATTGATGTACATTTATTTCATTTTCACTTCCACTTTGATCCTGAGCACAATGATCCAATTTTAGCCTGGCTGCATGGTGGTTTTCGTGGTTTTCCTTATGTGCAATGGGGAGTTGCTTTGCCTTTACCAATTAACATAACCTAATGATAAAATTTTTCATTCCTTCCAACTTAAACAAATCAGCATTGCTTTCATTTTCTAATTGTTTCACTTGCTGAATCATTTGTTAAGCAGTTGTTTAGTTTCTTTTGCTGCCAACTGCTCTATATGGATCCGATCTGCAACTGTCTCCAACCTTAGCTGCTCAGTATTTACTGCCCCGCCCCAACCATAGCTGCTTAATATTTAGCGGCTTGCAACATTGCATACACAGCTGGCATTGTAATAAAAAGTATAGCTAATTTATCTAATTGATTTTTTGTAGATCATGCATCTGCATTATTGAGCAAATTATTTGGGTTTTCTGATTTTAATGTGATAGGCAAGTTTTTTATATCCATTATAATTTTATCTCCAAGTATTGATATAAGCTGTGCTTTAGCATAATCATTTCGAAAGGATTGTGGTATCTGGTTTGCATTAATTATTGGCATTTTCGCTGCACTGTTTAAAGTCATTGCTCCACTAATTATCTGACCTACTCTCCTAAAACTTTCTCTTTGTGATAAAAAATAAATTATCCATCAAAATTTCAATTTTTCTTTCTTTTAGTGTCTCTAAGAATAGCACATAGTGTTGTGCAATTTATGCTACATAAAGTGTCACAAATGAGACCTAATCTGTTTCTCTCTCCCAACCAAATATATATGTAGTATAAAGGTTATGTACCAATTACATCATTATCAAAATACTATATTAACTCCTGTGATTAATTATATTAACTCCTGTGATTTTGCTTATTTTTACAGTCCAATGTAGTGTTTTTATTTTACTCTGCAAAGCTGGCATTTTGTTCTTTTCTCTGTTCAAACAGAAATGCAAATCTGTAGTTTATTTACAAAGCTTAACCAATTTACATTAAAATTAGTTTGTATAAGAGCTGGTCATATAAGTTAAGGAAGTAAAGTATGTCAGTTGTATAGTAATATAAATTCAATTTATTTAATGATGTATGGTTGATATATTTTTTAGTATATAAGAATGTGTTAAAATAAGTTGAACACTGAAGCTTCATCTTTTGTAGAACAGTCAGATGTATGTAATTGTAACTGTTAATGTGTCCAGAAAATCAGGTTCTTGATTATAGTTAATTGAGAAATGTTTTTAATTCTAGCATAGTAAAAGAGATGATAAACATGATAATTCTCTTAAGTTTATTTGAAATTGATAGTCTTTCTGGATAATACTGCTTAATAGAAAAGACTGCACTAACTGCTAAATTTGAACCTTTAATATAAGTTAGAGACAGCATGTTTCAGATGCTCTTTCATGAGTATTGTATTACGTTTTAAAGGACTAATTTGTTTTCGCCACATCCTTATTCTTGGAAAAAGCATTGAATCTCTTTTTAGTGAAGTTTAAGAGTTGAGTTTTGCCACTTATTAAGTCAGCATATATGTCTTTTATCTGTCTTATAAAGTCATATAAAAGTCTTGCAATTCTGAAATGTTTTCACTAGATGCACATATAGATCATAAATATTTCTGAAGTTTTATATGAAATATTTCTCTTAATTCTGATTACATTAAATGTTCATTTAGTATTCAAAATTGGACACTGACACTTCATCTTTCTATTTATTTTTTACATATAAAATCTTGATTAGCTCTCATCGGTATTCATATGAATTTAAACATTTTTTATAAATATTGGAATAATTTTGTGGGATGAAAAGTTTTAAAACCTTTTAGGCTTTTCAGGCATTGCTGCAATCATCAAAATTTGCATTATTTAGAACCATCAAAATATTAAAAATTTTTAAATATGAAATAAAAGGATTTGATGCTTTTCTATTTAGGTTGAAAAAGCATTATTAAAAACATCATAACTCTGTTGAATGTAATATATAAAATGAATTGATATGTAAATGCTGATTAGTAAATTGTCGGGAATAGTGATATAAAGGCTTTACCAATTTTAAACATATTGATTAGTTTGTTAGTAGTTGTTCATTTAATTAATGAATTATAAATTAAATAATTCAGTATGTTTGATTAATAATCTGTTCAGTAAAATAAATGTGAGGAATGTAATACAAATGAATCAACCTTCTTTAAAAAAATATTTTTGGATTTTTTTCCCATTCAAATCTTAACAAAAATTCTGCTTATTTCATATTTAAAGGCAGTATATTATAAAAATTACTTTTCTAATAAGATGACCAGTTTTTGAAGAATTTTCTGGAAAAAAAAAAAAAAAAAAAAAACAGTAATATTTACATGTTTAAAAGCTTATTGCTTTGCAACATCAATTTATTAACTGTTGCTTTTTTTTTTTGTTTAGGAAAGATGATGGTATTCTAAGGCAGATGAATACAGAACAAGTAATATTTTTTTTAAATTTTAGTTATATATATTATTCATCTGAATATAAGGTAACTGAAATTTATTTCATTTCATTCCAGTTATTAAAGACATTACCTGCTTTGCAAACTCAACTTGATGCTTTATTAGAATTTGATGTAAGTGTTCTGTTTATTCTGTATTGCAATTCATAAATCATTCATTGAAAAAAAATTGTATTTTATGTATATGTAACATTTTTACAAATTGATTTTTGCTCCCTATTATGCTACTAGAATTTGTATTTAAAAAAGGATAGCCCAGTTTACCTCAGGATGCAAAAAGATCAGAGAAAAAATGAATTAAATCTCCATTCATTCTTTGTGAGGCTTTGCATCTGCGATGAGATATCTTTTTTCGGCGCTGTCAAAATTCCAATATGTTTATATAAACAGCAATTTTTATATAGCTCCAGAGCCAAAATTTAGAGGCAGTGAGATCTGGTGAGTGTGGTAGCCAGACAACAGGAAATGAAAGACTAATGATGTACTCAGAGTTGCCCGACTGGTATAGCGGTTAGCATCACTGACCTGCTGTGCCGAACAGCCTAGGTTCAAATCCCAGAGTAGGCATGGATGTTTGTAAATGTATAGTGTCCATGTGGCATGGGGACACTCTAAATATGCAGCAAGCCGAAAGTCCTTTCAAGAGGTTGGTGGTAGGAGAAGAGGGGTGGGAGAGATCCCTGGACCTGTCACTCCGAGGTGCTCTCCATCAAAATTGGGGGTGGAACTGAGCTAAATCGCACTCTTGTGCTAATGCTGTTGCCAATGATAGACATAAATAATTGCTCCTTGCCACGAGGTATTTTGTGGGCTGACTATAGGTCAGACAAGTGAGCATTAGCAGCAACAACAACAACGATACTCACAGATGCAATGTCTGTTCAGAAACTGTTGTATAGAACATTTAATGTGTGGTGATGTTCTGCTTTACATAAAAGTTAGCTGACTGAGTAAAGTTATTGTGAAACAGGTCTCTGCATCATGTTATCGTATTTGACATGTCCTATGACTGCCAGCATGTGTCAATAGTAACTTTCTCAAACAAAACAAACAATAACAGAAAAGCTAAATATGAAGTGAATCTGTGTCACTTCAGGCAAAGGAAGAAGAATTTCCTTGGTTTTCTTTTATGCAAATCTGATAGTTACGAGTATTTACGATTTGACTCTGACAAAAGTGTGCCAACGCTTTAAAGCATGCCCATGGCTATAACACAGTTTTCATTTAAATTAAAAAATTCATAGTGAGCATGAATTATTTATTCTTGTTGGTAATCAATCTTGCATTGAAAATAATGTTCTTTTACAACATTGTCTATATTATGCTGCACAAAACGTTTGATTGATGATACAGTATGTGTAAACTAGTGAAAATAGGCTCTTATGTGTTAATCCAGCAACTGCTGTGCTGCTGTGATTTCAACAGAAAATTTTTTAAAAATTTATTTTCAAAGCACAGCTGGCTAAATGTCGGCCATCACAACTGATCAGAATGCTTTCAGTTATTCCGTGTTTCACACTTGCTGTTGAATATTAAAGTAATGTTTAAAATAAATATTTTTATGGTTTGCTCCAATTATTTAATAGGTTATTTTTATTTATTTTTATTTATTTATTTATTTATTTATTTTTTCCCCATTTTACTGTAAAGCACTCTTTGGCCAAAATTTTTAACTTATTTTTTTCCCTGCATGTTTTCTTTTTGCATCTTCTGAATAATATATTTATACGTTTTGATGTCAATCAGCTTAGTGGTTGCAACTATAGAGTACTACTAACCAGAACATAAGTTGCCGATTCTTGTTACCGCCATTCTGCTGTTTGTTATAGTCAGTCTTGCATGGGAAAAAAATGTTGTTTTACAGCATTGTCTATGTTGTACTGCATAAAACATTTAATTGATAAAGCACTATGTGTAAACTAGTGAAAGAGAATGTCATAGTGTTCTTATTTTTTAATCCAACAAATTTTAATAGCTTGGGGCAGTAAATTGGGTTTTAATAGCTTGCTTTCAAATAGTTTCATAATGTATGAGTAACATTCATAAGATGAACAAATCTTTGTGAAAAGTTATGATTGGTTTTGTTTTAGTATGTGATAATTTGTAATCTTGTTGCTAAATTAGTTTATGTAATCAGTGAAACTTAATTTTAGGTGTCCTGGATATAAAATTTTCTGTTTGTCTTAAAGTATTCTTGAGTTTTATCTTCTGTATTTTTTAAACATGAATAAAATTTCACTTTTGTTGAGTAATTAAAAACAATATTTGATATATGTTATGCAAATTTTATCATATGTTATGCAAATTTTATCATATAATTAGTAACTTAAAGATGTATATGTAAGTTCATATGAAGGATGTTTTTTACCCATTTGAGTTTTTCTTCCCCCTTTTAATATAGATGTCAAAATTTTGAAATGATCTTATTTTTCTTATTTTAATGGGCATGATTTTCCTTGTTGATGTACTAAAAACTCAAGAAATTCATATTTTCAAGTTATTTTAAGATCTGAATATTAAATTTCAGTGTTCAACAAATGATTTGTGCAATGGAGTGGTCAATGCTTGTTTTATGTTACTTTTCCGAGACCTCGTTAGGCTATTTGCTTGTTACAATGATGGAATTATAAATCTTCTTGGTAAGTTTGAATATAATTTGTATTTTATGTATACTGAGAAGTATCATGCTTACATAAGTCAATATAGCTACAAAATCCCGTTATGAATTTTGTACCTATATTAACTTATGTAAGCATAATACTTCTCAGTATTTTACAAGATAGATTTTATAACAGTAAAAAATTTGTGACTGTATTGTAATTGCATATTAAACTCATTTAAGTGTGAACAGAATAATTATTTGAATTTGCACTAGTGTACAAAACTTGAGCAATAAATTCATTTTTAAACATGAAATGGTTCAGGGCTTTTTGCGATTATAAAAGTAACATGTATGCAGATATCAGCACCATGACATCAGAGGATACATTAAAATACAAGGAGTCGGTGCATGCAGGGCAAGGCAGCTGGGGGCAAACAAAAGAAAAAAATGTATTTCCAGGCATTCTCCTGCAAGTGAAAATGAGATTGTATGTGCAGCATGACAACAAAAAAACATTAGGATTCCTTTATATGTGGTAGAATCATTGGCAAGCATGAGGAGACTTAGGTTTTGTGTTGCTGAGGAGTTTGGAATTGATAAAAGTGTTGTTCCTTGAGCTTGTCAAGTTTTCGTATGACAGGTACAGCTGTAAGAGAGGTTGTTGGTGGTTGGGGGGAAAAAGTGAGATGATGACTGATGACCGATATATTGTCTTGCTGGCGAAAAGACATTGAAACCAAACAGTAACATTGCTCAGGGGGTTGTATACAGCAATGAGACAACAGGTGTCCCAGTTTACTACTGCCAGGCAACTTCATAAAGGTGGCTTTATTCATGAATGGCACATAGTATTGAAAGCAGCACAGTTTACAGCAGGGTCAAGAAAGCAAAGACTGAACACCTCATCAATAGTCGCATGCTCTTTACTGATAAGGGTTATTTTAGTCTGATAAATATGTCTCGGTGATAGTTGATGTAGAGAGAAAGGTAAAGACATGTTTTCATTCCACTAATAACAAGGAAAGAGATCATTGGGGCAGCATTATGAGGAATGGAACAACAGAGCTCCACATGCACCTTTTCTGGGCTGCCATTGATTGACTTCTTTTATGGACGACGATGCACAGTCACACAGGACTCATGTTGTTCAGGATCTCCTGGAATTTGAATATATCTACAGAATGTATTGGTGTGCTTCCTTTGATTTAAACCCCATTGAACATATGTGGGGTGCTTTGGTGAGGTGCCTGACGCATAGCATTGCCCTCCAGAGAACATCAGACAACTGAAACAGATGTCTTGAGGAATAGGAACTTTTACCTCAAGAACTGTTGGATAATCTGGTATTGAATATTGACAGATCGTACAAGTTAATAGAGGTCATACCCATTACAGTTAATAGAGGTCATACCCCTTGCTAAGGCTCTTTGGTTTGTTGCTCTCTCCCGTGCCCAGATTTGGTATCAATGTCATTCTGTTCATAAAGCCTTTTTCTGTTTGTTCCATACTGTATGCCTCCTATTCATTTTTTGCTACTATGCTTTCCCCATCCTTTAAGTACATTGAGCCTTTAATATGAATTTCATGTCTCCCAATTGATTATTTTTTGTAGAATTATCAGCCAAAATCAGAAAAATTGCATAAGTATTGCATACTGGTGTATTTTGGAGGTACAAAAAATTATAAAAAGGATTAATATTGGGTTAAGGCAAAGCATATTATGACTGTCTTTCTGATCGGAGGAAACCTTTGTGGAGGACTTTTTGGAAGAAATTGACTTATACGATAAACCACAAAATTGCTTATGCAACCAGATGGTTTGGCAACATTTTAACCCGTGTCAAGTTACCAAACTTAAGGAGTTTTATTCTCTCAGCTAGTGGATCATATGCATAAAAGAAAGGGTTTTATAATGCAGAATACTAAGCAGAACATTGGCCACATTTTGGATGCATCGAAGAATATGACAGATAGAATTTAACATAAATTCTCACTGGGAATTTCTACTGGCAGTAAGTTGCCAGTAAATATCTTTTTTGTTATGACTGTGCATACAACCTTTGTTTTTTTTTTATAGTACACTCAGTCATGTATTAGTTTCAATTAGTATTCTAAGGATTTTTTTAAAATTTTATTTTGATGTGTTTTGCATTTATTTTTGTAATGGGTATGTGATATTAGCCTGGTAATGAAACAGATGCTTTCCACATTTGGAAAGGTTAAGAATGTTCTGATTTTTATGCTGTGAATTTATACACAGCATAAAAATACTGTGTGCAGTATTAAAGGAGATATTAATGGAAATGTTAACACTGAAAAATGCAGATGGCAAAAATAAGAGTAGAAAAAAAGTTTGAAGGAATGCGGATTTCCTTAATGCAGTCATGCAGTTTATTTACTGGTGATTCAAGGGGATAAACTCAACTAAATTTAGCCAAGACTTGTCTTTGATCAACAAAATTGTCATAGACTGAAATAATTATTTTTGAAAAATTAACTCACTTTTCCAAAATGGAGGAGGAATTCAAGACATTGGTATCCAAATTGTATCAATTACTTTGCAACAACCAGAGTTCCTGATAGGGTTTGATGCATAAGTATTTAATAATTTCATAGGGAACTATATTGGATGTTACAGTAAAAGCCCAACTATCCCACATTCAACTAACTGGAAAAGTTTTATAACTTCATTTTTTTTTTTTTTTTTTTTTTAAATATCACTTCCAGAAACTTGAGCAAATGGGAGACTTGTTAAGCCATTAAAAAATATAGATAGAACTCTTGAAATCCATCTGATAGCTTCTAAAATGTGACAAGAATTACACAGTTCTCTTGCAGAGCCGTTGTATTCTATTCACATTTGAGAATAACAAACATGCGTCTCAAACAAAGGCATCTTATTATTTTTCTGTTGTAAATGGGATACATGTACCGTATATACCCGCGTATAAGTTGAGATATTTTGGACAAAAAAAAAAGACTTCAAAGTGGGGGTGTCGACTTATACGTGGGGCTATAAAAAATGAAAAGAATCGAAAGTTCAAAAATTTCTTTATATAATGCAGTTGTTTTCTTTCCGTGCTCAAATTGGATGACTTATCAAATAAGTCACTTACTTGAAGTAATTTCATGACTTAAATTATGTGATGAACTAATCACAGAGTTTCATACTTTAACTAGAGTACGTTTCGATCAAACCAAAGAATTTTCGGCCCCCGAACAACCGATCAATATCGAGCAATAAAAAAGTTTCGCCAACACACCAAGAAAAGAGAAATGCAGATAGTCATTTTTAAAGATCGTCCGTTGATCATTTTTAAAAGAAAAACTTTACCGAAAAACATTGTGTTTCCATCAGGTGTGCTGGTTCGCACCCATGAAAAGGGATGGATGGATGCTGACGAAACAGTCGATTGGCTTAAAAATGTGTGGGATAAAAGACCAGGAGCAGCTTTCAAAAAACCTTCGCTTTTAGTATACGATTCTTTTCGTGGACACTTCTCTAAAGCAGTGGCAAAAGTGACAAAACACCTAAAAACGACTGTGGCCGTAATTCCGGGAGGATTAACATCCGTCATTCAACCCCTAGATGTCTGCCTCAATAAGCCCTTCAAAGTAAATGTTAGAAAATATTGGGCAGAGTGGATTAGTTCCGGTCGAGCAACATTTACAAAGGGAGGCAACATTAAAAAGCCCGATATTACATTAATTGCTCAGTGGGTTAAAGATGCTTGGAACGAAATACCCTCTGAAATGATTATAAAATCATTTAAAAAATGTTGTATTAGCAACGAACTAGACGGCACGGAAGATGATGCTGTTTTTGAAAGTGAAAATGACGACGAAGGCTCTAGTAGTGATTGTAACAATACAGAGTTCGAGACTGAAAATATGTATGATGACGAGCCAATGACGGCAGAAGAGTTCTATGAAATGTTTGGCGAATCTGACCATGAATCGGACGTTGAAGAATTTTGATTTTGTTTATTTACCAAGGTACTTTTTATCGTATATTAACTTTTTTTCCTCAGATGATTTTGAATAAATGTAGTACTTAAAAAAATTTTTTTCGAAGTTTCTCGATTGATTTCGAAAGTGGGGGGTCGGCTTATACGCGGGTTTCTTATTTTCTATGAATTTTTTATGTCGAAGTGGGGGGGGGGGGGTCAACTTGTACGCGGTATCGACTTATACGCGAGTATATACGGTATAGGTCCCAGTAGGCTGTAAATTTTATGGCATATTTTTTACCTAATGGTAATGAAAGAGTTAAATTAGAGAATGTTGATATTTATATGTGCTGTTTAATAATTTTTTAATGTTGCAAATTAATTTTTAATTCTAGGATTAACACTATATTGTTTTAAATTTAATGAAACTATTAAAATTGTGCAACAGTAATTGTATAATTTTGTGCCAAAGCATTAGTCTTGCAAGGAAATTGTTAATTGCAATTTATTTATTAAATAATTATTTTTCAGAAAAATATTTTGATATGAATAAAAAACATGCTCGAGATGCTCTAGATATCTACAAAAAATTTCTGATTAGAATGGATAGAGTTGCTGAATTCTTGAAAGTTGCTGAGGTAAACTTTTCATTGAATTCTTTAGAGCTTTAATGTTTTCCACTTTTAATCTAAAGAGACTGTTTCATTTCTGTAATATCATGCACCATATATATATCTATTTAAAGAAAAGGTAGATGCAGACGTCGCGGCGCTCAATGAACTGGAAGTTGATCTGTCAGCACTATCCTTGCACTATCCAGGGCAGATGTTTTTATTTTATTCAGCTTATAATTCCTTACTAAATGTAGTATTTCATCTGTGTGTACTCCGTCTTTGATATGATTTAAATCAAACTCCTCGTCATTATAAATATCACGAATACACATCGAATAGTTTTCTGGTTGCAATTTTCTAATTTCGACTATGCGTAATGTATGCTTTGCACATGCGCGCGTTGAAAGAAATGTTTAATAAAGTAAAGAAATAAATATTAAGCTAGTTTTTTTTTTGTAAATTTTGATACCCGTTAGATCATAATTGCTCTTTATTTCATAAATTACGGTTTCATATTTTTAATTTTATAATTTTGGCATGCCATCTTGCCAGATTTAAATTGATGATCTATAATCCGGAATCGGCGAAGTCCCGATGAGTCCAGATTAAAGACTTTTGACTGTTTTACATTTTACTGGTCTAAAAATGAATTGATCAAAACTCCATTTTAGCAATCTTTTTTATCATAAAAACCTCATTTTTATTGTACTTACATCTTTTTATTATGTGTTTACTCAAAACATTAAATTTTGTGCATTCATTTTTTATTTTATTCTTTATTTTGTGAAAGTAAACAATTTTTAGAAAGTAAAACTTGCATTTATTCCCCCCCCCCCTAATAAAACGCATAACTATGAGCGCCTGTGTGAAAAACCGTGGCACTGGGAAATGAATCTTGTATGTTTTCCATGGAAGTTAAGGGGTTAAAGTAAAGTTATTTAGAATGCTTTTGTGTATTTGGAAGAGAAAGACAATTCAGTGTTTTTAATAGCCCTCCTAGAAAGTTGCTACAAAGCAAGCACAACCCATATTTATCAAAGTAAACTGACAACAGAATTAAAAAAGATATCGTCTGAAATTATTACTTATATGTTGCTCAAGTGATTTTTATATAATAGGATAGTCTAATCTTAAGCATTGGTTGATATTTCATTTAAAGCTTTGACAGTAATAGAATATTACCCTAATATAAAGTTCTGAAACTTGTTTCGTTGTTTAATTTTTATTTTATGTTCAATATATTTTAAACATTCAAGAATACATTGTCTATAAAAGTAAAAACACTATTGCTTGGTTAATTGTTTTTCATCTTTGGTTGGGTTTTGATTTCATTGAAGTTTATACATTGAAGTTTGTTTTGGTAAAATACTTTACTCTTTTGGTAAAATACTTTACCAAAATAGAAAAATTAAATAAATAAAGAAAGAATTTTACCCTGGTAAAATACTTTATCAAAACAGAAATGTAAGGTAAGGATTTCCATTTGATCCCTAAATGTATCGGGTCAGTCCATAAGTTCGTGCACATTAAGAGTATGCGTGGAATTCACTATGACACATTTACTAAAATAATTTTGAACCTTTTGAAACTTGTTATCGTTTGACTAACATATTATTCAGTTCATCACCAACTTTCGTAAATATCGAACACATTTAATACCCATAGAAGATGAATATAGATAACCAGTACAAACATGCTGTGCTACATTCTTTTATTTTCATGTGATGAATCTGCCAGGCAATAAAAATTAATAGTGTACGTGGTGAGCACACTATTAGTGTAAGAACTGCCCAGAAATGGTTAAAAAAAAATTTAAAGTTGGAAAAAGCAGCATTGATGATGAATCCCATTTCAAGACGTTTTGAACTGTTAGAACCAAATCAAACGATTAATTCAAAAGTTTATTGTGAACAACTTTGCTGTCTAAACTCAGAATTGATCAAAAAATGCTCATGATTTGTGAATATCAAGAAAGTGTTGTTTCTTGATAATGCTAGACCGCTTATGACTCGAACAACGCTGCAAAAAATTAGTGAATTTAATTGGGAGCTTTTGCCGCATCCTGCTTACTCCCCAGATATTGCCCCAAGTGATTTTCACTTATTTCGTGCCTTACAAAATTTTTTAATGGGAAAAAAATCAAATTATAAACAGGATGTACACAATGAACTTTCAAGTTTTTTTGCATCAAAACCAGAGTCTTTCTACAGCAATGGCATAAAAAAGCTGCCTGTAAGATGGCGAAACATCATAGATAATGGAGGAAAATATATAATTGATTAAAATGTTAAATTGTGTTTTTTTATATTTAAAAATTTACCAAAAAATGCACACGAATTTATGGGCTGACCCAATATATGAAATTAATACTGTTTTGTATATATATATATATATATATATATATATATATATTTCTGTTATATTATTTCCAAACATTCAGTTTTGTAATAAAATATTTGTCAATAACTTTTAAATGTATTTCATCAGTTTTCTATCCATGTACTTTCTCTTAAAAGTTTGTTTCTGATTTTTGTTAGAGCTAATGTGTAAAATCTTTTTCAGAACATTGGTATCAATAAAGGTGACATACCTGATTTAACTAAGGTAAGGTTAATTTTTTAAAGAATAATACATTGCTCATCCCAAGATGCATTTTCTGTTAAATTTGAAATATCTACATTAATGCAAACATTAAAGATGCTTATCAACAATAAAGCTTAGCCTTCTTTTTAAAATACTGTGTATTTTTACCATAAGTTGAGCCATTTTGACATTTCATATTTTAATATTTAATTTGCTGTTAATATATCCCCTAACAACATTTATGTTTCACACTGCTTAATGTTTTAGTCAATCTAATGTTTAGTTGAAATTTCTTCTTTTTTTTTTTTTAATTATACGTTAAGTTTTAATTTTTGGAAATTAATCTAATTTTTATTGCATGCTTCCCGAAAATTTATTATTTTATTTTTTGGAACTCCTTTTTTCACTATTTTAGTTGGCACAACGTTGTGGGAATCTCCCTATCTTTAGTTCTAAGCATGTGAGTCATTTATTTTTCTTTTTAGTTTTTATATGGGGTGTTGAATTTCCTTTTAAAATTAGCATTTGAATACTTTTTTGGCCCAGATTCCTTTCCTTTTTAAATCTAATACTAAAATTTAAAAATATTAATTTTTCATTTAAAAATTGCGCTAACACAAGGAGCATGAATTTTTCTTTGCGTATTTTTCATTACCTTTAAATTTCTTCAAATTAGTACTGAATGTACTGGATCTTGCTACTTGCACAAATCATTTTATTGTGTTTAATTACTAAAGTAATTTTTTAAAAATTTTAATGTTTTTCTAAATAGGATAAAATTGGATGCAATGTGTATTAAAATGATAAAATTTATGCCGATATTTTTTATCTTTTATGAAGGCTCCCAGTAGTCTTCTGGAAGCCCTAGAGCAACATTTAGCCACCTTAGAGGGAAGGAAAGGTTCTACATCAGCTGCATCTGCTGCTGCAAGGTATAACGCTTATTAGTTTGTCATTATCTCGATTTTCTTGCATTAATGCATTTAAAAGTAAATTTTTATTGAGTTCAAGCATAGTTAGATCAATTCTGCTCTGTTTTACAATTTTTATATTTTCCCTTTTAATGATTCCTCAGTGCTTGTTCCTGTTACCTTGTTTTATTTTCCTGCTTTGAATTTTACAAATATAATATATTTAACGATGTTGTTGTAAAATACAGAAATATTCTTGGAAACATCATTCATAATCATTTTTCTTGTAGTTACACATTCATGTGATTTTTAAAAATTATATATTTATGCATTCTTTTTCGTGCCTCTGCCTGAAAGGCATGTCACACTGCACGTATAGTTTGATTTACTAATTCTTTGAAATATCTTTATTTTTAATCAAGATATTTATGCATCTTTTTTCGGGCCTCTGCCTGAAAGGCAGTGTAACAATGCACGTATTCTGCATGTTTAACTGGATTTAAAGCTCTCTGAAATTTTTTATTTTTAAAGGGAATACTGAATATTATGAGTGGTGGCTGTTAAAGTTTTTATATAATTAACAGTGAGGAAAATTCTGCCTGGACTTGATTGAAATAAAATTTACATTTAAATCTGTTTTTGTTAGTCATGTAGTATTTAGTCACATTGCTGATTTATGTGGAAGATACACATGTGATAATAAAAGGCTTTGTTTTGGGTTGAAGTTGTTAATTTTAAGAATGAAGAAAATGGCGAGAATTTATGTGGAAACTGAGTTATGGAATAATGAGAACTTTTATCTTTGGTTGGAATTGTTTATATGTCTTAAGGATAGTTTTTAACTTCATGGCAATATATATTTATTTATAAGCTTATAAGCTATTTTTCATTTATAAGCTTTATCGTGGTTTCTATTTTATACATTCAGTCAGATCTTGTGTATAGATTCTAGTCCATTACATGTTTTACTGTTTGCCAGTAAATTATACATCATTATCACTTGGCTACAAGTAAAGAAATTTTTTTTAAATCTCCAAGACAGAAATATGCGAGTTATACTTTTTAAAAAATGTTAATGCTTGTAATTTTACTAAAAATGTATGTGGTAAATATTAATGAAATTTTGCATATTAATGCAGAATTTAATAAATTAAAAGTATAATACAGTAGTCAACTAAAAAAGGGGGAAATAGTTTGAGCTGATCATGTAGTTTAAAACTTCATTGCTTAAGATTCTGATGTTGATTTCTACAGATTGAATATTAATTTAAACTAAAACTACATCTCTTCTCTCCTTAAAATTAACTCTCGAGTATGTTATTCTAAAAAGTTGAATACAAATTGGATGGTGAGATGGGGGTCCTTATCAACTTATTCTCGGAAATGAAAGTACTACTGATTTGATTTTGGATAACTTAGTAATTCTGTGCTGTGAATAATTTTTATTTATATGTGCCATTGTAAAATTTTATAGTAAAGGCATGTAATGATTGATCAGATTTGCATAAGGTTCTTTCCTACACATTTGTTTGCTAGACTGTGACTCTTCATATCTATGTTAATTACTTATTGTTTCAGACATTTTTTAATGTTTTTCATTACTATTGAAGTAAGCTTAATTCTGAAAAAGGACTCTTTTCTGTTTTTAAAATGTTTTTGAATAACTCATAATAAGTATATTCAGATTAATAAATGACAATCAAAAACTTGTGGGATTTGTATGGTTGTGTGGAGAGAGATCAGAAGTTGTTAGCTTGTGTAATCTTGGTTGGTCGTATAAATCACTATCACTTATTCCAAAAATTTATTTCCACATTATTAAAATAATTTCAGATGTTAATTTAACCTTATCTTTCATTATAGTGATTCACTCTTATTAAAAAGTAAATTTTTTTATGTTAAGCATGTAATGCATGATTGCATGGTTATGTTATTTAGTAATACATTTTATTTAATTTTGTTTTATTGCATGCTTCTTGTTTATTTATGCTTTTTCTTCCCCACTCCTGGTTTTTATCCTTGCCTGCAACTTTATTCAATTTGCATCTTACCTGCTGTATCGTAATAACTTAAAAAAAGAGCTACAAACTTGCGAAATGCTGTATCTGCTTTATCACATACGAGCAATGCGTTCAGCAGTGCTGGAGAGAATTCAATGCAACAGGAAGTAAATGGGGTCAAAGTAGATGAAAATGTAAGGAAGGCTGTTGAAGAAGAAGCAGAAGTTATGAATCAGCTTAAGGTAAATTTGCAATAAACCTTCATTATACATAAATAAGAAATATTATTTAGTTTTAATGCATTTTTGTATGATATAAACTTTTATAATAATACCATTAAATTAAAAGTGCATACTTAAATGTGTGTATTAAGGCAAGATACCCTCACAATTAATTGGTAGGACCTTGCATTGTACAGTACTAAAAGAAAATATTTTCTGAATATGCTTGTCCTTAGTAATGAGTACTTAATAGTAAAATTATAAAATACAGCCATCACATATAAAAATATAATTCACAATTATCTTCTAAGTTCAAATTGTGCGTTATGGATTGTTATATTTTGTGAATGAAAATTATTTTAGGTGTGATGTGTTATGTAAAATTTTATATTCCATTTTGTATTTTAAAGCTGTAACTTGAAATTTAGAATTTGAGCATTATTTCTCAAATTCAACAGTTGATTAGCAGTAATTCAAAAGATACATTTAAAAAAATTAGAACTTGATTCTCTTTGCTTGAAATAATAAATTATGTATAAATAATTTAAAAGTGAAGTATTAGAAAGAAAAGTTTTTAAATCATGAAATCTTGAGATTTCTGAAAAAGGAGTATAACTACTTGCTTATTTAACCATGAAGGCTTTTTCATTTCAAGACGAACATTTAATTCAAACAAGTTACACGGACGTTTTCATTTAAAGACATTGTGGTAGAAAATTATGCTATGAAACACTGTTAGGTAAAAGATGTAAAAATAATATCTAGTGTTGCAGAGTATTATTTTGTGATTTTCCAAATTTCAAAATGCTGTTTCCTGAACCCACAGATGATTTATTCCCAGAACAAAAATATAAAATAGACAGATATGTATGAAATCTTAATTTGTGAAGTACTTATGAGTTTCCTTTATTTAAATTATATAATATATCTGAGAGTACTGTTATGAAATCCCTGTGAAGTTTGTAGTTTGTGAAATGGATTAAGTGTATTTATTGAGTCACTTAAAAATTTCATGTAAATATGTTTTTGTTATATACATAAGGCATTAATAGATAACTGCTTACTATTCAAATTGTCCACAGTCTTCAGAAGTCTGTTCCATGATAATACAGTGCATAATTACATTCTCCTTGAACAACTATGATTGGCATCAAGCATAAAAGGTTGATTCAGAAGTCAAACAACAAAAATCAGCGTTATACCTACAAAATTTTCACAGGACTAGTTTCGATGGTTTTACCGAACCATCATCTTCAGCTGCAAAACCGCAAATGAACAAGATAGGAAATAATGATTAGATAAGATAAGAAAGCCTGAACAAGAATAAGCAAGTGGCGCCATCTGTTGGCGAAACCAGAACTAAAACATAATTTCTCTAAAAGCCGAAGGCAAATTTGGATTGGAATTAGGATCGTTAACTAGAACAGAAAGATTTTTATGAATGTGAAATGCCTCTAGAAAATCCAGTTTTCCAATGGAAGATGTCTTTTGAATAATTTTGGCAGCAGAAAAATTGAAAGTGTGATTTTCGGACCAGCAATGTTGAGTAACAGAAGACTTCTGTGTTTCCTTTTTTCTAACATATGCCTCATGTTCTTTGATGCGAAATTTTAAGGCTCTCTTAGTTTGGCCAATGTAAATTAAACCACACTGGCAAGGAATCCTATAAATACCCCAGGAATTCATATCCGGAATGGGGTCCTTGAGTATAGAAGTTGGAATTTATTGATGGGAGAATAAACAACCCGAAAGTTAAATTTCTGCAAAATATGTGCAACTTTATAGCTAATTGATGGAAAGAAGGAAACGACAACAGAATTTTTATAATCTCCTAAAATAAGAGTGTGGCTTTTAGTGTGTTCAGATGAGAATTTTTTAACTGCTTGATTAATAATGTTGGGTGAAAAGCCCCTGTCAATAGCTATTGCTTTTAAATAATTTAGTTCTTCATCAAGGGCTAGTTTGGAGGAGCAAACTTGAAGAGCACGGAAAACATAGGAATAAAATGAAGCTAACTTTTGTTTAGTCGGATGACATGATTTAAAGTGTGGTGGAAGGCAAACCGATGAAGGTTTACGGTAAACTGTAGTACTGAAGTTGGATGTGTTACGTGTGACCAGAATGTCAAGAAACGGAAGAGAATTGCAAGTCTCAAGTTCAAAAGTGAACTGAATAGCAGGATCAATAGAATTCATTGTTGAAAGAACTTTATTTAAATCATCGTTATTACCTTCAAACAGGGTAAAAGTATCGTCTACGTAGCGGAACCATGCCGGGAAGTTTAAAGTTTCAAACAATTTTGATTCATAATAATGCATGTAGATATCAGCCAGGATGGGACTGAGGGGGCTTCCCATGGCTAATCCCTCAGTTTGCTTGTAATATTTATTTTGGAAAACAAAATGTGTTTGTTTCAAACAGAGTGAGAGAAATTAGCTCCTCAATTTCGACGCAAGAGAAATGAAATTCGCGAAGTCTGGTTTCTAGACATCTTAATGCACCCTCCACTGGGACATTGGTGAATAATGATTTTACATCAAAAGAAACCATGAGTAAATTACTAGGAGAAATGTTTTTAACCTTTTTTACAAACTCTATTGAATTTTTTATGGTGTAAATGTTATTGTCTAATAGAGTGGAAAATCTAGAAACTAAATATTTAGCTAAAGGATACGAGGCAGTACCTAAATTTGATACAATAGGGCGGAAAGGAATACCACTTTTATGAATTTTGGGAAGAGCATATAATCTGGCACAATTCGCAACAGATGGGATAAGCGAATGTTTTAAGTTGCTTGAAATGATTTGCGAAGATTTGATCGCAGTTCTTATTTTGGATAAGTCCGAAGGTGAAGGATCTTTAGGGATCGGATTATATGGTCCTTCGTTTAAGAGTTTAGTGACACCATCGATGTAAGTGTTCTTATCCATGACGACTATCTGGCCACCTTTGTCGGCCTTTGAAATGATAATATCCGGGTTAGAATGCATTTCGCACATTGTAGCTCTTTCTCTCGCAGTTAGATTTGGTTTCAAAGGTTTATTATTGAATTTCACATTATGAGCGATAAGATGCCTAATCATTTCTTTCTGTGAATCTGAAACTTTACTGAACTTGAAAGCTTTTTCGATAGGAGCCAAACTCTTTGAAATGGAGGGTTTACAGGTTTGTGAGAAGTTAAAATTATATTTTAGAATTCTCTCTTGTTCTTCTGAAAGACTAACATTAGAAATATTAACTATTGGCTTGATGTTTACAATGGGAAGATTTTTTGAACTACTTGAACTGGAAGACTGTAAAAGAAGTTTTTCGAATTTAACTGCAAGGGTGTTTTTATGACGGTTAACTGCATTCTCCGTTCTAGACCAAGACTTTTGTTCAAGGGCAGTGAATTTTGGATATGATTTAGCAAGTTCCAGATGAAGCTTATAGAGTTCATGTTCAATTTTGGACAATTGTTGACGTGTATCCCTTATCACGGACCGAAGTAAGGCAAGCTTGCAATTTAACAGAATTCTTGAAACGCGACTCGAAGGTTTTTGATTAGATTTGATTTGAATAAAATTGGGGATCAATTTTTTACATTTACATTTAAGTAAAAAGTCGAGATGATTCAGGAATTTTTGCCGTTTCAGGCGTAAGAACAAGAAGTTCTTTCAGATCTTCTTTCAGAAGAACAAGAGAGAATTCTAAAATATAATTTTAACTTCTCACAAACCTGTAAACCCTCCATTTCAAAGAGTTTGGCTCCTATCGAAAAAGCTTTCAAGTTCAGTAAAGTTTCAGATTCACAGAAAGAAATGATTAGGCATCTTATCGCTCATAATGTGAAATTCAATAATAAACCTTTGAAACCAAATCTAACTGCGAGAGAAAGAGCTACAATGTGCGAAATGCATTCTAACCCGGATATTATCATTTCAAAGGCCGACAAAGGTGGCCAGATAGTCGTCATGGATAAGAACACTTACATCGATGGTGTCACTAAACTCTTAAACGAAGGACCATATAATCCGATCCCTAAAGATCCTTCACCTTCGGACTTATCCAAAATAAGAACTGCGATCAAATCTTCGCAAATCATTTCAAGCAACTTAAAACATTCGCTTATCCCATCTGTTGCGAATTGTGCCAGATTATATGCTCTTCCCAAAATTCATAAAAGTGGTATTCCTTTCCGCCCTATTGTATCAAATTTAGGTACTGCCTCGTATCCTTTAGCTAAATATTTAGTTTCTAGATTTTCCACTCTATTAGACAATAACATTTACACCATAAAAAATTCAATAGAGTTTGTAAAAAAGGTTAAAAACATTTCTCCTAGTAATTTACTCATGGTTTCTTTTGATGTAAAATCATTATTCACCAATGTCCCAGTGGAGGGTGCATTAAGATGTCTAGAAACCAGACTTCGCGAATTTCATTTCTCTTGCGTCGAAATTGAGGAGCTAATTTCTCTCACTCAACTCTGTTTGAAACAAACACATTTTGTTTTCCAAAATAAATATTACAAGTAAACTGAGGGATTAGCCATGGGAAGCCCCCTCAGTCCCATCCTGGCTGATATCTACATGCATTATTATGAATCAAAATTGTTTGAAACTTTAAACTTCCCAGCATGGTTCCGCTACGTAGACGATACTTTTACCCTGTTTGAAGGTAATAATGATGATTTAAATAAAGTTCTTTCAACAATGAATTCTATTGATCCTGCTATTCAGTTCACTTTTGAACTTGAGACTTGCAATTCTCTTCCGTTTCTCGACATTCTGGTCACACGTAACACATCCAACTTCAGTATTACAGTTTACCGTAAACCTTCATCGGTTTTGCCTTCCACCACACTTTAAATCATGTCATCCGACTAAACAAAAGTTAGCTTCATTTTATTCCTATGTTTTCCGTGCTCTTCAAGTTTGCTCCTCCAAACTAGCCCTTGATGAAGAACTAAATTATTTAAAAGCAATAGCTATTGACAGGGGCTTTTCACCCAACATTATTAATCAAGCAGTTAAAAAATTCTCATCTGAACACACTAAAAGCCACACTCTTATTTTAGGAGATTATAAAAATTCTGTTGTCGTTTCCTTCTTTCCATCAATTAGCTATAAAGTTGCACATATTTTGCAGAAATTTAACTTTCGGGTTGTTTATTCTCCCATCAATAAAATTCCAACTTCTATACTCAAGGACCCCATTCCGGATATGAATTCCTGGGGTATTTATAGGATTCCTTGCCAGTGTGGTTTAATTTACATTGGCCAAACTAAGAGAGCCTTAAAATTTCGCATCAAAGAACATGAGGCATATGTTAGAAAAAAGGAAACGCAGAAGTCTTCTGTTACTCAACATTGCTGGTCCGAAAATCACACTTTCAATTTTTCTGCTGCCAAAATTATTCAAAAAACATCTTTCATTGGAGAACTGGATTTTCTAGAGGCATTTCACATTCATAAAAATCTTTCTGTTCTAGTTAACGATCCTAATTCCAATCCAAATTTGCCTTCGGCTTTTAGAGAAATTATATTTTAGTTCTGGTTTCGCCAACAGATGGCGCCACTTGCTTATTCTTGTTCAGGCTTTCTTATCTTATCTAATCATTATTTCCTATCTTGTTCATTTGCGGTTTTGCAGCTGAAGATGATGGTTCGGTAAAACCATCGAAACTAGTCCTGTGAAAATTTTGTAGGTATAACGCTGATTTTTGTTGTTTGACTTCTGAATTAGTATTTATTCGGCGTGTTATTGTGTCTTAATAAAAGGTTGAGTTAAAATTTTTAACCTATCTTGAAGATTGAAGTTAAAATTTCCTTTAACAATCTGTTGCTTTCATTTGAGCCCCAAGATCAAGAATGTATAGTTACCAGTACTAATATTTTTTATGTTATACTGACCTGACAGTTAATAAGAATTTCTTAAGAATCTCTTTCTGCCAGAAGAAATCGCATTCCATGTAAATGGAGTTGCACAAATCACCACAGCTGGCAAACTTAGAGTTGTAGGAAAAGACCATGTGGCTTATAAATACATTTTAGGTTATCCTAAGTTTAGTGGCTATTGTGGTGCAATGTAACATAATATTTAGTCTGTTTTTCTTTTGTGACTAATAATTTAAGTGTGTACTCACATGTGCAATTTTTTTTGAGGGGGGGCAAAGGCTGTTGCAGATTTTCTTTGAAGTCAATAAAGCTCTGCCACACTTTGCAAATTATATGCAACATAAGTTGAAGCTTTGATTTCCAGGACAATGGGATTGGCAAAAAGGGATCTGTTGCATGGCCAACAAGAAGTTTTCACTAGACTTATTCTATTATTTTGCTTAAGTGAGGTTTATGATGAAAGAATTGATAATCTTGACTTCTTTGAAGAAAATATTACACAAGCTATGTTTTTTAAATGTATGCAAACATTTCAGTAGATATTCATTCTTGAGTGTGGATTAAAACTGAATAATGCTTTCTTTTTTTTGGACTGTGATTAATGGTGCATATATGAAACTTATTTTATTCATCTTTTTGAAGTACTAAATTAAATAGTTGCTCTTTCTATCCATTTCACATACCTTACAAAGACATCATAAAATCCCACAATTACCATAATTTCTAGAAGAAAAGCCACATCAGCATAAATGGTGCAATAAGTTAAATTGCACTTGCCATCACTGTGAACATTATAGATGCAAAATTTTGACCTGTCCTGATTTATGGCATATCAGTTAAGAAAAGTAAATGAAATGAAACTAACTCAAAAATTTAATAGAGGTAAGAAATGTTGAAAATGTATTTACATTCAAGAATGTACTAATATTTACCCACTATATGTAAAGAAGTCCATATATGTAATACTTGTACTATGTTATGAAAAGTATTACAAGTAGATGTTAAATTGAGTGATAGAAGAAAGTTTAAAATTAAAATTTTGCTTACAAAAAGAATTACAGCAAACTGTGCATCATATGAAGCTATCAAAAAATCTGTTTCTTTCTTTATCTGAATTAAAAAGATTTATGAAATCCTGGTCTACCAAGGCTTCCAGATCGTCACATTCATAGGTCTGCAGACTGTTTATCTGGGGATATAATTTCAGCTTCTTGAATCCTGATGTTATTGATGATTTTATAAATTTCCACGCACTTCCTACCCATGTTGCAGCTTCTTCATAAGATGCTGCACATGTTTTGCCACTTTGGTGTGTATGTGTAATCCTTCACTCATCTTACACTCCTACCATCTTTGGACTTCAGCTTTAAAGGGTTTATCACCTGATAAATCTAATGGGTGTGAGATTTTTGTCACCAGGAATTATTGCTAAAGTCTTAGACAATTTTTGGCATATGGTTTTCACCGACTTAAGTATATGAGAATGCATGGAATCCATTATCAACAATTCTTTTGATTGGAAAAAAAGATCCCTTACAACACTGCCGAACTTTCTGTAGCTACTCATGCATGATTGTTTCTTACATCCACCCATTCTCGTTTGAACAAATAGTTATGCCATTATGAAAATCTCCCTTCGGAATAATTTTCCTTTTAAAAATGATCATCGGCTTTTGCTAACGCACATGTAAGTGACGTTCTTTCGTGTCCCATCGTAAGCACAGATACAGTATCAAGTATCATCGTAAGCACAGATACAGTCATCAACAGTTTTGTTACAGGAGAATCAAAAGCTAACAGCCTTTCATCCATATTTATTATCTGTGATGGAAGAAGTGTTTTCTTGTGAATAATATGTCTCATATTTTATAAAATATGCTTTCTTATCCTACCAGTCCATTGGTGACTGTTGCTCTAGTACGCATAGAAATATTTTACCTTTTCATACATCTGCTGCAACAGCAAAGCCATTTATTGTCATTTGTTTCATCATAAATTTTGCTTGTAAGGGAATTTTTACAATTGAAATTACTATTCCTTTTCCTCATTGCTCCTTTATTCAATTTGCAAGGTCATCCTCTAGATTTAGTCATCAGATTCGAGTGCAAAGTTCGCCGATGACGTCAACCAAATTTCTCGACTACATTTACCGTTACATTTATCGTTGACACATTATTGCATAGAGGATACAAACTGCAGAGTACGTAGTCACGAAATGGAGGGCAAACAGAGAAGAATGTCATATGATGCTACTTTCAAACGTAAAGTAATTCTTTATGCTGAAAAAAATGGCAATAGAAAGGCAGGGAGAGAGTTCAACGTAGCTGAGAGCAATGTTCGCTTGTGGCGGCAACAGAAATTGTCACTGTTTGCAACTAAAGCTAGTAGAAAGAAATTCACTGGCCCTTGCAAAGGAAGACACCCTAAAATTGAAGAAAAAGTTTTGGAATTTGTATGTGAAAGGAGGAAGAATGGACAACCTGTGACTAGTGACACCATAAGAAATAAAGCAAAAGAGGAGGCTGAAGTTCTTGGAATACCGAAACAAGAGTTTAAGGCTAGCCGTGGATGGGTGGATCGGTTTATGAAGCGGATGGGTTTATCTCTAAGACGCCGTACAAGACTATGCCAAAAGCTTCCTGCAGATTTTGAGGAAAAACTACTAACATTTCAGCAGTATGTCATCACACTTCGGAAGGAAAAAAATTTTTCAATGGGGCAAATTGGCAACGCTGACGAGATGGCAATTTGGTTTAATATGCCTCGTAACTACACCATTACGGAGAAGGGGACTAAGGAAGTTATGATCTAAACTTCGGGATGTGAAAAACAACACGTAACAGTGATGCTGGCAATAACAGCAGACGGGTGCAAACTTCCCCCTTAATCTTCAAACGGAAAACATGCCCTAAAACCCCTAAGAATGAAAAGCTGTTCCCAGATGATGTCCTGATTCGAAACCAAGAGAAGGGGTGGATGACGGAATCATTAATGCTTGATTGGCTCCGAAATGTATGGAAACGCCGTCCCGGTGGGCTCTCTAATCCATCATCAATGCTTTGTCTGGACGCATTTCGTGGTCATCTCGACGACGACGTAAAAAAGAAGATCCTAGGCAGTGATCTTGTTATCATTCCTGGAGGGATGACGTCTGTGTTACAACCCCTGGAAAAGCATTGAAGCACCAATGATTGTGAAATCTTTCAAGAAATGCTGCCTTTCAAATTCATTGAATGGCAGTGACGATGACGTGCTCTGGAACGCCGAGGATGACGATGATGAGGAAAGAAGAAATGAATCTGCTTCTGACGAAGAGAGCTGCGAGGATTTCAGTGATGAAAACATTAGTGAATAAAGACGTTTACTATTAATCACTGATTGTAGAAACTGTTAGCTAGATAGAAATGTTACGATTTATTTCATGTTCATATTTTACGATAGATACCGTATATACGGTAATGCTAATTAACAATGATTGTTTCACATGACAATAGCCCACTAATAGGTTAATTCTATGTTCTGTTACTTTATGTATAAATCCATTGTTGTATAAAATATGGTATCTAAATTTAAATAAAATTATCATACCATTAATTTATAGTTTATATACAAATCCATTGTTGTATAAAATAAGATTCAATAAATTCCTCATATCATTGATGCGCATTACATTCGCCGACAAACAATTTTTTTAATATTTAAAGTTTTAAAATGGGGATGCGCATTAGATTCGATGGCGCATTAGATTCGCATAAATACGGTACATTAAACTTAAAACTAGCAGTATAGCTTCTGTACTCTTTAAGTGTCATTTTCAAAAATTTCCTACTTATGTAAAAACTATCCAACAAGTATTTATACCAAAGCTGTGGGACCTATATCTGGCAGAATGACAAGAAGAATCTATTCATGCTGAAAGGGAAATGTATCTGAGTTCGTTATTGCAACACTAGTGGAGTCATGGCACCATTTGAAAAAACCTTAGTAGATTTACAGTGGAAAGGGGAAGAGAGGGGAGATGGTGGATCCTGGCAAATTTGGGCTATTTTTGTTGCTCTAAAGTTAGTCTTTTTATTAAGTGCTTGAAGTTCAGCCGTACCTTTTATAATTAGTCTTGTGTGGAAAATGCAACCATAAAGTATACATAATTTTAAGTATCTAGCTGGCCTTTTTGATCATATGCTAAAATTGTTTTATTAATTCATTGGTTACTACTTATTAGTTTTTAATGTGTAATTAAAGAAAATAACTGATTCATAAACAATCTATATTACATTGCAATTCATGAGAAAAGATTTTACCAATATTGACATCCTAATTTTAGAATTAGATTCATATACTCTGTACTTTGAAATTATTATAAAATTGAGAATTAAGCAGTCAAATTTTCATGTATTTCAGTATAAATTTTTGTTCATCATTTAAGATATGTTGCTGTTTTTATGTAGTTGTAAAAAATGGAATATTTTAGCATCAGTCTAAAGTAGAAAACATTGAGTAATAATTAAATAAATTTTATCCATGTAAATATTTTAAATATAATAGTCAGTTCTAAGAGCTAATGGACATTAAGTTACAGAGTGTAAATATGTTTTAGAAGTGTGCTTTAGAAACATAGTTAATCTTTTACGAAATTGAGGACATGAGGAAAGAAGAGAATGAAATGATAAAATTGAATGTTATTTAAATGAATGAAATTTAATGGGGCATAAATTTACTGACTATTAAGCTTTTCAGCATTTTGAATAAAGAATATGCAAATTGTGAACTGGCATAGTCTTGTACTGGAACCGTTTACAGAACTTGTACAACTCTTCAAAAACTGCATGTGACTATATTATCAGTGACGTTAGATTGTCATAGTTAATAAGTGATATGGTATATTTGGCAGACTTTGATCATTGTAAGCTGAATAATGTTAAAATAATTTTTGATACAATTCAGAATTGATGTAGTATATTTAATTTAAATGTATTATCTCAGAAGTATGTTTAATTTAAATGCTATTATGCTTTCATATCATAGTATCATATAAATGTGATTATCAGTTTCCTTTGAAATGTGTGTTATCTGTGATTATTTAATTTTTGAGGATTTTTAAAAATTATTAGGATCAAAAATCCATTTCAGAAGTTTATAATGTGCATTAGTTCTGATGTAACAGTAGCATGACTTATAAGCTTCAGGTTGCTTTTATGTGATAAATTGCATGTAGAATTTTTATAACAAATTAACACTTTTGATATATAAAACTAGAAGCGGTGAGCAACATTTGGTAAGTTTTAAGTGATTTGTCAATCTATCTTACTGTTTTGTTAAGGGGAGGGAAATTAAAAATGTTTACATAGTAAGGTTTTTAGCTGATTATTTTCTTAATAAAATTCATGATTTAACAACATAATAAGAATGTCATTTAAATAAAATTCTTTTGACTGATTAAAATTGTTAGACATTTTTTTTCACCAAGTTGTTATGAATATACAACACATAATACATGAATAAATTTTATAAAGTCATCTGAGGAAGATAATTTTAATTGCTTTTAAGAAAGTTCTATGATCAGGTGGGGAAAATGTAGATGTTTCTAAAGAGCTAACTAGGGTCTTAGAAAAAAAATAATTTTTTTGGAGGATGATTATAATATTCATTTATATGCAGAGTAATTTTTTTAATTTGAAAGCATTTTCTAGTATTTGAAGCTTTCAAAACAGACTAAAATAACTGAAATTGCTTTAAGATTTTATCTTATGTGAGAAAACATTTTTTAATGTGATATTTACCTTCATGAAAAAAATTGTATCTAACTAGTACAGATTTCAAATCTTGCAACATCTAGTTTTAGTACTGTATTAATGTGATTAAAAATTCAGCTTGATCAAGCCATAATATTAATTAGAATAATCCAATAAATAATGTAAATATTTATTGGGGAAATATGAAAATTTTATCTAACAACTAAAAGTTAATATAATTTAGATATGCTTAAAGTAAGGCATTATATAAATGTGATCCTAGTGTATTATATTGTTTTACATTTATTTTCTAGGTACTTCATTATACAATACATTATGTGTGAAGTTTAAGTTTTTGCTAGATTTTTGAAAATTTCAATCTTAAAATAATCTTTTATTTATTCTTTTTTGAATTTGATGACTCAAACTTCTTATTTTTAAAACATATTTTGTAGTATGTATAAGTCATCAGATGTGTTAAGTTGTGTGTAATGCCTTTTTCTTTTTACAGAGACTATAGTTTTTTTTAATATCTATATATATAAAATTTGGAAATTAATTCTGATATAATTATAATCTGAGGTATCTTCATGTAATTTTTTGAGAAACGTGTAAAAAAAATAAATTGGTACTTGACCAAGAATTTTTAAAAGGGGTGAAAACCCCTTTTCGTTGTTTATATGCTTAAGTTGGAGATATGTTAAAAATTGTGTGTAATTTTTAACTGAGCACTATGCAGTATTTCAGTAACTGTTATTGGTTTTCAATTTTAGTTGTTCTCTTTCATGATTTGATAATTTAAATTTCTAAATGGCTCAGCTATTTTATTTTAATCTATGATTTCCGTTACTCTACTTAAAATTGTTGTAACATAAATCAATATGATTTTTAATTTCATAGAAATTGTACTTTAATATATAGAATATTCTTGCAAAATGCTGTACAAAATATCATACACTGAAAATGGCTTATAAAATATTTATTGTATGAAGTATTGCAAGTAATTGAAATTAAAGTATTCTTTATGTGTGCTAACCAGCCATAGCATGTGGAGTGTGAGAAGGTGAGAAGTGTCCTGCTCGGTCTCTTTCTTTGTGCTTCTACAAATCCTCTGTTTACTTCCATAAGAATTTTCAATGGCTACTTGTCATTGCATAGCATTTGGTTGTTTTTGCTAGATTTTCTTCTTTAGATAATCACAAGAATTACCACAATTAAAATCAGGCCACATTAATTGTGTTGAAAAGGTTTTGGATATTCATATGACATCACTTTGAGGTCATAACATTTCATGCCTGATATTCAAGATGAAGGCTGGAATTTAGATTTCTGCATGAACGTTTTAGGTTCAGTGCGATGTCTTATCAATATCTGGAATGTGTTTCTAGGGCAACTTAGCTTGGTGATCACCAATACCTGAAACTTTTTGTGAGAATGTATAAAAGTGAATGTTTTGTAGTATAGATCAGCAAATGTAATGCAACATAATAACCCATTGATTTTCTTTTGAGGATTTATGTAAAATCTGAGTTGCCTATCATAAAATTAAGAGTCCATTTCAAAATTGTATGAAAATTGGTGGATACATTTAGGACATCTACATATTGGATAATCACGTACATTTTATAAGCACCTGAATACCATATTTCTTGTTATATTTATTTTATATGCTATTTGTATAAGTCATTTTCAATGTATATTTATTGTGAAGATTTTGATATAAGTATTCTAAATGATATAACTTTATTTCATTTCTTGTTTCTTCATATCTATGTTTTTAAATTTAAGGTACTACTTAAAATACCTTTAATAATCAGTCAGTAAGACCCTTGATTGTATTTAGTATGTGCCAACTGATTGCTTTTTTGCTTTAGTTTGACAATGATTCTCCTCTTCTATGGGAGCAACCTGCTTGGGAAGATTCGGTCAGTATGCTTCTCACTGCTGCTTTTCTGTAGTGCATGCACCTTTTCATCGAAGCAATATTTTGAGCTCAAATATGCATCAGAAAGTAATGAAATCCATATTAAATACTTGAAAGTCATGTTATAAAACTGATTTTTAGAACATATAAACCTAAAAAAATTATTCTATGTTTTTAAACATTTATTCTTTGATTTAATAAATATGAGCTAAAGTATTTGTTTTGTAAAAATATGATTTAAGTGCCTTATTCTTATTTGGGAAAATAAATCTGTAATTTAAAAAGACTTAATTTTCAAAATGAAGTGGTTTTTTTAATTGCTGGGTTAATAACTTCAGAAAAACAGTTGCAAGAACTCAATAAATAATTGATCCTGGTAATAACTAAAGTAGCTATATAACATTAACAGTTCCCTTGCTGCTTACAGTTTGCAGAATTTATTAATAAAACTTGCTTTTCTACTTATCTGTCTGTTTGGGAAATATTTAGATGCTGTTCGATCTTAAAATAAAACATAATTCTGGATTGTTATTAACAGTTCTATTTATTGAATTTTGAACACATTTAAAATTTATATGACTCAGAGCATGCAATTTCAGCATGTGTTGCTACATAAAATAAAACTTGCAAATACTTTGTAGTATATGATACATAAATTGGAAATGTGCGACATAAAATATGAAAAATGATGGTTAAGTCAGCATAGTTTTATGCATAAGTAATTAATTTTACCAAAAGTAAATGATCTCATGAAGATAATAAATAAATAAATTGAAAGTAAATAGTTTACGCTTTGATACATGACAAAGCATTGTGGTATGGATGATAAGATATTTTATTTTGGACAGTGGCAGCATATTTCTTTTAATAGCCGAGTTTATTGATAATATTTAAAAGATAATTAAATATCTTATGCTTTGCTAAGTGGTAACAGATTTATTTTAAATCAGCGAGTTTTCTGGTTAAATTGAAACATAAATATCTTATGCTTTGCCAAGTGGCAACAAACTGCTTTCAAATTGTTGACTTAATCAAAATTTCGTGAAGTTCAGACAAAGCATAAATTTAATTTAAAAAAAAAAAAAGAAAATTCAGAGTTTGGGCTTTGAGATGCCTATGGTCAGGTGAAAAACTACACATATTCAAAATCTGGCGACTAGTTGTCGCTGTTTTTTTGCAAAAGGAGAGAAATATGCGTGCAGATTCTTCATTATTTAATAAGATACTATTTATTGCTATTTTATTGATGGGCTTTTGATTTCCAGACTGATATAAATTAGTTATTAATTTTCATTAATGAGGATTAGTTTAAAATATAAAATTGTTGTTCATGGATTTCATAACACTTGAACTGAAATTAGTTTCTGATGTTTGATAAAATTTTAACTATGAAAAATATTTGTGATTCGGTTTGCACTTGGAATAACTGACATACTGTGTTAAATTTTTATGATTATTTGGAGAAATTGGACTTTATTCAAATTAAGATTTGATGCTCAAAATATTGCTTTTTTTTTTTTTTTTTTTTTTTCTTGTTTGTAGTATAAATTGCATGCTTTGTAGTATATGATATGCTTTAGTAACTAATTACTAATATTTAGGTTTGGGTTATTTATTTTCTAAAACTGTATAATAATTACTATGCATGTTTCCTGTGCTAAAAGGGGCTTTAGTATGCCTTTGACTTTTAGAGGTGAGATAATTGCATGATTTTCCTCACTTAAGAGGAATACATATTTTTTCCTTACTTAGCTAAAAATTATAATAATGCATTTGAAAATATTAGTAAGAGCTACAGGAAGTATTTAGATTTTTTTTCCTTCAAACATAACTATTTTCTTACAACTCCAGTCTCTTAACTGCTGAGGTTATAGTATTCTGTAATATTATAAACCTAATGTTATAATATTGGCACATGCTGGTATTGGAAATAAATGAGAAGTTTCTACTTAAAGACTAATAATTGAAATTGGGAATTTTCTCAAGAATGGTAAATGTATTTTTTATTCTATTTTTAAATGTTCTACAATTAATGAAATTTAATCCTCAGGAGCGACGTTTGAAAGAAATGAGCTCTGGTAGCGAATTAATATCGCCACCAGCAGGCTCGGTGAAAACCAATCCGTTTTTGTCGTCTCCTTCAGAACCTACAAATGCAGCCGGTACTACACCGACGTCTAACCAAAAGATAATGGATCTTTTCAATACATCTACTACAGATCAGAATACTAATGATTCTGTTGCACCAGCTAGTGATGATCTGTTATGTCTGAATAACAATGTTAGTAGTAATCCATTTGCAGATAGCTTATTTAGTGGTCAACAGCAACCTCAGGCACAAAAAGACCAGAATTCATTTGATGCGTTTACCAATGGTAAGTTGTTTTAAACAAGTATTTTTCCAAGCATTGTACTGTTTTCATCATTTATATTCTTGTTGATTAATCTGGAAAAATAATTTACTGTGTCTTGGTGAGGGCATTTTTAAACTAAAAAGCTTTTTTTAATGAGCATAAATGTTGCAGTAAGAAAAAAATGCAGGATCAGAAACTATCAGTCTCTAGGCTTAATATTTTTCATATATTTTCAAAGTAAGAGCAAGCAAGCTTATTCATTTCACAGCAAGTTTACTCATGCTATTAAAACTTTAGGGATTTTATTGGAATTTGTGTGTGAAAATCATGAAGTTTTTAAATATCTGTATATATCTCGCAAACATGAACCCACTAATAGTTTTCTCATTTTGCTTTAAATATTTCTAGTTAACTATTTAATAATTTTTTAAATATTTGCAAATTTAACAAATGTAGGGAAATGAACATCTACTGATAAAAATTTTAAGCATTTCAGAGAACAAAAATCCTAGCATCATCTAATTTTTACTGTAAATTCATCATGTTTTATAACCACCAATCATAAATTCAAAAAAATAAAATAAAACATGACTTAGATCAACAGATCTTCATGAGGCATTACATACAGAAACAATTCTTTCTCGAAGATCATCTAAGCATTATAAAGAATGTGGCATGGCTATGTAGATTGGGGATAGGGATATCATATCAGAGGACTGCAGGAACTGTTGAATAGTTTTCTCTTCTAATCTAATCTGTGGAAATTGATTATTCAAGAAATTCGCAACAGTATGGGTGCTAGTTGTTTTACTTGCAAACACAAAGGACATGCACTCTAGTAACATTATGATCTGCTACCTGTTGGTGATAAAATTTGATGAATTTGCAAGAAAACAAAACTAGACAATGGATGCTATTGTTATTGGTTCCCAAGATATTTAAATTTATTTTTGGTTTCTGAAATAATACAATTTATTATAGGTAGCCAAAGATACTTAGTGGAAATCTTGTATTTTTATTTTGTGGAGTTCATTTAAAAGTATTGTTATGAAATTTGTATTTCTACATAATTTTAGTGAAATCATATGTGAAATTGTAGTAGCTTTTGTGTAATATAACATGGAAAGTCTGAAGAAACTAAACTCTGCCATAAAAATAAGATTACAGGGGCAAGTCTGTATAGCATTGAGGTAGATGGCTATCTCATTAAATTGGCGAGATATCGCCAAGCTGGAAATGATTTTGGCGACTAATTTTGTCCCCAAATTGCCCACAAATCAGTGTCAAAACTTGGTGACCATTTAACGAGATTCAGGTCCAGTCCCTGTATAACTGTAATTGGTACCGTAGTTGAACTTTATATGTAATTTTAATATGTGCCATCCAGTAATTTCGTGAAATGGAAGGTACTGTAGATTTTTTGGCAGCCGTGGGAAAACTGTATAAGACTGGAGAGAACATCAGGTCTCAGTTCTTCAATTCAGAGTAGACTTTGTAGTATGTTCTTTAAATGCACCTTGCATTGTGCTGTGCTTAACACTCTTAGTAGTTCAAAGTGCAACTACTGATTGTACTCTGTGGTACTGACTAAAGTTGTACAATTTTTTTTTTTTTTTGAAAAAAGTAGTTTTATTTATTGTTATCAAGCCGTCATCAGTTCTGTGTGCATTCGAACTATTACAAATCCATACACATGCAACAGCATAAATATATTTAGTCAAAATATTATGAGTCACAATTAACTATTAAGCTGTATTTAATTTTAAATTGAAAGGTCAACAAATTGTTCTTTTCTCATTCAGATAGACTACTAAAAGGAAGTACATGGGAAAGGGCGAAGCATTGGTAAAAATAGCATTGTATTTTGAAATTGTATAATAGTCATGCATATAACTATCGTAGTAGCGTAGTATGTGCAATCCATTATGCAGTGAATCCTCTCTATGATTACATTCATTGTTCAAGACTTTTATCTTCCAAGTTAGTTGTCTAGATTATGGCAATTGGTCAAAATGACTATCGATTTGCATAATAAATTTTACCGTATTCAAGCTGTTGAAATCTTGAAGAAACATACTGAAATAGAGGTATGGAATATTGATTTGTAATATTAATAAAATTACAAATTACAAAAATAGTGGAATTTGTTTAATAATTTCAAAGAGGAAGTCTATATATATATATGTGTGTGTGTGTGTTTCTTCTATTAAATCACAAAGGCAGTTTGATTTTATAAAACAACTATTTAATTCTTATCCTGCCATGTTCTTTTGCAACAAACTGACTGCCAGCAACATTTTGAATAACATTTAATCATATTTTGAAATGAAATGTTATTACTTTTTGTTTTTTAGAAATCTTAATCAAAGAATTACTTAAATTTGAGGAAATTAAAACATGTATACATATACTGAACTGTAAAGTTCAAAATAGGTATGTCAAACTACAGTAATCTCAAATAAAAATTGAGTGACTGGGCACCCCTTGAATATTGACTTGTGAATTACGCAGACAGAAAATAAGAAAAAAAGTTAGCATAATCCAATTTTGGATTGTGCTAAATTTATTATAATGCAATATCCTAAGTGCAGGGAAAAAAAAAAAAAAAAGTCAGTGTTGCAACAGCCTTAGTGGGCCATTGCTTGCAGTGCCCTTTTTCTGCTTTCTTGACCTTTGAGCCCCAGGATGCATCAGCATATGTCCTAGACAAGTGGTCAGCTTGTTGCAGGACCCCCGTTGTTTAATCCCCAAGCAAACTTGGTATCTTTAGTGGGTGTATCGACCCACTAAAAGATATAAAGATATGAAGGGCTGAATCAACCTTTCTTACGCCGAGGATCGAATATTCTGACTGACCTGTGGAATCGAATAAGACGCATGTAATAAATTACACTACATCATGGAAAAATACTAAAGGTTCCGTATTTTTAATTTTGCTTTGACACTGAATGAAATGCCTCAATGCTGATAACTTTAAATGCTTTACACAAATCTGTATAATTATGTAATATAGTTATTAACTACAGTTTCCCATAAAATAATTTTATTCTAATAAGAAATGCAAATATTGTAAAACTTTGGATTGCAAGGAACTTGGTTTAAGAGTGTTTTGCAAGAGGAGCAAAAAATTTTAAGGAATTTTAACTTCATAAATCAGTGATGCCTTTTAATATATATGTTCTTTGTTTGCCAAGCATTTTGCTAACCGCAATGGTTTTTCTTTCTCTTGCTGTAAGAGTATGAGTAATTGCCTCCCATGTTCAGTCTTAGTCAGCATGCCTGCGTCATATAGTCAACATTATAATGTTGTGACTCTTGTTCATTATAGCATTGTTACCATATTTGTGTACTTTTTTAAACTGAAGTGATTATTCTTTATTAACTGTACAGCAACAATGACATCCAAGAAGAAAAGGGTTGAAAACAAATGCAGTAGGGAGGAAAAAAAATTATTATGGTAAATGTTAAGATGGATATCATCAGGTATGAAAGCAGCTAATATTACATAATTCTGTAAATCTGTATTAACAACTGGCACAGTGTTGAAAAGAAGCAATAAGGGGAACTAGAGCACAGTGAAAGGTGTCAGAGTATAAAAGCAATGGCCACGTTTTCTGGAAAATGTAGAAAAGTTGCTTTGATATGGATAAAAACAAGCAGTTAGTAAGTCTTACTGTGACTGAGAACTTTTATCTGTAAGAAGGCATGGGCCTTGTATACTTTTATCATAAGTAAATTGTCAGATATGGTGTCAGCCTAAAGCAACACTGTAAAAACATCATGGATGAAAATATGACAGCGAAAACTATGCAAAGCCAAAACGTTGTCGAACAAAGCTTAGTGGGGCGAAAAGAAAGCAAGAAAAAAACATCACAGTTCCAAAATATCATAGTACAAAACATCGTGATTGAAAATAAAGCAATTTAAAAACTTTGCAGTTTTTATCGATGTAAAAAATAATGCATCTACAAATCATCGCATGATTATAACATCGCAGACATGCATTTTCATTTTAAAAAAATTGCATACTGATTTGTGAGTGCAAGAAGGAATGAAGAATATTTTAAATTTTATTTCATATTTTGGAATTAATAAATTTTTGCTAAAAAGGAAATTAAAGCATTCAAAGATTGAAAGAAAGTGAGTAGAAAAAGAATTCTAGGTATAGCAGTTAATAGAATTTTAAACTTTTATTGTTAACTAATAAAAGCAATTAAGTAATCTTTTTTATAATTTTTCATAGAAAACTGTCTAAAAAAGATTAGAAAAAGGAAGATGAGTAACTGCATGTGGTTTCCTCTATTAATCAAATTATAAAATTTTGTTAAATGCTGTAAGTAGCATTCATTTTGTACAATCATTTACAGTTTTTGAATGCTAAAGTTACCAGTAAAAATTTATTACTTAATTCAAAAATATAAAAGTAAAAATATTCCTTATTCCTTCTTGTAAATCATTGCCCGAATATGCGTGTACAGATTTTAAATCTTGAAAAACGCATGCTTGCAATGTTATCGTCTTGCAGCGATTTGTAGGTGCTTTATTTCTTACTATGATGTTTTTAAGCTGCAAAGCTTTCTAATTGCTTTATTTACGACAACAATGTTTTGCACTACTGCGTTTTAGAACTAAACTTGACAAAATTAAATTTGCATTTTGTTTTTGTGCATTTATCTTTCTTTGCTATTGTATATTTCTTACTTTTTATAAAATGTTCTGCAGTAATTTTTCAGATATTTTCTCTCCTACAATGTTTTGTACAATGATGTTTTCACTTTGTGTTGTTTCCTCCAAAATATTTTTTGCTTCAAAAAGGTGTCAAGGCAAGCAGGAGATGGTTTGATGACCTTGAAGGGATAAATGTATTCCTTAGTATTGTGAATCATGGATAGGCTGCTAGTCCGGATATTAAAGCAAGCTGAGACTTTCATTGTTAAGTTCCAGAAGCTCAAAGTTTGAGTGTTATCGGGTTCTTAACTCTGATGAGATGGGTCTTTATTGGAAAGAATTGTTTCATGCACAGTCTTAAGATCATCAATAAAGCTTCGAATGATATTACAAAGAAAACCATCAATTCTGCTTGCAGAGAACTGCGACTTGATTATGTTCTTGAATATGTCTTTGAAGGGTTTGCTAATGGAACGTAGCCACCAGTTGTTATTCAAGGCTAATGAGCCTGAAATTCCAAAATTAGTAGAAGAATATGATTAGGAATTGACTACTAACAAATTGATGGATCTGCATTGTGAGCAACAGTAGGAGACTGTGGATGAGTTTTCATCCAAGAAGGAAAAGACAGACACTTTCCTCTTCAAATATGATTAGGGAAATGTATAAAAGAGTGCAAAGTTTTGTATAAAAGCTCCACCTGAAAAAGGTTAAAGCTGTGAGAATAATTTTTTAAAATTATAATGCAACATCACATTTTCAGAAAATCCTCAAAAAGAGGGGGGGGGAAACTATCATTGGGTGCATTCTGTGTTAATCTGTTAGTCGAGGAAAAATTTTCAATAAGCTATCAGGTAACAAGGATTTTAATTACCCATGATTCTTTTCAGAGATGAAAAGAGATTAATTTGTTTTGTGTATTTTCCTTTATATTTGTAATAATAATTACTATATAAATATTTTTGGGTTATGTGACTAATCACTCTAATTTCCATTATTTCTTATGGAAAAATTTTCTTTGATGTATGACAAGCATGCTTTTGGAGGGAATACTGTACATAAACTTCTTCCTTTGTTTAGCACATTATTTTAATTTGTTAGTAAAATTAGACATTTTGTTGGTCTGTTGGGGCAAGAAGTGGTTGTCTAGAAAAATATTATAATTATCACTGCTTTGGTTAATGTTCTTAGACACTTCCAGAGGGTTCACTGTATATTCTTATTGAATATTGTATGAAACTCTATTAATTTATATTCTGTATAGAATGATTATTTTATTTTTAATGGATATAAGTGGCTTGACAAAGTTTTTATGTACAAGACATACAAATTTCTGTTTGGTTTAAATAGGTTTTGGATCAACTAATGCATTTGCATCCGATGCATCATTTGCAGCAGCCTTTGGCGATAGTCCTAGTGCAGGTATGTTGCATACATTAAATATGTTATGACACTGGTAATGAGTGTTGTAGATTTGTGTAATTTTTACTGGATATGAGATGCAAGTTTACTAAGAATTTGCCATTGTACAAATGAGATCAATGATAAGAACATGTAAAATATTTTATTTCCATGTACACCTTGCACAAAAAAAGGGGGACAGTACTATATCTTCCATTCTATTGGACCGATTGATGAAATTATACTTGCATTTTCTATGTCTCGAAAGCAGTGAGATAGGATATATATTAGATTTATATATAGCATTATTCTAACATAGATATTTAGACACAAAACCGATAACATACCAATTTTTTAACGTATTTCGATTCTACGACTCGAATTATGCCTAGATATAAAATTTTGTAATTTTTTGTGAGACATTTATGTATAAATATAAAAATTTATCTTGGTGCTTTTTTTTTTTTTTTTTTTTTTTTTTTTTAGTTTGGGCCAAGAATAATTCACTTGGTGAACTTCTTAATATATGGCAACCTTTCTCCATTTCCATTTCTCTGTTTGCGAATGTGAAAAAATTAATCAAGTAGTTTTAACAAAGTGCATAAACCATATTTGGCATTATTATTAATTATAATGAATATGCCAAAATTCAAAATGTGCCAAAATGTAAATTCATGTATATTGTAGGCAATTTTGATATATTTTAAGATGATTGTAAACATTTTATAGGTTATAATACAAGATTTTTTCGAAAAATTTATAAAAATTATTTTAAAATGCAAATTTTTAAAAATAAAAAAATGGATGAATTTTATTTGGTATAAACCTAAGTTTTGATAAGTGAAAGGAAGAAACGAATAAGTTTAATAAAAACAGAGATACAGTACAAAGTCCGAAATCCGGACTTGTCGGGACTTCAGGATTTGGGATTTGGGATGTCGGATTTGGGATTTTTCCGAATGTTGGATCATCAGTTTAAATCTAGTAAGATGGCATGTAGAAATTATAAAATTAAAAATATGAAATCGCGATTTATGAAATAATGAAGTATTTATGATCTAAATGGTATCGAAAGTTACAAAAAAAGGGCCTAATATTTATTTGTTTATCTTATTAAACATTTCTTTCAATGTAAGTTGTTCAAGTTGCTCCGTTTTTTGTGCTAATACGTTCTATTTAATTCTGTAACAGACATAATCTCTTGTTTAGTTACATTGTTGAAGTCCTGTAACTGCTGTTTCAAGAATTCCGACTAACTTGTTAATCGAAATTTTCTCGTTTTCAGTAACTTCTTTGTCACTTTCTTCATTAACGGTAGAGGTATTTTATGGATCTAGAACCATACTACAAATTTTGCCATTCATTAATTGATTGATAATTGCATTGTCATCGCAATGAAAAACTTTTTTTATATCATCTTCATTTATTACCGCTTCTCCACTTTTTATCTCCAGCGCGCAGAACTGTGTGTTGGAAATTCTAAAGATATGCTCATTTTAAAATTATTTTGTGACATTGGTATTGAACTGAAATTTATGGTTTAAGTGCGAAGAACATGATATTTAATAAATAAAGGTAACACACAAAATGTTAAAGCCACTTTAGACGTAATTTAAAATCTGAAACCTTTCAGTTTTTTTTTTTTTACTTGTGTCTATTTCTTTTAGATGCTTTAGGTGTATCAGAGCTCTGAATGAATAAATTCCCACATACTTAAGCCTTATTGAAGCTAGATATCTTGCCACCTGATGCAGTCTGTGTGGGTCCTAAATTCTGTGACTCCTTGCGGCCATTACGAGCCCTATCGCTGGTTCTGGGTTTATGTTAATAACAAATCAGTTATTCTTAATTAAAATAGCCCTAAATGTAATCTTTGGGTCTATGAGTATCATCAATAAAATCTATTTTTAGCGTATAAAAATAAAATTTTGTTAAATTTTACCTTGTCAAAATTTTTTAGCGCATTTAACTTAAATCTGTAATTGTTGCGAAGTGTAATGTCAACATAAAAGGTTACCATACTCCTTTATTATTTAATTACTGTCATAAAAAATATTGTTTAGGCATCACTACACGAGTCATTACTCACGTTGTCATGTTTTGATAAACAAGTGGTGACGAAAGGAAATTATATTAAGGAATCACCATGTTGGCATCAGATCAACGATGTATCTATGTGGAATGTTTTGGTTTGACATTTGTGCCAAAAAGCTGATATGCAGCAACGGAGTCAAATTACTGATCATACAAATTTATACTAAAATGTTTGTTTCTTAATAACAAAGTATTTTATTTAGCGTCGAAGTGAAATTAAGAATCGGTACTCTCCAGATGTTTTATTATGCTTGGAGAGTGGAATCGAATGTGCCTAGGAAAGAAACATTGTCGGTGGTTTCGAGGTTCAGATTTTAGATCATTCCGGATAGTGGATGTCCGGATTTCGGTCTTTGTACTGTATTAATAAATATATACCAAAATTCAATTAACATGGAGGAGCTAATTCTTTAAAACCTGCTAGTGTGGTTGTTACAAAACTTGGCACTTTGGCATAATTTGAGTTGTAGAATTGAAATATAGAAGAAATTGGTATGTGATGTCAAAAAAAGGCAATTTTGAGTCGGAACACCTATTTTGAAACATGCTATATATATCCTAAGTCACGCTTTTAAGACATGGAAAACACTAGTTAAAATTCAACAATCAGTTCAGTAGAGCAAGAGATATAGAACTGTCCCATACAAGGTTACGTAATCTGGGTTTTTTTTTTTTTTTTTTTTTTTTGTAAAACTGACTAGTATAGATCTAATCTTAAAATCAATATTTGGTTTATTTGTTTTATATCACAATTTTTAATTTAGAAATATCTAATATGAATTGAGAATCCCAATTTAAAATTCTGAATTCAGTTTTATGAAGACAAATCAACTAAAATATGTAATTTTGTGGAATATTTTTCTCCTTTATAGCATATGTAATTTTATTAATTTCTGAAGTATCGGCAGTTTGATTAATAAAAATGTCATTCATTCTGTTAATAAGGGTTTGAATGAATGTTCTATATATTCATAATATGTTAAGTATTAAATGGATTCATATTAAAATATTTAAAATTTACTTTGCTTTATGTTTTTGTGCATTTATCTTTGTTTGCTATTGTTTTTATCAAATGTCCTGCAGTATTTATCTGTTGCTTTTTATGCTTATAACTAATGTTATGCTTATTGCTTATCTTATGCCAATTATAAATTGCCTAATGTGTGCAATTTCTGTTATAAGCTAACCAAGACTCTTCTGCTGATAATGCTCCTATTGCTTCATCAGGTGTGTATCTTGGCTAAAAACCACAAATTTCTTTGCTTTAATTTTTGTAGTCTTTGAAACAGAAACTTAAGTTTGTGCATAGTGTATAACTTGTGTGCATTGTGAAATTATGTTGTATTATCTGAATTTTTCCATTATATGTGGTAACTGCTTAGGATGTTATAAGGCCTTTGAAGATGCTTAATTTATATTTTCCTTTACCAATTTTGTTAAAATAGAAAGACCTTATCTATGCAGATGGGATAAGAAACTGAAACATTATTAGACGGAATAGAAAATCTGGAATAAATTGAGTACTTGAAAATAAGAAAACATGCTTTTATGATATTTTTCATATTTTTCATGTAAAAGATTTATGCATATTCTGATTAGAGATAAAAAAAATATGCTATTCAAATTGTTATAATTTATTTATTTATTTTATGTGGTCTCTTGGTTCCTGTAGTTGTATTTAGTAAAAATTTATACATTCTAAAAAATAAAACCCAAAACACGATATCCATACAACAAATACTGTTGTATTTAATTTAATTTAAAAAAAAAAAAAAAAAAATTTGGGGGGGACATTTTTGGCTTGCTTTCAGGGGTCAGTTAAAAAATAAAAATAATTGGAGGTTGATTTTTCCTTTGTCATTAAATGATATATATTTATATATATATATATATATTGTAATTTTCTAAAGTGTAGCATTCTTTAATTTATAATTTTGTTATGTATGGTGTGTAGAAAAAAATTTTCTCAGAGGTAATTTGTTTTCATACACTAAAAATGTTACCAATATTTAAAAAATTACATTATAATTAATACAGTTTTATTTTAGAATCCTAATCATACAAAAAAGTCACTACTTTCCATTTTAAATTTAGGCAAGTAATATTACAAGTCGACTCTGTGTCTATACCTGCTTCTATTTTCTAGCAAACAAACTTTTTATGATTCTATGAATTGTTTTTTAAATTTACATTGCTCAAAAGTTTATGAAAGTCTGTGTAACAATGCTTATAGCTTAATATCAAAAATTTTCTTTGAATCAATATTTGATTTTTATTTGTATACAAATGCAAGCATTTTATTTTGTATACATTATCTGAACATGATCTTGCACTTTAAGTATCTCTGTCAAATTTACGATGCAGGGTCAAACATTCATGTTTTATTTTTTAGAATCAGTATATGCTTTTGCAAAAGAACTGTTGCCACTAAGGGTCATAAAAACTGAGATTTTGTAATTTTTACAAAATTTTTTTAATTAAAAAATGTCAAAACAGTCGAATGGAAGAATGAGTCTGTGATCAACAGTTTCAAAAATAAAGGCCAAATAAAAACTTATGTAATATTTAATGAATAATACAGAAGATAACGGATAAACAAAACATTTGAACAACAGTTTGAACAGTAAATGGAAAAATTGAACATTGTTTAAAAAATTTGATTAGTTTTAAATTTATCTAAATTATTTATATTTAATCCATTTACTTATGCATACTTTTAGTAATAATTACAGTAAAGTTCATTATATTTTATCCTGAAATGTTAAAGAAAAGCTGATATTTCAAACTTGCACTAAATAAATTAGGTACATTTCTGTTTCAAATTAAGTATTCGCCACCAAAATCCTCTAACACCAAACTTTATCAGCATTCTCATTATTTAAATAAATATTTTTAATGCTTTTAAATCTTTGTTGGCCTATTGGAATAAAAACTTGAATAGTTTATGGGATACAAAAGCAAAGGTGTTCGAAATAATGTTGCTGATAGATTCTTTCAGAATATAGTAATTGTATGAATTAAATTTTGATATTATTAAATGTATTTAATTCATTTCTTAAAATTTTAAGAATGTCTATAAATTATATAATTTAAAAGTGCTTTTCTGTATAATGTATATATTTCAACTGCAGTACCAGCATGTTATTTTTTCACTTTCATGTTTGAACTAAGTAAACCTTAATGTATCTAACTCTATATATTCCTGTGTGCTTATAATATATTAACCTTCATTTTCACTGTTTAACAAAATTAACAGATCTATGCATGGGAATTAAAATTTTAGTTGGAGGATTGTTATCTGTGTTGTTGAAAATAATCTGTCATTTTTGTCTCAGATTTTATTTTCTTTCAACTACTGATACCTTCCTCCAGCAGATATTTTGCTTATCTCTTGCCTAGACAAAACTAATTTTCTCTTCAGCTCCAGAGAAAAATACTACAAAACTTAGTCTTCCTGTTATGGAACCCTTTGGAGGTCGTTCTACATCACCTTCTCCTACTGCTGAACTTATGAGGGGTGCTGGCACAACACCAATTTTGGCCAATGTTCCAGAAGGAGGTTTTGGAGAAACAGTTGAAACTGCTGAGGAACCTACTGTCCCTGTAACATCAACAAAAGAAGAAACATCAGATCTTATATGGGGCAGTAGTTCCACAACAGAAATTTCAACTATTGTAACTTCAACTGCAACTGGTGACCTATTTGGCGCTCCTTTTGAGCCAACTCCTGCAACTACTACAGTACCAACAGCTGTTGTTACCCCTCTGTCATTTCAACCAGAGGCCGAATCTGTTAATAAAGACTTATTTGGCTTTGATAGTAATGAAATGAGTGAATTTGGAGAGCAGCCATTATCTGCTCAGCCATGTGCTCCACCACCTTCACCTTTTGGAGGATTTGACATGAGTCTTGGCTCAGTAGGTGCAGGTTCAACTGCTGACCTCAGGGCTCAAGCTATTGCAAATGCTGTAGGTGTTGCTTTACCTATGCCGGTGCAACAAAAAGTGCCGGCTTCTGGAACTGGTATCGATGATTTAAATTTTGCAATTCATCAGGTGATGCAACCAAAGCCTTCTCCTGTATTAGCTGCTTCTCCAACTCCTTCAACAATGCCTGGGCCAAGGCCTGGTTTTGTTGGACAGCCTTTCCCTCCTGTTGCTCCTGTGCTTCCCATGGGTAGTGCTACTCCACCTCCTGCCTCTACTTCTCTAACGCGGCTTGACAATGTATCTGGTGCTGCCAGCACCCCTACTGGCCGAGCCTCATCTACTCCTGGATATGGCACTCCTCCTTCTGGAATGAGCTCTCCAGCAAAGTCAATAGCAGGCTTTGGAGCTTCCATGTCAGGTGACCTATCTCAGAAATGGCTGGATATTCTATTTTCTCTTTTAATTTACTGTCTTAAAAATTATTATCCTTTTTCTACTGAATAGTCCATAATCAAAAGTGCATGAATTTTTGCATGTCATCACATATTTATGATTAAAACTATATCAACTCTCTTCAATTATGTATACATATGAATATATGGCATATGTGCATGTTTATATCTCTATATAAACATAATAATTCTAATGTTTCAACTTTCCAATGTGTGGTTTGAGAAATGGCTTAATATATATGTAAAAAGCTCTAGGTAATTTTAAATACCTATTTGTTAGGTGTATCACTTTTTACAATTTATTATGAGCTTATTAATTACTAGGGAAATGAAATAGTTTTGCTTGTTATATTATAATTTTATTTTCATAATGAAAATATTTTTGTGTCAAATCATAAAATATTTTTTCATTTATGTACATGTCTTGAATAATATTTTTCTTGGATAAGATAGCATGTTTAACCATTTAATTTAACATTAATCAATGTGAATATTTTTTCGTAACTTTTGTATATTACCAACATATTACATATATTTAAAATTTTTTAGACCCTGAATTAGCATTTTTGTTTTCAACTTTGAATACCCATCACACTTATTCTTTTAGTGAATATTCAACTTTTTAAAGACATTTTTTTGTTTTTTAACTTACGAGATCTGGTAATAAATATTATTGGCAAAGACAGTGTATTGTATATTAAGTAATTCAGCAGATTATCACAGAAATGCTATTTACTATTTAAGGCAAATACTGACACTGATGATAGCTTTATTATTTTTTTTAGCTTTCACTTTCCTTCATTTCAGTATGAAATTCTATCTTATTTAAAAACTGCAGTAATAATCATGTAATCTTACCCTTTAACTCAAGATTGTAAATTCCTACTGTGTTCTGTGATTTTGTAATGTCTTCTATCACATAAATGTTCTTCATTGGAAGCAAGTGGAGCGATTTTGCATTTGCTATAAGATGGTTTTGTATAGCCTTCAAAAAGGCCTTTTTAAAAATCTCTTAAGTTAAAAAAAAAAAAAAAAAAAAAAGTTTTATAAATATGTAAGTAATAAATCAAAACAGTTAGTTCTTTCTACCATATATTTATATTAAAAGAAAGATAAGCAATTACTTTTCCATAGTTAAATGTATTTCATGTTAAAAGAAGTCAAATTATATAGATAAAAGAATAATAATTTTTTGGAGGTGGGGGAAGGTTCGTGAAAGATTTGTTTCCAAAACTTGTGTAAAATTCATCAGGTTTATTTGAATTAACATTATCTGTTTGAAGGTATATTTTGAGGGATGAAGTTCAGCATTTATTGAAACTTATCATATATTCACTAACAGATCTTAATTGTTAATGAAATTTATTTTACTGAAGCACCTATATAAATATATTAATATGAAGAGTTAAAGGATAATTTTGTGATTGTGCTTAACATACCATTGCCAATTTAAAATTATATGAAAATAAATATGTAGTCTATTTTGAAACTGCTGAAGTTGGAAACAAATATTTGAATGACTGCAGCAAGAAGTGTCTTTAGACTGGAAGATGTCATTTTTAGTCGTGTCTTTAAAGGCCCATAAAATATCTCAAGACTACTAAACATTGGAAATGTTAGTCATCAAAAAGGTTAGGATTATTCAAGGGCTGTTACTAAATCTAAAGGCTGCCGTTAAAGTCTCTGCTGGTGATATTAAGAGCTACAAAGGAACTTGCATGTAATCTCACAGGGGCCACTAGTCTATTACTTTAAAATAGTCACTTCAAAGGCAAACCAGTAACACAAAAAACATATTCCTTATGCCATGAAATAAAGCTAATACAATCCTGAAGTTAAAGTTTAAATTTTACATGCTTAGAACACTAAAATAAATATTACAATGTAAAATTTTTTGCTAGCTGTAATAAATGTGCTAATCAGCTCTTCAAGCATATCTAAATACAGTCAAAAGTCTTTAATCCGGACATCTATAATCCAGAATGATCTATAATCCAGACCTCAAAGCTACAAACTTTCTGCGCGTGCGTCAATGCATAATGCGACGTGGCACACAATGAACTGGAAATTGATCTGTAAGCACTATTCTCATCTTCGGAGCAGATGTTTTTATTTTATTCGGCTTATAATTCCATACTAAATGTAGTATTTCATCTCGATGTACTCCGTCTTTGATATGATTTAAATCAAATTCCTCGTCATAATAAATATCACGAATACACATCAAATAGTTTTCTGGTTGCAATTTTCCAATTTTGGCTATGCGTAATGTATGCTTTACGTATGCGTGCGTTGAAAGAAATGTTTAATAAAGTAAACAAATAAACATTAAGTTTTTTTTTTGTGTGTAAATTCTGATACCCTTTAGATCATAATTGTTCTTTATTTCATAAATTATGATTTCATATTTTTAATTTTATAATTTCTGCATGTCATCTTACCAGATTTAAACTGATGATCTATAATCCGGAAAAACCGATAATCCGGAATCGTCGAAGTCCCAGCGAGTCCGGATTAAAGACTTTTGACTATATATATTTATCTGTGGTATGCAAACTGTGAAATAATATCTATTAAAACTATATAAATTTAAAAAAACATTCTTTTTTATTTGTATCATTTGTAATGCTAAAATCTTATAATCTGTTAATTATACTATAATAAATACTGTTTAAAAAATATATCCTTAAATTTTTTAAACAGTATTTCTAACATAGACATTTACATTTATAAATGGGAAGCAAAGTCTGAAAGACTGTTTGCACATTAAATGCTATGCCAGTCTAGGGACTGGACTAAGCAAAAAAAAAAAGCTTGTTTACCATATTAAAATAACATAAAAATTCAATAGTAGTAGGAATGTATATAAAATATTAGATTACAGAATTGTCAGACATATTCACTAAAGCTTAAGTAATAAGCGTCATTCTTCGATAAAATATTTTTTATTAACAGAAAGAGAAGAAAATTTTTCTTTTCCTTGTAGTAATTCTACAAGTTATTTAATAATAGGAGGTAGATGAACTGAATTTTTCTTTTAATATTTCTGCATTTAATGTTATTTTCAGATTGTTTAATTTTAAATATCTTTGCTTCACTTTCATTTGTTGGAAGATTCATATTTAAAAATTAACCAATCAGAATTAAAAGTGATAGAATAACTTTGAAAAACACTGAGCAGTTTCGGAAGAAATCAAAAGTAACTACCAAATGATTACATAAAATTAGAATTTTTAGTGAAACTGAAAAATCAATTTTAAATACTTCTTAGATTTTTTAAATATATTTAAGCATTTAAAATTTAATGCCTCACTAATTCAATAAAGTTGAAAATGAAATAAATATCTTGATAATGTTTTGAAATATATTTGTTTAAATTGGGAATATGGTATATTCACAAAAGTATGTTTAGTGTTCAATATTTTTATAAAACTTTATTGCATAGAAAGTTTTATATTTAAAATAATTTCATAAATCTCTTTTCTTACTGAGCAATGAAAAGGACAGTATATAATTTGTTTGGGAATCTGGGGGTGGGGGGCATACCAAATGTAATTTAAAAAAAAAAAAAAAAAAAAAAACACCTCATTTAGTATTCTGTGCATAATTATTCACTTTTCAGTGGGAATTTTAAACTGAACAGAAAATGTTATTCATATAGTATTCAAGAGTACTGAATGTTTTGTAACAAATCACATCATTATTTTGTTTTGATTTTGCTCCCCCCCCAAATAGGGAATATATTTGGAAACATGCATAATTTAACGAACATGTTAAATTTTTTAAATAAAGCTAAGGAACTATATTTTTAGAAATGCTGAAGTATCATAAAAACAGATTTTGTACATTACATCTATATGCGCGATTAAAGAACGAATAACTGAATATTTAATTTTTTAATAAATTTTCCATAATGAATAGTTCAATTAATAATTCATGGTTGGTGTTGCATTTCTAAATATTGTATTTAATAATGTATTAATACTGTTCTAAATTCTGTTTTACAATCTTAACACTATTGTAAGAATACATTTTTCACATATTTAAATTTGAATTAAATAAAGTATGCTGCATGATTTAGGATGAAGTATTTTAAATAAGAGTGATCACTGTAAAGGATAAAATTCTACTAAAAAGCTATTTTTTCCATTATCAAATGAAGCATTTAACATTTTTAGGGGGATTTGATGCATTTGGAGATACACTTCAACCACAAGCACCCATTAGCAAACCAACATCAGGAGATAAAACAAGCACTTCCAGCATACTAAAGGGTGATCTTGATTCAACATTAGCTAGCTTGGCCTCCAATTTGGATATAAATGGTCCTAAACAAGCTTTAAAAAAGTGAGTTATTTTCTCAAGTCTTTGATACAGTGAGACTTGCTTGGAACAGAACTGACATGGTTGGTGATACTTGATGTTTAATGAATTTATTTTAGAAAATATTTTAAACTTACAAATTTCATATTTTCTATTTTGAACAGATTTTTACTTAAGTTTGTCCTTTTTAAAGATCCACTGTATTTTATTCTATTAATGTTTGTTTATGACATTTAGTTTGAAGGATCCCCTTTTATGTTTTGAAACATAAAATGTTAACTCGCACACATACACCAGATAACTAAAATATAGTAGTCCTTGTTGAAAGTGTGTGCTAGCAGCCACCAAGCAGAATGAAGCATTTCTAAATGAAACCTAAGCTGTGAATAAACAAAAAACTATCTGTACTTACTAAAATATGTCACATTTGAGGAAAATGGATAAATGTGGCTATCTCGCTAACTCTGAGACGTAAAATATTGTTGACAATAAGTTATTATATCTCTGAAGTAGTAGCAAACCTAGGGCTCTTCTGATTAGCCAGTATTTGATATATAATCATTGGGAATACTAGGGTATATAGACAAGACGGGGGGCCATTCACATCCAATGATGAACAAAATCAGCTTAGACTGCCAAGCCTGTTAAATGCTAACTGAAGAACAGCTGTGGCAAAGAAAACATCCAGATGTAATATTAAAGCTTCAAGGAATTTATTTTTTTATTTATAAACTTTTCAGTGAAAAAAGAGTAATTATATATGGTTGTTTTTTAAGGAATTTCATATTCTTCATAATTTCTTTAAAAATCCTTACTTTTACATGTTCAGAAATACCATGTTTAATTTTAAATTAAATGTGAATTTTTCTGCTAAAATACCAGTTTACTCAAACAAAATAAGATAATCTTTATTTACACCTTTAAGAACCGCATTAAAAATATTGTTAAGATTGGAGCTTTGACAATTGGCCTACCTGCTTTGTCAGCTGGAATATGAATGAATGATTTGATCAAGAGGATTACTGTGATTTTGAGAGTTGGTGCCTGGCTACTTTTATTTTGCAGTTTGTTTCTGATTCTAGTTTCTCTCCCTTCAGTTACTGAATTTGAGTGTTTTAAGGACTATTTTACCAAGGTTATATTTTTTGTTTCTGTATTCATAGAAAGAGTTTATAAATGTCTTTCTTTATGCCTGGTAATTCTTCATAATTTGTTGGATATCCAATTGGTCTATTGAGTTACAATAACCCTTTTTTTCATTATGGACAAGGATAGTATCCCTGACCTCACCAGTTACCAAGTGGCTATGACCTCTGGATACTGGTAGTTTGATCTGGTTTGTTTTCAAGCCCATGCCTGCATCTGGGCCTGGTTGTAAGGGTGGATTTGACTGTGTAGTGCGGATACCTAGTTGACAGAATGTGTAATCCACATAAACTCAATGTATCTATTGTGCCAGCATCCAATTTTTAATAATCTCCAGATGGATGGGACTGGGGTTATGCCAAGTTTATATGAAAATCTTTAGTAAATTGAGCTGGTACATTAATGGGATAACAAAGGAGCATTTCAGTGAATTTAATTTTGTGTGGTTGATGTATCGGTAGCAACTTTTACTCTTTCCAATTGATTGCAGAAATTTCTCTATTGATTTTGTTCCGATTTTGTTGGTTGGATATTTGTTCGTTATTGCAGTATCTTATAAGTTGCAAGCAATAGTTTATAAAGCACATGGGTCTCATGGGAAACCTGTGACCTTATTGATGCTTTTTTTGTGTGCGTGTAAATCCCAATTACTTTGTTTTAACTTGGTGTGCTTTTTAATTTTTCAAACAAGTGCCTTTTATTAAAGGAAGCTCATCTTCTGAAGGGGGAGTAAAGAATGTTTCTGTATTTGATCTATCATAAAATGCCAGGGTGTTAAAAAAAAAATTAAAACTTTGAGCTCATTTTAAGTTCATTTATAAACTTCTCATTAACAGTTGAAAATTTTATCTATGTTTGTACAACATTTTAAGTATAATAGTGAGATGGTAATATCATTTGCTTAGTGAAAAAGCAAAGTTATGAAATTAGCTTAACTCTCTATAATTTTGTATTTTTTCAAAACTTATGTCTCATTTAGTGTTCAAATCAGTAAGAAAATTTATTTATCTTGAGAATTAGAATCATTATCTAAAACTGGTAGCTTACGAGCTATGAGCTTATTATTAACACAGAAAAACAAAGTTGTAGTTAAAAGATTAAAACAAAAATGCAGTTAAAACATCAAACCAAAATTCCAAGTATTGTTCTATTTTAGGTTACTAATTTTCAGTGAATGTATCCCATCTTGCAGTATACTGCAAGTATGTAATTTATGTATCTAATTTTATTTAAATGAATTTTGAATCTTGCATTTCATTTACTGAATGTCTGTAAATCTGGTATATTACAGTCATGTAATGAACTTTTGGTATTTCATCATTGATTGGCATTTTTGAGATGTTTACTATTTGGCCAGTTTTTTGACTAGCCTGATAAAAATATGTGTTATACTTGTGAATTATTATTTATACATATGCATGTAAGAAACTGAGGCAAAAATGAAAAAAGAATTATTTGTCAGAAAAATCCAGATGAAAATTTTTTTTAAGTAAGTGTTGAAATAGTCTGATATTGACAAATGATTTCTTATATTAACTTTTTCCTTTAAAATTTATGCTAGAAATTATTTTAAAATGGTTCATTAAATATCCTACATGTGTTATGAAACTGATGGCATTTGCAAGCTGTTCTAGATAATTTTAAATTATAATATTGATATATCTTTTTTAAATGATTAATGGGCTTTCTTTAAGCATTTAACATAGAAATTTAATCTTCCCTTTCTTTTGAAAAAAAAAAAAGGACAAGTGGCCATCAGTGGGGATCACCAAAACCACCTGTGAAAGCAACTGGTCCTGCTGGTTGGACAGCACCTGCTGCTGTAGTACCTGTTGCTCCTAATGCTGTTCCATCTGGAGGATGGTCATCATCTCCTCAGCACGTTTTTACACAGATGGTTAGTTAAACGAATTTTAGTTTATCTTACGTTTTGCATTTCTTTCATTTTTTAAAAATATTTTATTAGTATGCACGTTTAACTGTATAGCCTTACAAACATTACTGCACACTTTCTTTTTATTTGTTGATGTAATAAGAAAAATAATACCTATGTAATCTTATAGAAATATTCTTTGAAGATTTTTCAAGGCAAAAGTGAATGGAACAGGCATATAATTTTTTAAAATTCCATTTTACATTTATGTCATTTGTGAGCATTATATTTCATATAAATTTGGTTTGCACCTTTTGTGATAGAAGCTATGGATAGCTTTTCTGAATAAGCAGTATTTATAATTGGAAATTAGTGATTTAAGAAATAGTTAGGTCAACCAGTAGAGTGATAGGAATAAATTAAAAGTTATTGAAATGACCAAATGAAAAACCAGTAGCTTTGGAATGAAACTACGTAACTTTAATTTGCTTATTAAGTTGTCAAATAATTCAGTTTGCAGAACAAAATACAAGAAATTATTTAATGGGGGAGGAATGTTTATTTTATACTTTTAACTTCATAATGAAACCGTAGGTGATGTTTTATATTAGTAATTTCGTATTTATATGAATTTTTTTTAGAGTCAAACTGTTCCAGGAACAGGACAGTGGACTGGTGCAATGGGTGGTACTTTTCCACAGCAGACTCCAGCTGCAGTCTATCAGCAAACAGCATTTATGGTAAGCTTATTGTTTGGAAAAAAAATATATATATATGAAAGGAAATGAAGTTATGTTTTTAATTATGAGGATATCATTTTAAATAGCAAAATAAGGAATTCAAAACTGTTTTAGTGGTAATATAAAAATATTTTTAGTGCAAGAGATGAAGTATCTACATGCAGCTTTTCTTTGTATACATTTAAGACAAGAAAAAAAAAACAAGAATTAAAGATTTTTATAACTTCTTCATTAATATTTTAAACGTTTGTTATGCAAACTCTGCCACTGCAATAATAAATCTATTGAATCTAGTCACATCAGAGGAGTGAAGGCTGTATACTTCATTGTCAGTTGTACAATATCATCTTTTGCTTGGTGTTAATTTTAATAAAGAAAATGGGTTGGGGAAATAGTAATGCATGTGTTCTTTCATCAAGAGAAAGTTATTTTTCTGGGATTTAATTTTCTCTTTTCTGAAACTATTGGGTTTAAGTTGATATAGTTACAGAACTGTAAAAAGTATTGAAGTTCTGAATCTGTAGAAGAATATTCAAAATAATGTTTGATTGCAATGGTTTTTCATAGCAAGGTATTTTCTGAAATAATTTTCATGTTGACAATATTTAAATAAAGGTATGTCTGTGTATTTATAAAATTTTTCTTCCACATGAATTAGTAGCTGACATTGTATGTATTTATTAAGATAGAAATTTTAATTGAAGGATTCATTTTGCATGTGCTTAAATATGAGCTCCAGATATTTTTCTGTTAGATAATATAAGGGCATGATGATAAAATGAAAATTGTATCTTTAGAAGATGTGAAATTAAAGTCTAGAAATTTCAATATTGGAAAGTGAAGAAAAAAATATGTGCTGAAAGTAGTTAGATAAGAAAATAATTTGAAAAATATAATGTACACAAAATGAAAGCATTCCAGATTAGATTATTTTTAAGAAAATGTGTTATGTATAAAAAGTAGGACCTTATGGAAGATTTTTAATCTTAAACTATGTGTAATAAACAAACTTGTGAGAAGTTAGTATTTCTGTATATATGGAACAAATTTTAACTTCAAAATTAAGGAAGAAGTAAAATATGTTATGCAGGAAATTTTTATGTTGCAATATAATCACATACTCAAATCAATAAACATGCAAAATGTTTAATTTTACCTCCAAATGAACAATCTGGCAATTTAGTACAATAATACAATTTGGCAAGTTCAATAATAAGTATAATAGTAAGTACAAGTGCAATAAAACAGTTTAACAATTTAGTATAACTGGTTCAATTTAGTACAATTTAAAATTTTCCAACTGTACTGTTGTGGATAAATAACACATATCATAACTACAAACATTTTCGTTTTTTTATGTAAAATCCTAAATGCCATATTAATATATGGAATTCACTATAAAATCACAAATAATGACTTTATCCTAATCTTGGGACTAATTCAAAATATATTCCTATTCAAAAACTTTCAGATTTACATAATCAGCTCTATTGCTAAGAGGAGGTGAATGGTACTTACCTGAGCAGACTTCGGGAGTCTGGAATATGAAACAAACTTATGTGATGTTGAAGGATACATTCTTGGAACCAGACTGCAAATGAGTTAATGCAACCTGGCTAATACAATCACTTGTATTTTTTTTATACTGTTTGTTTATGTTCACATAGGGAAGCCATCCTCTCCATCATATTAAATATCAGATTGAGACAGTCCTTTTGTAATACAGCACTTGAATAATGCACATCATCACTCGGAGCCAAAAGTCGATATTCTACACTCATGTCCATAAATTAAGGATAATTTGGAGTCACGCGGAAATCGAACTCTAAAATAAATATATCACCTGTAAAATCACTACACACATCTTCAAGAATCATATACAAATTTCAGGAAGTAACCAGATGACACCGATGGTACGTCACAATGACGAGAGTGTAAGAGAGTGATATATAAGGAATACAGGCAAAGAAGTAAAATTGTTCGCAGGCGCTTTATAAGCATTTCAGTGCAATAACCAAATGGTTATGACACAAAGGACGCATTTGGATGATTTTTTACGTGGTAGAATTATCGGCCGTCTGGAATGTGGGCGTACCCAACTGGAAGTATCAGACGAACTTGGAATTGCCCAGAGTGTCATCTCCAGTCTTTGGCTACGATTCCAAGATGATGTTAATGTGAGTAGACGTTACAGCACAAGTCACCCCAGAGTTACAATGCCGAATGAGGACCAGTATTTGGCAGTTACTGCCCAAAGAAACAGGCGGAGCATAGCCTCAGGCCTGTCTCATCAGCTCTCTTCAGCCACTGGTACTACAATTTCAAGGCAGACCGCGTACAGACGCTTGGGGCAGATTGGTCTATATGCTCGTAGACCTGTCAGATGCGTTCCACTTACTGCAGCTCACTGTCGCCTGCGGTTAGCCTGGAGTAGAAAGCATGCATTGTGGACACCGCAACAGTGATGTTTTCCGACAAGTCCAGGTTTAGCTTGCAGTCTGATTCTCGCAGAACTTTCATATGGAGAGCTCCAGGTACCCGTTACCACCAAGTAAACATCATTGAACGACATCGTTACGATGGTGCAGGAGGGCTTGTTTGGGCTGGAATTATTCTGGGTTCCAGAACTGACCTGCATGTACAAATTAGAACCATGACAAGCCAAATCTATCGTGACGTCATTCTGGAACAACATGTACGTTTATTTTGGGGTGCCATGGGTGCACAATTTGTGTTTATGGATGACAACGCCCGTCCTCACCGTGTAAACATCGTAAGCGAATGCTTTCAATCAGAGGATATCACCCGTATGGACTGGCTAGCATTCTCACTGGACTTGAATCCAGTAGAGCACGTGTGGGATATGCTTGGCCGACGAGTTGCAGCCCGTCAACCTCCTCCTACATGTCTACCGGAACTTTGGAGAGCATTGCTTTTTGAGTGGTGTAATATCCCCTAAAATCAGATTGATAATTTGATACTCGGCATGCCTAGCCGTTGTATGGACTGTATTGCATCGTCTGGGAGACATACAATGTATTAACAATCAATACCAACCATGTAATATTGGTTTTTTGTAAATAGGTTTTTTGTTATTTGCTCCAGGGAGAAAAAATTGCTAATTTTTTTAATAATATCAAACATATACCATCTTTTTTTGCTCTTTATATTTTGTTTAATAAATAAGCTTTACAAATAAGTCAAATTTGTTTTGCTTCTAACTCTTCCTTTGCCTGATTTTGCATTATCCTTAATTTATGGACATGAGTGTAAATCCCTAGTTAACTGTCAGCTGGAGCAGTAGCTTTATAATACTTCGTAAGCACAAAAAGTAAGTTGCGCAAAATCAGTGAGGGACCCTTATCTCTCAGCCTTTTGATGTCTGTAAAGCTAGAACTTTTCATCCTGTCAAACAAGAACCTTTACCATTCAGTCATTTTTCAAATGTCTGGAATGCTTCATCAGTGTTTGCCAGGAACCTTTGACACTTAAGTCTTTTCTGAAACATCGATAAAGCTCAAACACTTCATGAGGTATATGGAGGAACCTTTATTGGAAAATGAAATTTATCATACAAATGATGTGAAGAAATCGAAATTTGAGGAATACTGTGTAGTTAATTGATTCTTTCTTTGAAATGTCTATAGCTTACTAAGAATAAGCACATAAGTATTTTCACATAAGCACAGTTGATTTTTTAAAACTTCGATTGAAGCATTTAAAAATTACATCTAATAATAAATTGTTCTTTCCTCAGTATATTTCCTTATATATATTTCTAAAGATTATTATTTTAAAAACAGATATTTGGCATACTGAAAAGAGGCAGACTTTAAATTTACATATTAAAGATTATATAAACAATATAATAAGAGCTATTAAAACTATATTGGTATGATTTCAGAGATATCAGTTATATTTTATTTTTTAATCGCCAATAGCAACTTTCAGTCTACCCAATAATAATAGTCTGTTTTGTGTATTTGCTTTTATTCTGAATAAGTTTTTTTTTCTTTTCTTTTTTTCCAAATTTTAAATATGCAGTGTATTTATTGAAAATTGCCTATTAAATATGCAAATTGGGTTTTTTCAAATTATAGATTTTTTACTTCCTTCGAACTCGAAAATTAATAATAATGAATATTTCATTACTTGTCATTAAAGAAACAAATTTATAATATGTATGTAAATGCATACATGGACATATATTTTCTTCACATAGTGTGTGAAATCAAACAGAAGCATACAACTAAACATTAAACTTACCTGTGATTGATTATGAAAAATAAAATTTTATATCTGATTTATAAAAGTGGATTAAATTTCACTGTGTGCTAAATGCCAAATTTAATTTTAAAGTATTTTTAATTCATCCAGTTCTTTAAAAAATAATTTTGAAATTATTTTCTTCTTTCGTTTCTTAAGCCTGGAAATGTTAGGCCTGCTGTTGTGCCCACAATGGGAACAATGCCAATGGGTAGTGGCATGCCATCTAATGTTCCCATACAGCAACCTGTGTATGGCTTTGTTTCTCAGGTGCCTCTCATGCCATCAGCAACACCAGGGTTACCAACACAAACCACATCAGTCAACGATCCTTTTGGAGCCCTGTGAAAGGTAATATAAGATTTCTGGCTAACAATGACAGTTTGAGATCATGAGCACATCAATTTCAAACTCTTGTATATAAAATATTAATTTTAGAGGGTCTTAAAATGAATGTCTTTGCAAATGCCTAGTGTGCAAATGCCTTTCCACATAATTATAGGTATTCATCATAGTCATTTAAATATGAAAAATCTAGCATTGAACACATTAAATATGTACTTGTTAAACATCATTAATGAGGGAAAATGAGTCTATTCATGTTCCTCTTTTTTTTTTTTTAAATAATTGTTAAAATTGTCTGCCAATTAACATGTCTATATCTACAAGAGACTATAGATTAAAATATTTTTAGTTACAGATCACAAATATAACTGTTTCATTCTTTTCTTGAGACTGAAGCAGGGATTCTCAACCCTATGCCAGCAGCTGTGCGATTGTAATCAGGGTTGTGGAGTCGGGTAGGGAAAATGACAGTCTCCTGGAATTTTAATGATTCCGACTCTTTCATATATATGTAAACATATACACATGGGTTACAGCTTATTTTTTTAATATTAAAGAAGTAATAGATGCTACAGAAAAAAAATTGATGGCATAACAAATTATTTATATTAATTAGCATTTATTATGAAATGAAAAAAACTGGCATTAGTAATTTCTAAGAAACAGTAAAACTTCGGCAAGATCTTCTTTGTTAGAGCACCATAGAATCCGATTTGATATACTTTAGAACTAAGAAGAGTCCACACTGACTTGAGTAGGAAGAAGAGCTGTTACTGTTAGGGCTACTTCCCTTAACTCTTCCTTTAACTTTTCAGGATAAATTTTTATAAGTTTTAAAAGAGGTGTCTTGCAGGAGCAATCATATTTATCTATTTCTTCAAAGGCCATGTATAAATCTTGTTTGTATTTTTTCATTTTTATATCTAAAGGCTCTTTGTTATTTTCATTCGCTTTTGCCGTAGCCTTTTCAATATTATCCAAATATTTCTAAAAATCTAATTCATCAGTGGAAGAGGATGATAGAGACTCAGTTGCAATATCTGCAGTTTGACTGTCTTGATTTGAATACTCCAGTTGCTCTGAGAATAATTTCATAATGAAAGTTCATAGATGGCTTTCTTCACCTTTTCAATTTGTTTGTCATCCGACAAAATTTGGCATTTTGGATCTACATGTATAAAACCCAGCATGATCTTGTCTAGCAAACTAGTTTCTCTTTTCTTCGTTGAAGAAATGATTCCTTCTACAATAAACCCTCCATTTCAGAAAGAACAAGCATTGCATTCTTCCAGTCTTGCCTCTTGTTAATTCTTCAGATTGTAGCCTTTTGGTGGCTAGGTATAGTATAGAAAGAAGAGTTTCCAATTCTGCAAGATCATTCCACAGTCTTTCTGTTAGCGAAACATTAGGGTTATCTAAATCTTCTAACATTCTTTTCTCCTGTTAATTCTTCAGATTGTAGTTTTTTATAGCACTATATGGTGTTGAAAGAAGGGTTTCCAGTTCTGCAAGATCATTCCACAGTCTTTTTGTTAGTGAAATATTAGGGTTATTTACATCTTCTGAAAAAGTTCTTAATCCTAACAATTGTATCATTAAATATATACTTCTCCATTGTGTTGCTCCTTTTCCTGCTTGCTTCCTAAGAATGGTATCAGTTTTGAGAGTTCTTGCTGCTTACCTAAATTCACCAATGAGATAAGTAACTAAATGAATCAGTTAAATCAATAATGGCAAATATCACGTCCATCCTGCTCCCTTATATTTATTTTACTAATATGCCAATAAAATAGAAAATAAGTATTTATTAATGTAGATAGTCGATAAATAAAAATATTAACTCAGTTTGTCATTAATTTTTTTTTTTCAGTTCACTTTAATTTCATTTCAAAATCAAACTGTTCAACAAAACTGGAGTTGGAGTGTATGTGTGTTTTAGCGACTCCAACTCTGACTCCTTTTACCCACAAATCTACCCGACTCCATGGCTCAGACTCCACAGGCCCTGATTGTAATAAAAATGTTTTAGTTTTCAATAAAATTGTATGTGAAAGTTGATTTTTAATGAAATAATAATTTTTATATGTTTTATTTTTAATTAAATATTTTTTGCACATTATGTGCATGTATTATTAAATCTGTCCAACTATTAATTAATTCACCTTGAAAAAGTAAATGGTGCCCACTGTCCAACAGATATTCTAGAATGTGCTCTTAGTGGCAAAAAGGTTGAGGCCACTGGACTAAAGCATCTTAATAAACCTTAATTCATTTAATTTCCAATCTTCCTTCCTAAATGCTTTTCCTGTTAGTCCTTGTGTCCACCAGCGGCTGTATGATGTGGGGTGCAATTTACCATTTTGTGCTTTGTTTTCGTGAAGCTTCTTAATTTTTTGACAAAAAAGTAGACTCTAATGTCACTATTGTAATGCACTTTGATAGTTCCAGATTTTCTATATTGGTATTTACTTTAGTCTTAAGAATGAAGAACATTCATTACAAAATTTCGTAACCTCAGTTTGCGTCTCTGTTGATGCTGCACC